>NC_047034.1:71006186-71314147 GCF_011762595.2 Tursiops truncatus
TGCCCGCGCGAGAGCCCAGGCCGGCTTTAGGGTTATCCTCGGACGAGTCCTGGATCCTGAGTCTTACCATCCGGCGAAGGCGGCGGAGACATCTCTTTCGACTAAAGGACTCAGCGTCCAGTGCTCCAGCCGAAGGATCTAAGGGGACCGCCACTAGCACCGCCACCATGCCCAACTTCTCTGGCAACTGGAAGATCATCCGATCGGAGAACTTTGAGGATCTGCTCAAAGTTCTGGGTAAGGAGATTTTTGAGCGCCCGGGAGAGGAGAGGGGGTTCCGCCGAGGCCTCGGAGGTGGGTACGAGAAAGAAAGGGAAGTTGGAATCAGGGCGTGGGAAGCTGGGCGCCTGCGTTCCCAAGAATAGGGGTCAGACGCCTGGGTCCCGGGGCGCTGAGCCCGAACACCTAAATCCTTCTTCCTCTGGCGGGGCGCCCACAGACGCCAACTCCTGCGGCGACTCAGCCTCTGAATCAAGTAGAAACCAGAAGCATGAGGTCGGTATTCCCTGGGGTGAGGCAGTGGGGTTCTCCGCAGTTCGGAAGCTGCAAACCCTGCATCCAGGCTGGGAGCCTGGGTCCCTACCCAGCCGAGCCTCCCACCCCCACCCCAGGCATTCCTGCCTCCTTCCCCTTGCCCCCCGCAGGTAACCCAATCCCCGGGCAGATTCCAGATCTCTCTGTGCGGGGCTCCACCCACCAGGTGATCCGTCACCGCAGGGCCCCCAGATCCCCCTTTCAGAACTTTTCCACTCTGCTCCCCCCACCCTCCATCTGTGAGACAAATATTTTCCTACAGCGAGCAGCTCCAGAATCCTAAACTCGCTCTGGATAATTATCACTTTCTTAGATTTCAACAAATGGCTTCGTGTGAAACCCCAGCCATCCCCTCCCTTTGAGAAAATCCGAATTCTCTTCTCCCTGCCTCCCTGGAGACGGGCTGCAGCCCAGCTAGGTCTGTTGGTTAAAGGTGGAGGAAGTTGAATCTACCCAGACTGCCCTTCCCAACTCCTGTGTGCCCTCTGGTGTCTGGGGAGGAGGGGTGGGGAAAGCCTGGGCCGGCTGGGGAGAGGGCTCTGCAAAGAGATGGAGGTTAGTCAAGGACCCAGCCACTGGGAAGCCACCTGGAAACCCTGGAGCCATCCATTTCTGAACTGAACAGAGAGACCCCAGCTGGAATGAGCAGAGGGCACCCTGTGTGGGGCCGGGGGCTGTAGAAATGAGTCAGGAACTAGGAAGGGGCTGGAATGCAGTGAGGAAAGCAGGAATTTCCATCCTTCCTTACCATTAGTTCTGCTTGCAGTCTGACCACAGTATTTCTTGTAATCATGTCAGCCTTTCTTGCCCTACCCTTGTTGAAATGAAAGATCCAGGACTCCCCTGGTGGTCCAATGGGGACCCCGCACTCCCAGTGCAGGGGGCCTGGGTTTGATCCCTGGTCGGAGAACTAGATCCCGCATGCATGCCTCATGCTGCAGCCAGGATCCCGCGTGCCACCAAGATCCTGCCAAAGGATAACAATTTTCCCTTCAGAAAGCCTAGATGCCATTCCATCCCCCAACTTCTCTGGATTCTGGCCCCTCTCCCCAGTGGAGGAGGCAGTGGCCTGGCACACCCCCAGGCCCCAGCTGGAGGATAAGATCCCAAACCCAACCCTGTTGTCTGTCTGTCTTCAGTCTGTTTGTCCTCCCTGCGGGGTCTCTCAGAGCCACGTGCCCTCCTCAGGGCTTGCTGTGGGGCAGATTGAAAACAGACCCGTTAGACAAACACAGTCCTGAGTCAGCCAACGTTAGCTGAGCCTGGCCTCAGCACCACAGGTACCAGAAGCGGGCTGGAGGGGTGTCTCCTCTGGACCTAGCCTTGCTTCCGCAGGAATCTCAGTCCCTTCTCACCCCTCTTTGTCCTATGCAAGAGTCTCTCTCCCGGGGAGGGATGCTCAGGTATTTGGGGGATACCCGTCCCATCCAGTATGATGGTTACGACACACAGCTAGCAGCTCCTGTTCCTATAACGGGAAAGATGGATAACAGGATGGACTTCCCGGGTAGCACCAGAGAGTGAAGTAGTCTTTTTGTCCAAGGAGGTGGAGTGGGATATGTCTCTTTTACCAAGTCAATTAGTCCTGGGAACCTCAGTCATTTCTCCCTGGACCCAAGAGATTGGCAGCCAAGAAGTGGGCTCCTGGGGCTCCTGAGGGACAGGGCTTCCTCCCACTCCCTTCTGTCTGGAATAGAGTGGGTCTGCTCTGGTGCCGAGGGGAAAGGGGATTTGTTTCTTCTCTAGGGACCCAGGTCTGGAGGAGGGGCAGGTGGTCTGGACCACATTGGGAGGTAGGGAATCCCACTTGCCTGGCCCAGCCCAGCTTGGCCCCCATCCCACCCATTGCTTCCCTGAAGCGTTCTGCTCCAGTTCAGGGCAGGAGGCCAGGCCAGGTGAAGGGTGTAGAGCTTGGACCTGGGCCCTGACTAGAGGTGCCTCCCTGCCTGCTTGACTTCCTGCCAGAGGGCTGCTCTCTCTGGCTCCTCCACTCCTTTGAAATAACTAGGGAATAGAGAGAAGGGGTCCAATCTGGGAAAGGATAGGGGGACAGGCACAGCGACTCTGAATCCACAGAGGCTGAATGAGAAGACCTGACCCCTGAAGTTGGGTGGGTGTTCCTGGAGTCGGGCCCACATCAGGGGAGGGGAGGGGAGTGACCCTTTCTGTTCCAGGAGGGCAGGTGGGCAGGAGTCCGATGCAGGGAACTTTGTCTGAGCCCCAACTCTGGCTTTTTCTTTGCCTTCCTTTTATCAGTGAAAATAACAACAACAATAAGAGTAGCTATTGTTTCCTGAAAACATATAGCTGTGCCTGGCACTGCGTGTGCTATAGGGCCTAAACACACATCATCCCATGTGATAGGCTCTTGAAGAAGTTACTGTCTCCATTTTACAGTTGTGGAATCTAAGGCTCAGAGAGGTTAAGCCATTTGCCCAGGGTCACCCAGCCTGCAAGGGAGGGTGAGCCAGGTGGAAATCATGGCCTAATAGATCTTATTTCACAGCCGGTGGTGTCCCCAGGCTTCTGACCATTCTGTAGGGGGAAACAGCTGTCCCACCTCTTCCCCTGCTGAAAATCCCTGCTCCTTCTCATCCTGGGGAGGGACAGAGGCTCAGCAAATAAAGGCCACAAGACAGGGGAGGGGAGTGGGCAGAGAGGGAAGTGGCCCCTACTCCAGGACGTGAGTAGTGAGGCCTGGCTGGGGAAGGCCTGCCCTGCACGTGGGCGGGGGTGCAGACGCAGTGACTCTGATGAGCCCACCCCAGCAGATGGTCTCCAGCAGGATGGACAAAGGACCAAAAGTGAGGTGAATTGAGCCAAGGTGAGCTGTCGCAGGATGAGAGGAATAGGGGGAAGCTGCCCCCAAGAACCGAGTGAAGAGCTGAGACTTGGGGATCCCGATCCAGGGCTGCTGACTCATCCAGGTGGGGCCGTAGCTAGAAGCAGAACTCCCAAGGGCGGGGCACTGCCTCTCTGTCCCTCCTCCCTGAACCCACCAGCCATCAGGGCTGTACCACCTGCCCTCCCTTCAAGGTGCTTTCTTGGACACCCAGGCAGCTTGCCCCTCTTCCCAGCCGCTCACAGTTCAGCCTGCTCCTGCTGTCCCTGGGGAGAGTGTGAGCCAGGCGCCTGGAGCACCCATAAGAGTCGAGCCTCTCCTCTCCCTCCAGGGGTGAACGTGATGCTGAGGAAGATCGCCGTGGCTGCAGCATCCAAGCCAGCAGTGGAGATCAAACAGGAGGGAGACACTTTCTACATCAAAACCTCTACCACCGTGCGTACCACAGAGATCAACTTCAATATTGGAGAAGAGTTTGAGGAGCAGACTGTGGACGGGAGACCCTGTAAGGTGCGTGCCGGGACGGGGTCCCTCAGGGCATCTATTGCCCTGCCGGGATGGGGTCCCTCAGGGCATCTATTGCCCTGCCTCTCAACATGACATTTTCCAGTCTTTTCCTAGAGTCTTTCCTCCAGTTCCAATGGAGAAAGTCCCTAGATAGTGGTGGTGGGAAGAAAGGGGGTGCATCCCCTATACCTCTCACAGCATTGTCCCTGCTGTGGGCCCACCTCACCTGACCACCCTCTCATGCAGAGCCTGGTAAAATGGGAGAGTGAGAACAAAATGGTCTGCGAGCAGAGGCTTTTGAAGGGAGAGGGTCCCAAGACCTCCTGGACCAGAGAACTGACCAATGACGGAGAGCTGATCCTGGTAAGGCCTGCCTCCTCTCAGCTCACAGCAAGCCCAGTGCTACCTTCAGAGATTTTCCGGGACATTCCAGGGTGCAGGAGATTTAAGAACAACTGTGGCTGGTCTCCCTGTCTCCTATGAGGCTGCTGGGGCAGGACAAGGCTGTCTCTGTCCCATACAGTGTCCTTGTGCAAACGTAAAAGGATGTCCCTTCCATTTGGAACAAAGGACATGCGCTGAGAGGTCCCAACAGTTCTCCGCGGGGATCTTCCTGGCTTGGGGAGAAAGACTTAGGGTGGACCCCTGGGGCTGTACTGTCCTCCATCCCATGATGCCCAGGCATTTTGTGACCAGCTCTTACCTGTCAGTCCTGAGCCAAGAAGTAGGTTTGGACCTGGAGGTCAAGCAGAGTACCTCCGCCCAACCCTCCTGCAACCAAACACAGGACCCAGGCTAACAATGACTTCTCCCCTTTCAGACCATGACGGCGGACGACATCGTGTGCACCAGGGTCTACGTCCGAGAGTGAGTGGCTGTGGCCCAAGAGCCGCCAGAGCCTGCCACCAGCCCATGCTCCCTGCTTCACTGCCCCATGGGCTGCCCCTCCCCCATTCCTTCCTTCTAGGCTAGCTCTCCCCTCACCCCAGTCACTTCTGGGGGTGCTAGGATGCCTCCTGCAGGGGCTCTGCTTTTCTTGGCCCCTCCTCTCCTCCCACACACCAACGAAGTGGGATGGATGGCAGGACCCCAGATCACCCGTTCCAGAATCACTCCCCCCATCCCAAGTCAGCAATCCCAGCCCCAAGCCAGCCCAGAGCACCGTCTCTCTCTTTTTCTGCAAGGGGACCTGAGGGCCCGACTGGGAAGACCGGCCCTCTGTCTTCCACTCTTTGTCCCTGTAGCCCATACAGTGTAGAATATTTATTGGTTAATTTTATTAAAATGTTTTAGAAAATAAAACCTGTCTCTGGCTCATTGGGAAGGGGTTGGGTAAGTCACCTGAGTTCAACTTTGCCTCTAAATTGCAGTGTGAGAGAGTCGATGTTTCAGCAGCACCGGTGCGACTTACACACCTGGGAGGGAACCACCTTCCCTTCACCTTTCTCATCACCACCCCCTCATTTTCTGCTGAGTCCATGAGCATCACCTTCACTTCCCCTCCTCCAGCCTCCTTTGTCTCCTGCTCTGGCTTCCAAGGCCACCAGGGCCCCCCTGACTCTGAGCTGGCATGCTGGGCAACTGATTCCCACCTTCTCCCATGATGGTGACATAGCTTCCTCCTCCTCCAATTGTTCCTTCTCTCTCCTCCAACCCCAATCTGTGGGCGACCCTGGGCCTGGCCTTGGCTTCCCACCTGGTTCCAGACAAGCTCGTCACCGCCCACGGGCTGGCCTTGCTCTTACCCAGGTATCCTCTGTGTCTGAGACAAACCCATCTCTGCCTTGAGATCCCTCACTCTGCCCCATCTGCCCTGTCTCCTGGGTCTTCCAGGCCCCTTGGGTCCTCCTCCCACTCACCTCACTGAGCCTCCACACTCAGATCTGTCCCGTGTCTTCCCACATTCCATCATCATCTCTCAAATGCCTGCCCTCCTTCCCCAGGCCACTGCCCTAGACCATGCTTTCTCACTGCTCACCTCCTAACTGTTTTGCCTGTTTGCTCTTTACATTATCATGCTGTGATAGGGCGAAATGAGCACAAGTGTTAGAATAAGAGAGGCTCAAATCCTGGTTCTGCCACTTGCTAGTTGTGTGACCTCAGACAAGTTACTTAGTGTCTCTGAGCTTCAGTTGTCTGGAGTTTTTGTTTTTGTTTTTGTTTTGTTTTTGCGGTACGCGGGCCTCTCACTGTTGTGGCCTCTCCCGTTGCGGAGCACAGGCTCCGGACGCGCAGGCTCAGCAGCCATGGCTCACGCGCCCAGCCACTCTGCGGCATGTGGGATCTTCCTGGACCGGGGCACAAACCCGTGTCCCCTGCATCGGCAGGCGGACTCTCAACCACTGCGCCACAAGGGAAGCCCCTTGTTTTTGTTTTTAATTGAAGTATAGTTGGTTTACAATATTGTGTTAGTTTCAGGTGTACAGCAAAGTGATTCGGATATATATATATATATTTTTTTTTTCAATTCTTTTCCATTTTAGACTATTACAAAATACTGAATACAGTTCCCTGTGCTATACAGTAAATCCTTGTTGTTCACTTATTTTATATATGTTAGTGCATATCTGTTATTCCCATACTCCTAATTTATCCCTCCCCCATCCCCTTTCCCCTTTGGTAACCATAAATTTGTTTTCTATGTGAGTCTGTTTCTGTTTTGTAAACAAGTTCATTTGTATTATTATTTTTTTGGCCACACTGCCTGGCTTTTGGGATCTTAGTTCCCTGACCAGGGAGTGAACTCTGGCCCCCTGCAGTGGAAGTGTGGAGTCCTAACCACTGAACCACCAGGGAATTCCCTGTATTATTTTTTAGATTTCACGTATAAGTGATCTATAATATTTTTCTTTCTCTGTCTGACTTACTTCACTTAGTATAATAATCACTACGTCCATCCATGTTGCTGCAAATGACAATATTTTATTCTTTTTTATGGCTGAGTAATATTCCATAGTGTATATATATATATATATATATATATATATATATATATATACACACACACATGCCATGTCTTCTTAGGCCAATCGTCCGTTGATGGGCACTTGGATTATTTTCCATGTCTTGGCTATTGTAAATAGTGCTGCTCTGAACATGGTGGGGGAGTACATGTACAGTTTTGAACTAAACACAAAATAACGTAATTCAATAGCTTATGTCCTGGGAAGTTTCAGCTGGGTCTAGCTTCAGGTGTGGCTAAGTCCAGGGACCCAAACAAGTACATCAGCCTCTCCCTTTGCATCCATCCTGCTCACCTCTGTTTCTTTGTGCATTGGTCGCCTTCAATCCTATCACACAGAAATGTTCTCTAAGTCATAGGAAATTGGCTTCATATGCCCCAAGCTTACATGGTTACTGCTTGAGATCCAAAAACAAGTGGGACTCTCTCCCGGGGTCTATATCTTCAACATCCCAGAAGGACTCAGTCTGGTTCTGCTTATATCACATGACCATCCCTTGGACCCTCGGTCTAGTCGCTGTTGGCAAAGCAAGGGGCCCACTGATTGGCCAGACCTGGACCTCATGCCACACCCATGGCCAAGGAACAGGTCTGGTTCGGTGATTAACAATCGCATCAGAATCCCATGGGATGGGAAGCAGCACTTTTCCAATGAAGAGGGCTGTTATGAGTCTCAGGCTTCTAATCTAGAAAACAGCAATTATATATAACATCTACCTCACAAGCGTGTTGTAATAGTTAAATAAAATAAATCTCATTACGTACATAGCACTTAGCAATAGTAAGCTCTTAGCATCTCTGATCTATCCTCCACAGTGCTGCCAGAGGATCATTCAACACATACATTTTATTAAGTCAGAGCCCTGTTTAAAAAACCATAAAACAAGACACAAAATCCCTTTAGCTGCACCCCCTCTTTTTGTCCAAAATAAAGTCCAAACGGGTATTAGAAGCCCTTCAAGACATGGCCCCTGCCCTTTCCGGTGTGTGTTCCTCCAGGCAGGCCTCAGCTCCAACCTCCCCTGCATGGTATGCCGCCCTCTCACCCACTGGCATTCAGCTGCTTCTCCAAAGCTTAGCTCCTCACACGGCCTGAAGCGGCCTCTCCCACCATCGGCACAGTGCACAGTTGGTGGTCACACTTCAGAGCCTCTGTGTCGGCTGGGGAGCCTCCTCTCCCTGCAAGACCAGGATGCCCTGGGGCCAGAGCCTTCTGTTCCTGCCCCAAGAGAGGCCACATTCGGCAGCTGAGGGCAGAGGGTCAGGGCCAGGGAGCAGGCAGACAGTGTGCAGAGTCCTTGGGTAAGCAAGTCCCGTCTCTGAGTGTGGGGTGAGGGAGGTGAGGGACCCTTTCATTTATTCATCCAACTATTGTTTCCTGAGAGCCTCCTAGGAGCTGGGCACCCTGCTAGGTACTGGAAACACAGAAATGAATAAAATGGACAAGATCTCTGCCCTCATGGGGGCTGTGGGGGGGAGGGGAACAGACCTTTAGTAGGGAAAGATGGTTAAAAAGTAAATGCATCAATAACTATGCAAGGGACTTCCTTGGTGGTCCAGTGGTGAAGCACCCACTTACAATGCAGGGGACGCGTGTTGGATCCCTGGTCAGGAAACTAAGATCCCACATGTCACAGGGCAACTAAGCCCATGAACCACAGCTACTGAGCTCACGCGCCTCAACTAGAAAGCCCGTGTGCCGCAAACTACAGAGCCCACGAGCTCTGGAGCCTGGGTGCCACAACTAGAGAGAAGCCCATGCACCACCACGAAGACCCCGCACGCCTCAACGAAGGCCCCGTGTGCCACAACTAAGACCCGATGCAGCAAAAAAAAAAAATATATATATATATATATATATATGCAATTACCTGTGTGGTAGGTGCTATGAAGGAGAAGCGGAGTAGAGGGAGAGAGTGCCACAGAGAAGACCTCATTCAGATTGGGGGTGGGCAGAGCATCAGAAGAGCAGGTGTTTTGGAGGACAAAGCACTTAGGGGGTCCTGGAGGACTCAGTGGGGTAGAGCAGAGGGGAAGGCGCTCTAGGCAGAGAGAACCATGGGGTAGAGTCTCTAAGGACAGTTTGGGGCTGTTCAAGGTCCCATAACTGGAGTGCCTGGCAGCTGGGGGCCATCAGTGGCTGGATGGTGCAGAGCCTGAAGGACCTGAGGGCCACAGTAAGTATTTCTTTTCTTTTTCTTTCTTTCTTTTCTTCTGACTGCGCCTTGCGCAGCTTGTGGGATCTCAGTTCCTGACCAGGGATCAAACCCGGGCCCTCAGCCGGGAGAGCACGGACTCCTTACCACTGGATCACCAGGGAATTGCCACTATTTCTTATTTTATTCTAAGAGCAATGAGAAGCCATTGAAGGATTTTAAAAAAGGGGGTGGCATTTCACTTGTGTTCTAAGGATTTTCTTCTGGCAGCCAGGTGGAGATGGAACAGAGAAAAGGGGAAGTGAAGGAAAGCCATCAGAAGACTGGTGAGGTGCTTGGGCAGAAGGTGGAGAAAAATTTGGGGGAGGGTGCAGACTGTGATGCATTATAAGGGAGGCATCAAGAATGGCTGTCTGGGGACTTCCCCGGTGGCACAGTGGTTAAGAATCCGCCTGCCAATGCAAGGGACACGGGTTCGAGCCCTGGTCTGGGGAGATCCCACACGCTGCGGAGCAGCTAAGCTCGTGAGCCACATCTACTGAGCCTGCCCTCTAAAGCCCACGAGCCACAACTACGGAGCCCACGAGCCACATCTACTGAAGCCTGCGCGCTCTAGAGTCCGTGATCCGCAACAAGAGAAGCCACCGCAATGAGAAGCCCGCGCACCACAACCAAGAGCAGCCCCCACTCGCTGCAACTAGAGAAAGCCTGTGCGCAGCAACGAAGACCCAATGCAGCCAAAAATAAATAAATAAATAAATAAATAAAAATTTATGGAAAAAAAAAGAATGGCTGTCTGGCTTTTGTCGCTGCTGGTGCTGTTTTCAGAACTGGAAGAATGAATCAGGCTGAGCTTTCTGGATGCGTTTTGTGTTTGGTTTAACCCAGAAGAGTCTTAATTTGTCAGCCTGAGCCCTTTCTTTATCTTCGGCATCACCTCCTCCCTTCTCACCCCATCCTTGACTCCAGCTCTGTCTGGCCTGCATCCAGGCTGCTGGCTCCCCAACCTACCCTTCCCCCATCAACTTGACTCCCCACTCCCACCCTGGAGAGGCCTTTTTTCAAGCCTTTCCCAGGCCCTTGCGGCTGGAGCTCTGTCTGTCTGTTCGGGGCATCTGCTCTTGTTTCTCTGCCTAGCTTGTCTCTTTCTGAATAAAGTTGTTGAGAATGGCAGACAGAAGAGACATTTCTTTTTCCCAGGAGATCTCGGAGGGCAGGGACTGGGTCTCCCCCAGTGGACTGGGGGTTCTCTGAAGGCAGTAGCTGTGTGTCCACCCTGAGACCGAGGCGCCCCTTGGGCAGGCACCTCCTCCTGGCTCTGCTTCTCCAGTACTTCCCTGCCTGCCAGCCTGAGATGACGAGGAAGTTACAGTCCTGGACCCAGGAGATTGGACCAGGGAGCGGCCACCTCACCCATTTGGCCCAGCCCAGCCCAGCCTGTGAGAAAATCTCTCCAGCTTCCTCTCCCAACCCAAGGCCTCTTGGGTTCCTCTTCTGTTACCTGCCCTCATTACTCAGCAGTGCATTGGAGGGAAAATGCATAGGACCCCCCACCCCCTGCATGCATCCTGAAAATTCTGTGAGATATCTGTGGGCAGAGTCTTTTCTAGAGTCCAAGCTTCTCAGAGGAGAGGGAGAAGGTGAAACCTCTGGGGCAACAGAGGGGCCTGGGTCACAGAGCCCCAACAAGGGCCAGAGTGAGAAGAGCCAGAGAGGAAGGGAGGGCAAAGCCAAGGGAGGGGGTATGTGTGATTCTCTCCTGAGGTCAGGGCTGGCACACATGGCAGGGGCACTTACAGGCACTGGGACAGTCTACAGCGACATCTTAGGGAAACTGAAGTATACACACACACACACACACACGCCAAGAAACAGGAGCATGGAGCTGAGAGAAAGGTCTAGAAATGTCAAAACCAAGAGAGTCAGGGCACAGCTGAGACCAGAGAGGAGAAAGCCCTGGGGAAGCCAAGGCCCAGGGTACCTCTGAGGCCTCCAGAACCTGAGGGCAGCTCCGTGCCAGTGTGTGACAGGAGGAACCACGTTACAGGAATCCACATGGGAGGGATTGGCCGAGGTGGAGCCAGATACAGGAAGCCCTGAGAGAGGGGAGAGAGAGACAGAGAGAGAGAGAGACAGAGGGAGAGACAGAGAGATCTAGGCTGGAGAAGGCTGAGATACTCAGGAGGAGGGGAAGAGGGGGAAAGAAAGGGCCCCAGGGGTGGGGCTCAGAGGAGAGGGGGCATGCTGGTCAGGCCCTCTGACCCCAGGTCCCAACAAAGGGCTACTTAAGGACCGCCACAGGCACAAGATGGATGGGACTGGGGCCGCCAGGCCCTTTGTAGCGGAGGATGAAAGGGAGCAGGCTCTGAGGAGAGTCCCCCAGAGTCCCCCACCTCTTGCTGGCTCCTCTGCCTCTCTCCTCAGTGACTTTAGGACTCTTCAGGCGTCAGTGGAAAGGGAGAGACTGGGGTGGGGAGGTGGGGAGGAGTCCACCCAGGGATTTCTCCTGCCTGGGCCAGTCGTACCTGAGAAAGACGAGGGACAGGATAGCAGGACAGGGACAGCTGGGGGACCTGGGAGGGTCCTTCAGTCCGTCTAGAAAGTGAATCCGTCATATGCAAATAGGATGCAAAAGCGATGCCTACGGAGGTCCCCCGGTTGAGATTGCGGCTCTGGTGAGGGTCGGGGGTCCCCAGGTCAGGTCCTCCCACCTCTCCTTCAAGCCTGCCACTGCCCTCCTGACCTCTTGGCTTCTTCCTTCCCTTGTCCCCCTTGGTGCTGCCAGTCGAGAAACCAGTTCTGTCCCTGCCCTGGATAAGGATCTCTGGGCTGGGCTCTTCCCAGGCAGCGGCAGAAACCTGGCTGGCTGACAGCACCCTCACTCCCAGCCGGGGCTGCCAAGAGCTCCCCACTCCAGGCCCACCCGAGGGTGGCCTGGCCCCTTCCTCACCATCCCTCCTACAGTCCAGTCGCACCTTCCTTCCCAGCCCTATCCCCACTCAAAGAGAAGTTCTCCTCAGAGTAGCCTTGTAGGGGGCAGTGTCCCTCCCTCACCTTCTTCCTTGGGTGTCCCAGGAACCCCAGTCCCTCTCCTCCCATCTCTGTTCCCCTTTCCCTTTGGACTGGTGGGCTGGTGGGGTTTGCCTGAATTGCCCCTTCCTCCCCCGCTCCCCGCCCTCTCCCCACAGGGCTGTGACAATTGCTCCCAGACAGCAGGGTCAGCCCCTTGCCCAGTCACTGGCACCAAAGGGGGTGAGATGAGACAGGGTTGACCCCACTTAACCCCAGCCCCTGGTCTCCTCTTGAACCATCATTCTCTTCCCATGACATTCTCGTCCTTTTCTCATCCCTTGGAGCTGCATGCCCGACTCCTCCAACTGGAAGGGACTTTAAAAGGTCATCTCCTCCGTTCTTCTGCCTCCTCATCAAATGCCTGCCTGACCTCTGCCCCCGGCCAGCGCCCCAGAAACCTCATTCCTATCTCAGCCCTCCACAGGTTTGGCCAGCCTCTCCCAGCTTCCCCCAGGGGATCCAGCCACTTGCAGGGGAGTAGGAGATGAGAAAAGCAGAGAGGAAGGCAATTCTGGCGGCCATCAGAGGAGATCTGGGGGTGTCTGGAGGTAACTGGACTCAGGTCTCAGCTCCCACCCCCACTCATTGAGGTGAGCAGGTGTGTCAGGTCAGGTTGGGATTCAAGCTGGTGACTCAAGCTGGAGCAGCCTGACAGCTGCACGGTCCTCGGCAACGTGCCCTCCCTTCCGGCTGCCCCAAGGTGGAATCTTAGAAGCTGGGAATTGTAGAACCAGAGAACAGAGTCCCAGAAGGAAGGGCCTTTGGGGATCATGCCTCTCCTTTGTTCAAGAAGCAACTGAGGACCAGAAAGGGGTGTGGCCTGCTTGGGGGATCACTCAGGCAGCAGGGAAATCATTGGTCACATTAAGAGGGGTCTGCTTGGTCCCAACAGGTGTCAGCAGGACCCCTCCACATCCTCTTTCTCCCCAGCCGGGGAAGTGGGTGCCCCAGGGTGGAGAAGTGTTAGTTTTCCCCATAGGCTCTCTTCCATCTCTCACCCTGGAAGGGGCACAAGCCTCTGCTCCTTGCTGGGCCTCTCCTCTCCTTCTGGACTGAAGATTATGAGGCCAGGATAGCTGTGGGAGCCCTTCAGGCTCAGGTGGGGGATTATGGGCTAAAGTTTCAGCAGGAGCCTAAGGGCAGGGGATCCTGGGCTCAGCCCAGAGCTGCCTGGGGAGGGAGAGCCACCCTCACTTGGCCCAGCTTTGGGGCGGGACACTGGAGCTTCCTCAGAGGCCTGATGGTCCAGCCCCTAATTCATTTCAGCCCACCCAGGGTGTACCTAAGCGTAAGGAGACCCAAGGACCAGCCCATCCTCCTCTTGGTTCGACCACAGCACAGGTGTCATTACTGTTTTCAGGGATGCCTACAAAGGCAGGGCCCAGGCCTGGCATTGGCCAGATGGGCAGCATTTATTCCCTCAACAAACATTTACGGAGCATCAGCTAGTCACCAGACCCTGTGCTGAGCAGGACCAATGCAGTCCCTGACTTTCATCCGTCCTCTCATCCACTGAGGAAATACTCCCCGACCTCCTAGTATGTGCCAAGCACATCATTCCGGCTCCTCGCCCTCAGTTCCAGAGCTGAGCCGGGATGGGACACCCCACAGCAAGCTCTGTGGGACAAGGTGTCAGAAGGACCCTCTCGTGCCATCCTCAGCCTCTGCCATCAGGCTGCCCAGGTCTCAGCTCCAGCCCCTTTCCTCACAGCTGGGTATAGAGGCTAATCTTTCAGTGAGACTTTCCTGTAATTGTCCTTCTGTCATCACAGTCCCTGACTCAGAAATCAGCCAAGGAACTGCAGAAACAGAGGCAGAAAGGTGAGGTCATCCTTCCAGCAGCCTGTCTCAGGGCAAGAACGTGGGCCACAACCCGGCTGAGTCCCAGGACTTAACAGAGAAGGAGAGGTTGCGCACTCCCACAATCCTCTCTGGTTCACTCCTTCCCTTGCCCCCATTCCTCCAGGGAAGTCCTTCCTAAAGGCTAACTGAAGTTCCTCCTGCTGTAGCTTCAGCTCCTCAAGGGGCTGGAACTCAGAGGACAGGCTCCTTTCCTCAAGTAGCTTTAGAGACTCAGAAGAGGAGTAGTGTGGACGCACCCACGTGGGGACACTTTCTCCACCTCTCCCAGCTCTCTTTTCTTTTTCTCTTCTCCACCCCTCATCCTTTCCCCTTCCCTCCTCTCTCCTCAGTCCCCGACTCCAGCTCCTGGCTCAGTGCCAGCATTGTTCCTGCCTGGCTCCCTGCTCCCCTCCTCCTTCTCTCCCTGCCCCCTCCAGCCAGCCCTAGGGGCACCAGCCTGCCCAGTCCCTACCCTCAGTAGCCCCAGGCTGGGGGGGGGGCGGGGTGGGAGGAGACCTTTCTGATTCCATCCTCTGCTTCCTCTTTGCTCTGCCCTTCTAGTCCCCACTGATGGCCTCCACCCTGCCATAGAAACCTGGGAGCTTGGGTTACGCAGGGGCCCTGGTTATTTTTAATGCCACCAGCTCAGAAGATAAATATACCTCCCCCTCCCCCCAGCTGCCCTGCATAGACCAACACCTCCTCCAGATACCCTCATTCTCCCACCTTTTATCCAATCTCCTCAGTCTTGCTAAATGCCTTCCCATCACATTCCTCCCTAGTGGGTCCCCCCACCTTGGACTCTCAGCAGGAAGACAGCATGACCCCCAAACCCCCATAGATGAGGTGGGAGGTGTCCCGGTGTCCTGCCTCCACTTGGTGGCTTCCTGAGACAAGGGCTCCACGGGAGCTTCCCCCTCGGCTGGCATGGCTGGGGCAAGACTCAGAGAGCCCTGGGGAGGAGGCGCTGGACAGGAGTCACTCCTTGGCCCCAGCCTCAGCCCTGGGGTCCCTCTCCTATTTGGCCAGGGGAGGGGCCAGTGGTCAAGAGCCCACGGCCTCTTCCTCTCCCTTATCCCACTCCATTTCTGTTTGATCCCACAAGACAGGCAAGTTCTTCCTAGAATTAACTTCCAGGCCTCTTGTTTTGGCTCAAAGAACCAAACTCTGGCAGGGAGTTCCCTGGTGGCCTAGTGCTTAGGATTCTGGGCTTTCACTGCCATGGCCTGGGTTCGATTCCTGGTCAGGGAACTGAGATCCCGCGAGCCCCGGTGCAGCCAGAAAAAAGACAACCCTCTGGCAATATTTCAGGGCAGGAACTGCAGCTCTCCAGGGAGGACAGGAGCGGGGTCCTGGGGTCCAGACGGATTGTTGTTCATTCCTAGAGTGTTGGAATCCCCAGGGCTGAAGAAGCCACCAAGGTCCTCTAGGACAGATCACAAAATGGATCACCCTAGAGTGGCTAGCTGTCTTGTGTCCCAGTAACGGGGTTCACACTCCCTCTGGTGGCAACCTACTCCAGGACAGAAACAAGTCCTGTGCCCATCTCCTTTGTCTGGGCTGGCATCTGGGCCCGTAGCATCTACTCATCAGGACAGGTTCTGATCTCTGGACCCACTAAGAGGAGTCTGGGCCCTTTTACCCAAGAACCCCTCAGGCACTTCAAATGACCCCACCGTATGTATTTATTTTCAAATATTTCACATACCCTATCAGTAAAGAACTACATTACGCACAGTGGTGTACCTCTCCATCCCCCTTGCATCTCCTCCCTCCTCCCCAGAGGGAACTACTATCCTTTCCTTCATTTTTACCATTATTTTGCCTTTCAAAAACGTTTTTACGTACATATCTCCAGATAACACATTGTTTTGCAGGGTTTTGAACTTTGATAGAAAAGGCATCTGCCGTGTGGATTTTACTGCAGCTTTTCCTTCTCAACATGATGTTCGTGAGGCTCGTCCATGCTGATGCGTTTCCACAATTGTGCTGAATGAACACACTTCACGATTGTGAAAACTTAAAAAATCTGACAGTACCAAGACACTGTGGAGCAATGGGAACTCTTTGCACACTGTTAGTGGAGAGTAACCTGGTATGCCCGCTTTAAAAAACGATGTAGCAGGAAGTCGCTGGTGGTTCAGTAATTAAGACTCCAGGCTTTCACTGCCAAGGGCGTAGGTTCGATCCCTGGTTGGGGAACTAAGATCCCGCAAACTGTGTGGCCAAAAAAAAAAAAAAAAAGATGTGGCATTGTGGCATTGTCCAGTGGAGTTGAAGATGTGCCTTCCCTCCAACAAGCAATTCCCTTCCAGATGGCTCCGAAGAGAATGGGACACACACGGGCCCCAGAAGACCTGGCCAAGAATGTTTGCAGCAGCATGGGTAGTAACAACCTAACACACCCCACCTTATTCACTCATTTATTCATTTCACAAACATACACTGAACACCTGTTGAGGACCAGGCGCATGAACAGACTGAGAGGCGAGCTCTCTGTGCTCAGATTGGGTGGGTATTATTTCCCCCATTTTATAGATGAGGAAGCTGAGACTCAGAGAGGTTAAGTGTCTCTCCAGGACTCAGGTCTGCCACCAGAGCCTATCCTCTTAACATCCTCACCACACTTCGTCCAGGTGCCTGGTCCTTCAGTGGGCACGTTACGGTGTGTCTGTGCCCTCCTTCAGCAGGGTGCTCGGAGCCAAACTCAGCCCTGGAGTGTGGCCAGACCAGCGTGGGGTTGGACAGTCAGTCAGCGAACACCTGATGGGAGCTCAGTGTAGGCAGGGCATCAAGGTACCACCAAACACGGATGGCACCTTCAGCATCTTCCCTGGGATCCCAGCCCAAGCCACCCCTAGCTCCCTGATTCCAGCTCCAGTCCAGCCCCAGCTGGCCTTCTCTGTCCACTGCTCCTAAAAACTGGGTGGGTGGGTGGGTGTTGGTGGGGTGAAGACTGGATGATTTTAACCAGGGGAAAGTGTTTTGAGTCCAAAGTTAGTCATCTCCCGGTTGGTGCTGTGTGTGCTAAGGTGGCCCTGAGCGAGATGCTAGGAGAAGCATGAGGGATGGTAGAGATTAAAGACTTTCCCACAAGGTCCTCTCTGACTCATCCCCTGACCCCGCCCCCCATCATCACCTTCTTTCCCAGAGAGAGGGAGGTGCAGGCTGAGTCAGAACTCTGAGTTCAAGTTCTATTTGTGTGATCTTGGATAGGTTACTTAGCTTCTTTAGGTTGTTTCCTCTGTTAGAAAATCATGAATGATCATGATGATAATAGTACCTACCTCACTACCTAGATATTATAGCTTAAAATCATCATCATCATCATCACAGGATTTCCCCAGGGAATGTAGCTTTTCTTGTGGCAATAGTGGCGCCCGGTGGCCGTGCCCCACTGCAGCCCCTTTTACTTTGCGGGGGTGGAGACCTGAGCTGAGCCGGAGCAGGCGGGTGGCGGCTGCTTTGCAAGCTGCTCAGCAAACCACAGACCCAGAGCGTCACAGAGAGAAGGGAACAGGTCAGCATTCTGTACTTCTATCCTCTGTCCCTGAACAACCTAGTCCATGCTCACAGTCCCCCACCTTATCCACCCAACTCGGGCATCGTCCTTCTAAATGTGATCCCCAACCCTGTACATCTGGCAGCCACTGCACCTCTCCCCATGCCACCCTCCCTCCCCACCCTAGGGCCAAGCCACCAGTATGGGAATCTTCCCTGTCCCCTCCCGCCATCCCACATCTAACTCTTATTGGAACCGACACATCCTAAGTATTCTCACACTCATCCCTCCTCTCCGCCCCTAGGCTCTGGTCTCACCACCTCGAAGGTGGCAACTGCCTCCTGATTGGCCATCCTGCCTGTCTCCCCCCAGCCCGCCCCAGTCCTTCACAGTGATCTCACCAGGTTACCCGTGGTTGAGGTTAAAACCTTTTCAGGGCTCCTCGCTGCCTGGAGGGCAAAGGCCCCAAATTAACCACACGGCCACCTCCTTTGCCCCCTCCCCCCTCCTCCTCCAGTTCATCACGCCTCTCTACCCGGATCGCACTCTATGGTTCCCACGTCTGTCCTCCAACGTGCCCATCGGCTTCCTGAGGACAGGGCTCCACATTAGTCATTTTTGATTCCTTCACAATATTTATTTAGTGCCTATGGTGCACCTGGCACTCCATAAGTGCTTTCTAAATGTTATTTGAATAAATTACTGTGGAAACCACGACCCAAAGAGGTGAACTGACTAGTCCAAGGTTGCATAGAGAGACAAGGCTCTTTGTTCAACGCTTTTCCCATGCTACTTGCCTTCCCTTAACCCCTCCCTCAGGATGTAGAATGAGGAGTCCAGCTGGCCTGCTGTGGATGTGAGGGACAGGAGAAAGCTGCAAAACAAAGCCAGCCCCATCATCCCTCCAGCCGGGAGAGGAGAAAACGAAGAGAGAAGGAACATTTCTGCCTCCCAGACCCAGCTCCAGCTCCAAGCCTCCCTCACGGGGATGGGGAAAAGCAGCATGGAAAGGGAGGGTCCAGCCAGTACCCAAAGCTCTCAGGCCAAAGCCAGACTTCCCAGGAGGGGTCCCTGGGCCCGCTCTCTGCTCTGTTGATCGCTTCCTCGGCACCCGCTCTCTCCCTCTCTCTATGTCTCCAGATCTCTCGGTACAGAGCTTCCCAAAGTTGCCGTCTCTCTTACCATCTGGTCTCCAACCTACTCACTTCCTTCTTCCCGTCTCTTTTCTTGTTGTCAAAAGACTTGTGACTCCTTGCTGACGTTACTCCTTGCCACACATGTCCAGCAGGACCCATCTAGTCCTGGAAGTGGAGGGGAAGAGAGAAGCGGGACAGGGAGATTAAAAGGAGGGGTCAAGTTAGGGATAGGGCAAGAGTGATGTCCTGCCCCTGCCCTAGCCTCCGTATTATGAGGCAAAGAAGTGAGAGGTAGGGGAGGTAACAAAAAAGAACAGCTTTAGATCTCTCTGACCACTGCCTGCAATGACATTCTGTTGGGTCTCCCCCTCCTGTCCCTTAAGCACACTTTGGCAGACCCACCCCGAGGCTTCCTTCTCCTCTGCAGGACAGAGGAGGAGACAGGGGTGAGCGCCACTTACCCGGGGCTACAGTCAGCCTTCCTCAGATGCAGACCTCCCTTGGGGGTGGTGATGCCCAAAGCTTGCTCCCCATGGGGGGCTCCTTTCACAGAGTCCTCTTGGCACAGAGAACCTCGCCTGTCCCTCCCTGTGGCCCCCTCTATTTCCAGCCATCCTTCTCCAGTGTCTGTGTCTCAGTGAGGCCCAGATGAACAAACCCCGTGCCCTAAAAGACAGCTGCCCAGAGGTGGGACACCAATGTGCCCTTCATGCGGATGCCCGGCCTTGAGGAGTCATCCCCTTGGAAGTCCACACCCACTCGCCTCAGTAGGCATCACCCTTCCCCTCGGAGCAGAGGAGGGGAAGCCGCAGCCTGCCCTCCAGGGCTGGCCACCCTGCAATCCAATGCTGCGGTGTGCAAACTCTTTGCACTCCGCCTGCCTTCTCTCCTGGGGACTGGGGCAGGGGTGAAGCCTTGCGGGCGAGTCTGGCAACTTTCTTTAGGATACGTATGGTGCTCAGAGGCTATTATCTTTTAGTTTCGGAACTCAGCTGCAGTCCTGAGACATGAGTAGATTCAGAAATTCTTCATCAACCATGATTCCAAGTTGCCTTACCATCTGCTCATCTTCCTCTGGGATCAATTCCAACATGCCAAGGTCCCTCTTAAAATACTGTGTCCAGAACAATACTCCAAATGCAGAAGGGCAGAGGGAATGTCACCACCCCTGATCTGGACGCCCTGCATCTATGAATCACTTATATCCTTTTTACTCTTTTAGGTGGCCACATCACAGCGTTGGTTCATAACAAGCTTGTGGTCTGCTAAAACCCCCAGGTCTTCTTCACTAGATAGGCTTTATTCTTTTCTCTTCTTACGCTGTTGATTTTTTTTTTTTGAAACCGAAAGCAGAATTTTACATTTATCCCTATTAAATGTCATCTGGTTCATTTATTTTCCTATTCTGTCAAACCCTCTCATTTCTTGCATAACACGTAGATTTGATCAATATGGCTTCTATGATTTCATCCAAGTCTTTAATAAAAACTTGTGATCTTCAGACCAAGGACAGAACCCTGAGGGCCCACAGAACCCTCTTCAGCTTTCTCATGGACATCTCTGGGGATGGCTACTGAACTTTGTATCCACCCAGTGTAGTATCACACAGTCCATGTGTCCTGGCCAGTCACAGGGACATAAGAAGTGCAGGCAAAGGCCTCATAAAAATCCCAGTAACAGGGCTTCCCTGGTGGCGCAGTGGTTGAGAGTCCGCCTGCCAATGCAGGGGACACGGGTTCGTGCCCCAGTCCGGGAAGATCCCACATGCCGCGGAGCGGCTGGGCCCGTGAGCCATGGCCTCTGAGCCTGCGCGTCCAGAGCCTGTGCTCCGCAACGGGAGAGGCCACAACAGTGACAGGCCCGCGTACCGCAAAAAAAAAAAAGAAAAAAGAAAAAAAAGAAATCCCAGTAACAATGCAACCCCCCGAGGGAGGAGAGGACACCTGGCCCACCTTGTGCCCATTGAGTGTCCCCTGGTCGCATGGAAGGCCTCATTTTCCTCAGCTTCTCATTGCCTCAAATATCAGTTATCTGTTTAGAATTGTCTGGGCCTTGGTGTCGGCTCCACCAGCTGTGGTTGCTGGGACCCACCTTCTCCTGCCTTAAAAAAATCAACATCCCACTCTTCTCCAGCATTTCAGATCATCTCTGCCTTCCAAGATTCCCAAAACTCACCAAGAATGGTTCACAGGAAGGGTTTGCTCTAGCTTGATGGCTTTCATGGTGATGGTCCTCAAAAAGGCTTTGTACAAAGACGTCCCCATACCCTGTCTTCTTTGATGCTCAGAACAAACGCCTGGGGATGGGTAAGTATTAACCTCTTTTACCAAACAGGTAAACTGAGGCTCAGTTGGAGAAGCTATGTGATTTGCCTAAGGTCATTCAGGTAGAAAGTGTAAAAGTCAGACCCAGTACTCTTTGCATGAAACACAGTCCAAATGTCTCCCCTCTGGGTGAGAGTGAGAGGCCCAGGAGGGAAACTCCCCACACCAGTGCCACCCCACATTTCCAGGGGACCCCCCCCTTGCAGGAACCCAGGGATCTCAAGTATTCAGCTTCTCTCTCCCCACAGCCAGGAAGAGAAAGAGGAGGGAGAGATGCCAAGTGACCTCCCCTGGACACAACTTTTGCGATGCCCCAGCCCAAACCAAACCGCAGGATTTGTGAGGTAATGTGGGGATGGAGAAGCCTCAGCCTCCCGGTCTGCACTAAGTCTCAGTCAATCCCCCCACTCCACGCCCACCGGCCCCTCCCTTTCTGCTCCACATATGGTAGTGAATTCAAAGTCCAGTTGGCCTGGTGGGATGGCCTCCTGGTCATTGACTCTGCTGTACCCCCTTTCCAGAAAACCTCCATTATCTGTGCTCCCCCAGGTCTCTGTGGATGCCTCAGGTGCTAAGTATTATGATAATATTACCTCCACCACCATTGCTGTTGCCCTCACATTACCAAACTGTGTGCTCCTCCAGGGCTGGGACAGAGTGCTGACACATAGTAGGTCTCAATTAACACTTGTAGAGCTAAATTGGATTTACATGAGCAGAAATTCCTTCCCCAAAGACCCCCCTCAGTCTCATTATCTCTGGGCCTCTCCCTCGGACCCTGCTTCCCCTTTACACTACAAACCCCAAATTCCACCTCCCTCACCACCCAGTTCAAGGACCCCTCCTCCTCCAGAAGGCCTTCCCAGCTACTCCCGCCCTCAGTGAGCTCTTCGTTTCCTGAACTGTGGAACCCTCAAAGGGATGTTTTGAGGATTCAGTCAGATAACGTAAATAAAATGTTGGAACATGATTGGCATATTACAAAGGCTCGATAAATTTGGACTAGTTGTGACAAGAGACGCCTCTTCTTTCTGCTTCCTCTTCTTGGCCCGGTCTGCGAGCCACCAGGGGGCGCCCTCTGCCCAAAAATCGCTGACAACGAGGCCAGGATGGGGTGTCCTTCCCTGCGAACTGGCGGGGCGCGGGGGGGGCTTCCATTACCTAAAAAGTGGGTCTATGAACCTCAGCTTATATGAAAGATGAGTAGAAAGGATGGAGGTGAATAATGAGGAGAACATCCTTTTGCCTGCTCTCTCCGTTTCCTGGTGGAGACTGAGGAAATAGGGTGTGTGTGCATATGGGGTGTTTCCCAGTAGGACACATTTGTTCTTGTGTTCCAGGCAATGTCTCTTCTAACTTCTCTCTGCAATGCTGCCTTCTTCCAGTATTTCAGGAGGGTGAGCCTTCGCTATTTAGGAAAAACATGGCCACATCTATTCTTTCAACAGTCCCATGACAGTTCCATCATCACTCCCATTTTTTGGATGAAGAAACTGAGTCTTAGAGGAATTCAGTAAGTGATAGCTCTCTTGGATGAGCTGAGTAACTGAGACTCGCACCCCCTCGCAGGACTGAATCCCCTGGCACCCCCTCCACAGGCTCAGTTCTGTGTATAATCTGCTTTTATCTGCGGTTCTGACCTTGCCTCACGGCCTCTTACCCCTGAAAGCCACCATCGGATCGGATTCTCCGGGCATGGCTTCTCCTTTGGTTTCACTCTCCAGCATACCGGGGGCACAGGGACAAAGGCTGCCGTCGTTTCTCTTAACTCTAAGGGGTTAAGGCCTGGGTCCCGCCCCTTTTCCCGCCAGGCTGGCGGGAGTATGAATAGCCTCGCTCCCACTCCCGACTCTCAGTCGCTCCAGCTGCTCCTCGCCCCGCCCCGTCATTGTCCCCATCCGTCTTCTTTACCCTTACGTCCTAAAAGCTTTGAGAGCTGCTGGCTTCTCCCGGTGCTTCGCCTCTCTCCACCTTCGGTGGGTCAGACGGGCAGGATGGAGGGCTGCCTGGGGGAGGAATCTTTTCAGATGTGGGAGCTCAACCGGCGCCTGGAGGCCTACCTGGCCCGGGTCAAGGCGCTAGAGGAGCAGAATGAGCTGCTCAGCGCGGAGCTCGGGGGTCTCCGGGCACAGGCCGGGGACGCCTCCTGGAGGGCCCGTGCCGACGACGAGCTGGCGGCCCTGAGGGCCCTCGTCGACCAGCGCTGGCGGGAGAAGCGCGCGGCCGAGGTGGCGCGCGACAACCTGGAAGAAGAGGTGGAGGGCGTGGCGACCCGGTGCCAGCAGCTGCGGCTGGCCCGGGAGCGGACCGCGGAGGAGACGGCCCGCAGCCGGCGCGCGGTCGAGGCCGAAAAGTGCGCCCAGGCCTGGCTGAGCACCCAGGCGGCGGAGCTGGAGCGCGAGCTGGAGGCTCTGCGCGCGGCGCACGAGGAGGAACGCGCGGGCCTGAACGCTCAGGCTGCCTGCGCCCCCCGCGGCCCCGCTCCGCCCCGCGGGCCCCCCGTGCCGGCCCCCGAGGTTGAGGAGCTGGCGCTGCGGCTGGGCGAGGCGTGGCGCGGGGCCGTGCGCGGCTACCAGGAGCGCGTGGCGCACATGGAGACGTCGCTGGGCCAGGCCCGCGAGCGGCTGGGCCACGCGTTGCAGGGCGCCCGCGAGGGTCGGCTGAAGCTGCAGCAGCTCCAAGCGGAGCGCAGCGGCCTCCAGGAGCGCAGGGCCGCGCTGGAGCAGAGGTTGGAGGGCCGCTGGCAGGAGCGGCTGCGGGCTACTGAGCAGTTCCAGGTGAGGAAGCCTGGGGGCCTGGGCAAGACAAGGCTTCAGGAAGTCCCGTTGGGGATCAGAGACCTGGGAGAGGGAGTGGGAAGTGGGGGGTGTGGTGGCTGCAGGTTCAGGGGCCACTTCTTAGAAAACCATGCCTGATGCCACTGTCCTAGACTTTCACAACTCTGTGTAGTGTAGGGCTGGAATGATGGAGGTTCAGACCTCAAAGCACACCCCCTCGAAGGGCAGACAGGCACAAGACGCTGCAGCGGCCTCCTCACTGTCTAAATGGCACGTTCGTACCCTGATGGCCCCTGGACCCCTCCCTAGGCCCTGCCGTTGCTCAGAAGATGCTCAGAACTTTCCCTCTCAGTGATGATCTGACGGTCTGGCCACTCAAGAGTCTGCAAGTTCCCAGCTGCCCTCCTCCCCCCTGACAGGAGAGGGTGAGGGGCCCTGGATGGGGAGCCACCAGCCCTTCTCTCCCTTGTCTGGGCTTTTCGGCTCCTGAGCACATTCCAGAGGCCTGGGACAGCTGCTCCCCCTCACACTACGCAGATGCGACCAGCAGCTGAGAAAACAGCCTCCTGCCTGGGCCAGACAGAGGTCTCACCATGACCGCCCCCCCTTCAGAGGAGAAGGATTCCAGAACATGTGGGAAGTGGAGGGGGTGGGGGCCTAGCATGGGGAGCAGGAGACAGTGACTGGGACCCGGGCTGTTTGGCTTCCAATCCTGCAGGCTCCAGGCCTGGTGATTAATTGTTTTTCCTTCTGCTTCCACTTTTTTCCTTCTCCTCTCTGTAAGCCATCTCCTCTCCTCCCTCACCTCCCCCTTCCTGTGGGAGCTGAATTCTGAGCAGCATGTGCTACCATTTAATCAGCATCTTCAGAGGAGGAGCCAGGCCGTGGGAGAGGGCTGAGAGGGGCCACTGTGCTCTTCTCGGGGGCTTCAGGAGGGCTTCTCTGGGCGGGAAGTGGGGTAGGGGAGGCAGGAATCTGCTCTGCAGAGAAGTTAGGGAGCAGAAGATGCTGCTGCAGCAGCCCATGGGGATGCAGGTCAGTTAGCAGAAGGACCCCGTCCCTTCACTGACTGCCTCTGGCTTGCTCTGCAGCTGTCCGTGGAGGCCCTGGAGCAGGAGAAACAGGGCCTACAGAGCCAGATCGCCCAGGTCCTGGAAGGTCGGCAGCAGCTGGCACACCTCAAGATGTCCCTCAGCTTGGAGGTGGCCACATACAGGTACAGGTTGACCCTGACCCATGCAGGCACACAGATGCACACATCCATGCAGGGGCAGACTCCTGGGCTGAAGAGGCCCAGAGCCACGGGTGGTGGAGGCTCTGCCACCGCTCGGTCCTGTGACTCTAGGCCGATCCCTTCCACACCACGATGTGTGCCGCCTAAGCCCACCTGCTCTCTCGTGGGTTCAGGACCAGAGAAGCGTCCCGTGCCCAGGAGATCCCCCAAGGAGAGGTGACAGAGCTGAGTGGGACAGCCTCAAAGGAGAGGGCTGGACACGTGTGGGTCATCCAGATCCAGAACCTTACCCCAAGGGGCTGAAAAGCCCAGTCTCTGTGTGTGTGCTCACACAGAGAGGGTGATGTCCTTGAGCAGCCTCGGGAAGAAGGAATTGCAGGTGTGGGCCGGTGGCACTGACTTGCCGCCTGACCTGGGCCTCAGTCTCCTTGTCGGGAGGATGGGAGATGGGCTGGGTGACAGCCAAGGTCCCTTCCATCCTGAGTGTCCTGGGGCCTGGCTTCTCTCGAGCCTTGGCCCTGCCCAGCCCTTCTACTGACCGCATTCCCTGTTGGCTCAGGAAAGGTTGAGACCAAGGAAGTGCTGCTTCTCTGGCTCTGTGGCCTTGGGCAAACCCAGTTTCTGGGAAACTGGCCTGGTTAGCCAAGGACCCACCGATGAAGCCTGAGGAAGGGGCTTTGCTACTGTGAAGGGCTGCGTACCCCAAGCCTGCAGGGTGGAGCCAGGGCTAGACGGGCTATGAGGACAGTGCCCCCAGAATCCACAGGAAAAACAAAAGCAGGGGCCCTGGGACAGGTTAAGGAGGGGAGAGGAGGCCGGGCCCAGAGAGGGAAGGGCGGTGAGGATCTAGGGATGAAGAAGAGAGGGCCTCTACCTCCAGGGGGCACAGAGCTCAGGGGGCATGACGCTGCATCGATCGAGAAGGACAGAGGTGAGACCATAGAAAACACTAACCGGACTCAGAGATCATGAGGAAGAGCACAGAGGAGACAGATGTTCAGGATAACTCGTTGAACTGATTGGTCCTCCCTCCCCCGCAATCGGTCCCTCCTCCTCGGTCCCCATGGGGCACTAAGGCAGGGGCATGTACACGAAAACCTCCATTGCCCTGAAAGGCTTGGGATCCAGAGTACTTAGAGATCCCAAGATGAGGGCCTTGACCCCTAAATCAAACCACTGAGGGGAAAGGACTGCGCAGGCTTAACCTGGGTTTTGAGGCATGAAAAGGATTTGGAGAGAGGGAGCTGAATTCATTGGCTTTTGTCTGGAACCAGCTCTGGGGGCCCTGGGGGAGAAGGAGGAGGGAGCCTATCCCATGGGAACGGCCTGAGAATTCCCACTTCCCCTGGGAAGCCCCCTACTCAGACCCTCCAGATGGCAGTATGGACAAAGGCAGCAATTAGCATGAGAATCGGCCCCCCACACGGAGGATGAGGTCATAGGCCTGGGGTTGGGAGGGGACTAGTCTAAGCAATGTGTGGGTGTGTGTGTACACTGTGTCGACTGTGTGGGAATCTGCTTGTGTGTCTGTGAGTCCAGCTGTGTGTCCCAAATAAGTGTGTGACTCCGTGTGACCAAATGGGTGATATCTGTGGGATGTGACCATGTGATTTCATGTGCAGAGCCAAGTATGCGTGTGGCTTTTGTGTGATAGTGGTGAAAATGAAGAGATAGCCTGCCAGGCCAGGGACGCGCATGCTCAGCTGTGACTTTTCCCTGGCTGGCTTGCCGGCTGGCCTGTGGGCAGCGGGCTGACCCAGCTTTTCCTCCCTTCTCCCCAGAACCCTCCTAGAGGCAGAGAACTCCCGGCTGCAGACACCTGGCAGCGGTTCCAAGGCGTCCCTCAGCTTCCTGGGTAAGAGGAGGGGCCAAGGTCCCCCCAAAACTTTACCTTTCTTTCCTCTTCACACCCAGAGCGATGCTTTTCCTGAAAAGCAGCAGTCTTAAGTCTTGACACCGTGGTCCTCCACGGCAGCGAGCATACTCTTAGCCCAGCCCATAAAAGGCAGGAGCAGGACCCTCTTGCCAGAAGTGGTAGCTGCTCCCCTGCCCCACCCCCAACCTGTATGTGCTGACACCGTTTCTTCCCCTCTACCTTTCCAGACCCTAAGCTGGAGCTGCATTTCCCTGGGACCCCAGAGGGCCGGCGTCTGGGACCTTTGCTTTCTGTGCTGAGCCCTACTCCCCTCTCCTCACCTTTGCCTGATACCCTTGAAACACCTGTGCCAGGCTTCCTGAAGAGCCAGGAACTCCTTCAGGGCCATGCCCCCACCTCGGCCAGCACCCCAATTCCGCCCACACCTCAGGCTCCCCGCCCTGCCACAGATGCCAAGATCAGAGCCCAGGATGCCCCTCTCTCCCTGCCCCAGCCACAGGTTGGGATGCAACAGGTTCCAGAAGCGGTGTGGGCTGAAGCCAAGGTGGCCATCCCTGCCAGCGTCCTGCCAGGACCAGAGGAGCCTGGGGGCAAGGAACAAGAGCCCAGTCCAGGCCAGTCCTCTGAAGATCATGCCTCCCTGGCTCCAGCCCTCAGCCCTGACCATCCCAGTTTAGAGGCCAAAGATGGAGAACCCAGTGGGTCTAGAGGGTCCAGCAGATTCCAGGAGGAAGGGGAAGGACAAATCTGGGGGCTGGCAGAGAAAGAAACAGCTGTAGAGGTCAAAGTAATAAGCAGCCTGCAGCAGGAAACATGGCAAGAAGAGGGGGATCTGGACATGAAAGAAATCCAAGACTCCCCGGGTCCTTTGGAAAAAGAAACTCTGAAGTCTCTGGAAGAGGAGATTCAGGAGCCTCTGATTTTTCTGGAAAAACAGCGCCATGAGACGATGAGATCTCTAGAGAAGGAGAATCAGGAATCTCTGAGGTCTTTGGAAGAAGAGAACTTAGAAATACTAAAAACTCTAGAGAAGGAGAATCAAGAGTTATTGCAGTCTTTAGAAGGAAAGGAGATGGAGGTAATGAGACCTCTAGAAAAAGAGACTCTAGAACTACTTAAGCCTATAGGAAAAGAGGACCCACAGACATTGCAATCACTAGAAAAGGAGAGTCAAGAAATAATGAGGTCTCTTCAAGGAAATGTAGGAGCATTTTTATCTCCGGGAAAGGAAAATCAAGAATTAGTGAGGTCTCTAGAAGAGGAGAACTTTGAGTCATTGAGAGCTCTAGAAAAGGAAAGGCAGGAGCCACTGAGATGTCAGGAAGTAGAGAACCAGGAAACATTGAGACCCTTAGCAAAAGAGACTCTACAGCCACTGGGATCTCTAGAAGAAAAAGACCAGGAGGCATCAAGACCTCTAGGAAAAGAGAATCAGCCACTGAGGTCTCTAGAAAAAGAAGATCAGATGACATTGAGCCCTCTAGAACAGGTGAAACCAGAGGAACTAAAGTCTCTTGGAAAAGACCAGGAGATAGTTAGACTTCTTGAAAAAGAGAATCAAGACTTATTAAGGTCCCTAAATGAAGAGAGCGTAGAGGCAGTGAGATCTTTAGGAACAGAGACTCTAGAACCACTAAAGCCTACAGGAGAAGAAAACCTGGAAATGTTGAAACCTCTAGAAAAGGAAAGTCAAGAACCACTGGGGTCTGTGGAAGGGAACCAAGAGACACTGAGACCCCTAGAAGAGGAGACTCAGAAATCACTGAGCTCTCTGGGAGGGCAGAGTGTAGAGGATATGAGATCTCCAGAGGAGGTAGACAAGGGAAGTCAAAGGTATCTGGAAGAGGAAGAGAACGTGGAGAAGGGAGAGAATTCAGAGCCACCGAGGTCCCTGGAGGAGGAGGGACAGGAGCTGCCACTCTCTGCACATCTGCAGAAGTGGGAAGATACGGTGCAGGGGGGTCAAGAACTGGATCAGGAAACGCCCCCTGGGAGACCTGAAGTGGACAGTGCGGACGAGGCAGAGATGGAACCTAGGGAATGGGATAGCTTCGCTGGGAAGGGGGAGGCTGTAGACCGGGGGGAGCTGCAGCTGACGGCCACAGGCAAGGCCTGGAGCCCAGGTGAGGGGCAGCCAGGGAGCTCCGAGCCCAAAGAGCAGAGGGTCTCAGCTGAGGGAGCCAGTGGGGTGGGAGGCACTGAGGGCCTCCAGGACCCTGAAGAGCGGCCAGACCAGGTGGGGACCCCGGGCCTCCCAGCTCCCCAGGGAATGTCAGAGGTGCTAGAGCCAGTGTTGGAAGGTGAGGATGTGGCCCCCAGCGATGGCCGAGCCTCCCCAGAGGTCACCTTGGGCTTAGAGACTGCAGGAGCGGAACAGGGACCGGAGCAGGAGGCGGTAGGGCTGGAGGACCCAGGCGGCCTGGCCAGAGAGGAGGTGATGGGGCCACCCCTGGGGGAGGAAGGTTTGGAGGCAAAGAGGGTGCAGGGCTTGGAAGGGCCCAGAAAGGAGCTGGAGGAGGCAGCTGCTCTGGAGCCAGAGCTCTCCACACTGCCCAGGAAGAGCAGAGACCCGCTGGACGCTGCCAGGGGCTGGGAGGAGTCTGAGCCTGAAGGCCCTGAGGAAGCAGAGGAGACGTTCCCTGCCGAGACCTCGTGCTGCGATGGAAGTGATACCCCTCAACCCAGGCCCTTGAGCTCCGAGGGGGCAAAGGAGGATGCCAAAGCAGTGCTGGGGCCACCCAGCCCACGGCCCACTGAGTCCTGCTCACCCATCCCAATCCCTGAAGATGCCCCTGGGCCCCAGCCCCTGGCTGAGGGTAGCCAAGAGGCTAGCTGGGGGCTGGCAGGCAGGGCTGAGGTCCTGGGAAAGGTGGAGGGTGAGCAGGAGGAGATGGGCTCTGGGGGAATCCCTGAAGACCTCTCGGAGGAGGGGGAGGAGAGCAGAGAAGAGAGTGAGGCTGATGAGCTAGGGGAGACCCTTCCCGACTCCACTCCCCTGGGCCTCTACCTCGGGTCCCCTGCTTCCCCCAAGTGGGACCTGGCTGGAGAGCAGAGGCCGTCCCCTCAAGAGGAGACTGGAAAGGAAGGCTGGGGCCCTGCAGTCCTGGCCTCTGAGGGCCTTGGGGCCCATCCCTCAGAGGAGGAGGAGGGGGGAGATGAGGAGGAACGTGGCCATGACTCTGAGCTGTCGGAAGAATTTGAGGACTTGGGGACTGAGGCTTCTCTTCTTCCTGGGGTCCCTGGGGAGGTGGCAGAACCTCCGGGCCAGGTGCCCCCGTTGCTACTGGAGCCTGCAGTCTGGGACCCGGATGGGGAATCGGATGGATTTGCAGATGAGGAAGAGAGCGGGGAGGAGGGAGAGGAAGAAGATGAAGAAGGGGAGAGGGGGCGAGGGGCAGGGCGGTGGGGGGCAGGGCCCTCTGTGGGCAGCCTCCCGGCCCTGAGTGGCCCTCAGAGAGGGAACCTCCTGGGGTCTGAGACCATGGATGTCAGTGTCCCCTGGGATGATGGCTTGAGGGGTGCGGCGTCTGACGCCCCCATGACCGCCCTGGAGACTGAGTCCCAGGACAGCACGGAGGCCTCAGGATCAGAGGACGAGTCAGATGCTATTCCCCTGGAGAGGGAGGGCCAAGTCCCTGGCCCTCTGGGGACCCTCAGTGCGGTGGAGGACACGGGCTTGGAGGTAGGGGACACCCTCGGTGTCAATGGCCAGGGCCCCAGCCTGAAGGAAGAGTTGGAGCATGTGAATGGGGGTGTGGTGAACGGGCTGGAGCAGTCTGAGGGAGTAAGGCAGGGGAAACCGGGGCCCCCTGAGGGTGACCAAGGGAGCCCCTTGGAGGAGGAGGAGGAGGGGGGTGCCCTGAAGACCCCTTGGGCAGGGGCTCCGCTTCACCTGGGCCAAGGCCAGCTCCTGAAGTTCAGTCAGCGAGAGGGAGATAGAGATTCCTGGTCCTCAGGGGAGGACTAGAGGAAGAGCACCCCCTCCTGCACCGAGGTCTTGGGCGGGGGGGATCCCCCAGCCCCTCCCTGCTCGGAGGCAGCACCCTTAACTTATCTCTTGACCCGTGGTTTCTGTCCGAGAGGCCTGGCTAGCCGAGGTGAAATGGGTGTGGCAAAGGGACCCGTTCCAAGAATGCAGGCTCTGGGAATAGAAACCAGCCCCTTGGACCCTGCTAAGGGGGACATCCGGCCTGCACTGTCCCACGAGGCTGAAGCCAACTGAATCTCTGTAGGACTAGGCCCCCCCTTTTCCTTGCACTCCCTTTCCTCCCCATCCCATCAGCTGGAAAAGGCCAGGGGCCCAGTGGCTCCTCCATGGGGAGGGGGCCGTGGTGGTCCATGCGCCAGGGCTCACCAGCTCTGCCCTTCTTCACTGCACCCTCATGGGATGTCTGGCTGATGGCTAATGGGGGTGAGGGGGTGCTCCTATGTCCTGACCCCCCATATGCCTGCCATGTTGTAGCCCCATCTGGCTTTTCCCTGCCTGAATAAAGTAATGCCTCCGCCTATAAAGTCTGGACTCTTCCTTCCTCAATTCAGGGGGGCCTCAGGGCTGACACAGAAGCAGAGGAGACTGGGAGAGGAAGCAGGAGATGCTAGTGTGAGGGAGGGGCTGCCTCCTGAGGAGAGGAGGACCTGGAAGGCCTCATGGGGGAGACACGGCAGACAGATGAAGGCTGCAGGCAGCAGTGCTGGAGACCTGGGGAGGGAGGGGGGTGTTGTTTGACCAGGGAAGGAGGGCCAGCCCCTGTGGCCTTGGCGCCTGCAGAAGTCAGGCCTGTCATCATCTCTGCCCACAGCGCTGATTACAGGGATTAAGCCTTGGGGCCACACTCCCCCGCGCATGTCCTGGCTGCTGGCCCCTCAGTGCCGCCAGCATGATAAGCCCCCTTGCCCCCAAACCCAGACAATTGTATGGCCTTGGCGTCTGCGCAGACTGGCTGGGTCAGAGCTGGGTAAGGGAAGAGGGAGGCCTATTCTGTCTCAGTCTGGCTGTGCGGCCTCAGGTCAGCGTTTAATCTCTCTGAACCTCAGATTCAGCCGCACAGCGAGGGATGCTGGGCCAGGTGACTGCGGGGCCTCCCAGGGCAGGGAGATCAGGAGGAAGGCTGGGGAAAGCCGGAGGGCTACCGTGTAGATCTTCGGTAGGACTTGCCTTCCATGCTAAAGCAGGAGACAGAGAAGACAGGAAAGTGGAGGTGAGGCCGGGATAGACTGAAGCTGTCAGGGGTGAAACAAAAGAGCGAGGGGGTGTGCTGATAACGGGTTAGATCGGGGGTCCACCCGGCCACAGCTTCTTCCCAAGAGTACCCCCCTTCCTAGGAGTTCTCTGGGTCCCTGTGTAGGGCAGGGTGACACCCCCCTTCCCAGGGGTTCCTGGATTAGGCGGGGCTTGAAGGACTTGAAGTCAGGATACCCAAATAGAAACCACTCCCCAGCTCAGCTCTGCAGGGAAGGAAGAGCCGGCGACACCTCTAAATATCCTGGGTGGGGGTGGGGCAGGGGCTGACAGACAAATGTTCCATGTCTGGGGACAATCCCAAGGCCAGAGGCAGGCCCTTCCTTTCCTCGGGCCCAAGGCTGAGGGCAGGGGAAGATGAGAAGATGAAGTCTCAAGCCCTCTGACCTCAACTCATCCTCTGGACAAGGAGGGGTGGACAGAGGCCCCCTGACAGAACCTCACTGTCTGTTTCTCTGCCCATGCCTTTCTCCTCCACCTAAGGGTCTTTGCATTAGGTACCCAGGCCCCCTCCTCTGCCCTTGGGGTCCAGGATGCTGGCAGCCCTCCTGGCAGCCCAAGCTTCCACGATCCTTCCTGTACTCACTGCTAACAAGGCCATGTCTGCTCCCGCCAGGCTGTGGGCCAGCACACTGGCCCGAGCAAATAAGGCCCACTCCCTGCTCCTCTAATGGGACAGAGGAGACCTGTGCTTGATCTCCCCAGGCCCTCGGGCACCCCCACCTGGACGGGGGACCAAGGACAGAGGCCAAGCCAAGCAGTCCTTCCCTGTGTCTGGTGCCCATCCTGACCCCCACACCAAGATCCCTGGTCCCCTGCAGAATTACCCAAACTAGCCATTTCTGCCAACAGTCCCAAACAGGTGGAGGGACATCAGTTAGACAGAAGTGAAGCCTTTCTGAAAGACGTATACGGTGGGTGGTGTGTTCTCTTTGGCAATGGTAGTCCATCTGTGCAGCAAGAGAAATGAGGGTTGGACAGTAACAGGGACTGTCAGATGTCTACAGGGCATCTCCTATGCGCCATGGACCATGCAGGTGCTGGGAGTCCAAGGTTCCTGGCCCCGAGAGCTCTACCTTCTAACCGAACAAGGGCTTCTGAGTGGAAATCATATTTGAAAACAGAGAAGGGCAGGAGGTTATGGGAGCATAGAGCAGGGGCCCCACCTGATCTGGGCTGGGGAAGGCTGGGAGGAGGAGGAGGTCAGGGATGGCTGCCCTGGGAACCTGAAGCATGAGCAGGAGCTGACCTGCGTGTTGAAGAGGAGGGAGGAGGAGGGAGGAGGAGAGAAGAGGAGGGAGGAGGAGGGAGGAGGAGGGAGGAGGAGGGAAGAAGAGGCGGAGGAAAGGATTCTAGTCAGAGGGAACAGCAGGCGCAAAATCCTGGGGCAGGAAGAGAAGTCTGGGCATTTGAGGAACAGAATGTAGGCTTGTGTGGCCAGAAGGCGGAGAATGAGGGGTAAAGTGTCCACAATAAGACTAGAGAGGAGCTGGGGGCCAGTGGGCCAAGGCCTAGCCAAGCAGCCAAGCAATATGGATTTCATCCTAAGGGAAATGAGGAGCTTCGAAGGGTTGTAAGTAGTGAGATGACACGACCAGGTTTGCATTTTAAATAGAACCTCTGGCTGCTGTGTGAGAGTGGATTGGGGTAGGTAGGTGGGCTTCAGGGAGGCTACTGCAGCGGTCCAGGTGGGGGACAAGGGTGGCAGTGGGAAGGAGAGGAGGCAGGTAAGGGAAGCACAGTCTCAGGCCTTGGTGACCCACTGTGGGAGATGGAGTGGGAGTGTGGCAGTAGGGGCAGCTGGGAGTCGGTGGTCCCATCTTCTGAGCTGGAGAATCCAGCAGGAAATTGTGACCTCTAGGAGGAGCTGCCCTGGGAGAGGGTGGGTTTGTGGAGCCCAGGAGAGAGGACCAGGTTGGAGAAGAGAATTGGAGGGGTCTGGGGGCCCAAGGGTGCTCAGTAAACACGGACTGAATACATGAATAAATGAATGAATGAACGACTGTGATGAGATCAGACGACAGGAAGCACTTGGGAGGGTGGAGTCCCAGGGGAGGGAATGAGGAGGCAGCACCCGCCACATCCCCCCCATCCCAGCATGAGGACAAGTGGGAGGTTATTCTGGGGCCTCCTCTGGGTAAATATAGCCTCTGAACAGGGTGGGGGTAGGATGGGGGGGCTGGAGGTGACTTCCTCAGTTTGCTTGGGGCACTTCCTTATAAGGCTGTGCAGGCCGAGGCGCCTGGGAGGGTGAGGTCAGGGGCTGAGCTCTCCATTCAGCCCAGCCTGATGCTGTCCCCGTTGCTGCTGCTGCCGCCAGAGGCTCAGAGGAAATCAAAGGCCTTGGCTTTGGGTTCTGGCCAAGGAGCTCAGAGTGTGGCCTCTTAAAGGGCCCCCTCAGCCTCACGTCTATGCAGGAGCCCAGCCCAGGGGTGGGAGGGGGTGTTCTTCCAGGGTCCTCTCAGAAGGTGATGCTGGGGGCCTCGGTTTTCCCATCTGCACAATACTGCTCGGACTGGATCATTCCCTGCTGCTCCATGCAGCTAGGAGATGCTGCCGTCTAACCTGTATCCCTCCCACTGCAGGGTCTATGCTTCTTGCTCTGGCCTCTTGAGATCAAAGGCTCAGAGTTCATTCATTGCTTCCAAAGGCCCTGGTCTCTCAGCTCCCCTAGTTTCCCCCTCTCGGCCCCTCCTTGGGGGACCAGCTGCTGCCACTTGACCCTGTGGTGTCACAGCTGCTGTCAGAAATGCCATCCTTGTCAGGCAGGGATGGAGGAATGTGATTTAATTTCAGCTGGAATGTGCCCTCTGGGGCTGCCCCTAGAAAGGGGAGGGAATGGAGACTAAGCCCACCTAAGCCCAAGAAACCCAAGAGGGCTCTGGGCTTGGCGACAGGCCCCTGGGTCCCTGTGAGGCCACCCCAGCCCACAGGGGATGGTAAGTTCCAGGACAGTGCTGCAGCAGGATGGATGGAAGTTAGACATGAGGGTCTTCCTAGGAGGTGGGAAAAGAGAAGGTGTCACGTGAATGCAGCTCCAGTAGATAAAGAAAAGACCCAGGGACCCGCTCCCGAGTCCTCAGGCCCACCTTAAAAAGACAAAGGAGAGTCTCAAGTGAGCCACCAGGGAAGGGACTTTTTGGCTCAGGGGCAGGAAGAGGGACAGAGTGGCCTCAGGTGAGGGTCCACGGAGTCTGCGACCAGAAGCAGAGGAAAACACGGCCCTCTCTGTTTCCACTCTCATGATCTGAAGATTCCATATCCACGTCTCCATCCACCCTGGGGGCCCCTCTCCCCTCTCTTTCTAATACAGCACTGGCACACCTAGATCATGTCTCTTCTCCAACAATTCAGAAGCAGTAGACTCTGCCTCCCACTCCCCACTCTTTCCCCAGCCCCATTAATCCAGGGTCTCCAATGTGGACATCCCTCCTGTAACCTAACTCCTGTTTCTCGTGCTGTCGCCTCTGACCCTCTTTCCCAAAGGGGCAGACCTGGGCCCCAGAGTCCCAGGTCCTAGAGCCTCCTTCAGCTTTCTCCTCTTCCAGTCATAAGCTCCCCTTCCCCCAGCCTTTATTCACTCTCCCCACCCCATGACTCAGCTGTGGCACCAGAAATAAACCGAGGCAGGTGCCAGGGGGCCACTGTCGAGGAAGCACCTCCCAGCAGCTGTGGGCTCCTGCTGACAAGTGGAGCCCCAGGGTCCCAGGAGGGGTGGCTTGGAGAGTTCAATTTTGGGGGTGGGGAGACGTCTCGCTGGCTCTGGCTCCCTCCTCCATCCTCCCTGCTAAGGAGAGACACCCCCTCCCTGTCAGCCTCACTCACCACTCACAGACCCACTCTCCTTCCTCGTCTCCCCCTTCTCACCTCTCCTCTGTCTTCCACTCTTCCACTTCCTTTCTTCCCTCCTCCCTGGCCCCTTCCCAAGTCCTGAATCCCTTGATCTCTCCTGGATTCCCTCTTTTTCTATTCACCTCGTTTGCCAGGAAATTCTGTGTCAAAAGAGAACTCCAGTTCACCTTGATGGGGATAAAGGCACAGACAGACATTCTTGCCAACGATACTAAGAATCCTTAGATGCCACTTGGGGTCCATAGAACATGGGCCAGCGGTCTGTGGGCTGTTTCTCTTAAGGGCTCAAGTCCAAAGTGGTCAACCAATAGCCTTCCCTCTGTTAACAACTTCTAAAGACCAAGGAAGAATCATCAGGAAATAAACACAGAGGCCACAGGATCTACACACTCAGACGATTAACGAGAGTCTAGAGTCTTTCAGTTGGGGAATTTCCTCACATTTTTCTTCCATTTTCCTCTTTTCTTTTCTCTCCTCTCCTTCCCAATCCTTTTCTCCTGCTCTGTCCCTGAATCTTTCAGTTCTCCCTTCCCAGGAGGAAGAAGGCTGCTTTGCAGGAGGCAGACGGGAAGTTAGATCTCAGGAAGGACCTTCAGCCTGGGGAACAGAGGAACCTTTATACCGCCGGGAGAGACAGCACCTGGATCCTCACTCCATGCGGGATCTGACTGCAGCCCCTACGGAAAGCCCTCCCACCCACGGGGGTCTGACAGGCTGAGCATTTTTGGAAGTCTTTGGGAGCTACTGTGTCGCAGAAGGCAGCCAGGACAATGGGGCCCTTTCTCTCCCTGCCCAGGAGACAGGCCCACAGACAGGCTAGGACAAAGGCTTCAGTGAGGTCAGGGCAGTGTGTGGGAGTTATGGGTGGGGGGGTGGGGAGTGGGGGAGGAATGGGGAGGTGGGATGTGGGTAAGAGCAGCCTGGGAAAAACTGGGAACCCTGGCAGGTGGAGGACCTCTGGAAGGCCCATCTCCCTGGGCTCTCAGGCCCCTTTTCAATGCCCAAGCCCCTAACCCAAGCTGGGCCTCCTCTCTCTACATAGAGGGGGAGGGAACCCCCATTCTAGATATGTGGGAAGGAGGCTGGTAACTTAACCGTATACCCAGGGCACTCTGCTGTGTCCTGGAGGCAGAGGTAGATACAGCTGTGCCCCTACTCCAGCTGTCCAAAGAGATAGGGATGACACTCCATGAGGGGCCGATTCTCCCTATCCAGACCAAGAGAGGCCCCCCCCCCCCCCACACACACACTGGTCCAGGGGTTAGATTCTGTGCAGGGTGCTGAGTCATCCCTGGACCAGCTCTCCCTTCCCCAGGAAGTCCAACAAAGCCAGGAGAAGGCTTCCGTTTCCGGCAGCCCTGCCCAAGCAGCTCAGCAGGTGTCAGGGGAACAGGGGGGATTCTAGTTCTTCTGGAACTCTCCTCATCCACAGATCAATGATGGTAGATCCCTGCCTACTGCTGCCGGGAGATTCAGTGAGAAAGCTGATGACAAGGCTGGGAAACCAAAGCCCCTTCCAGCTTAGCACCAGAGTCTCCCCAGGAAATCCAACCTGCTACCTAAACTCCATCTCTGTGAGGATATGTTTCTCAGACAACCTCCCTTAAGAACCCAAGGACAGGGCTTCCCTGGTGGCACAGTGGTTAAAAAGCCGCCTGCCAATGCAGGGGACACGGGCTCAAGCCCTACTCCAGGAAGATCCCACATGCTGTGGAGCAACTATGCCCGTGTGCCACAACTACTGAGCCTGCGCTCTAGAGCCCGTGAGTCACAACTACTGAGCCCATGTGCCACAACTACTGAAGCCCACACACCTAGAACCCGTGCTCCACAGCAAGAGAAGCCACCGCAATGAGAAGCCCACGCACCGCAAGGAAGAGCAGCCCCCGCTCACCGCAGCTAGAGAAAAGCCCGCGCACAATACAGACCCAATGCAACCAAAAATAAATAATAATAAAAAATAAAAACCCAAGGACAGACACTGCCCCCTCCTCAGCCTTCTCCTCTTCAGACCCCACCTTCAAAGGCCCACTTTGGTCTTGATCCACTTACAATTCCAGCTTAATGCTCTGACATCCCTAAAAGTGCAATGAGTGTGTAATTGCAGGGTCATACAGGATAAAGTGGGGTTCTGCTCTGGCCCCAGGATCATCTTCTTCTTTGCAGCTGCTTAAAAAACAGTCCCACTCCCTAGCCATGCTAGGCTGTGTCCTGTGGAGGTGTGGAGTGTGGGCGGGACAGAAGGTGGGACAGGAGAGCCTGGGGCGAAGAGAGGAATGTGGTGGTTGGTGATTGGTTGGGAGCTGGGTCTGGGAGGTCAGTGTTGGTGTCTCAGAGACCAGCTGGTTGGGGTTTACATACCTGGAGAAGGCCCAGGATGGGCCTGGGCAGGGATGACCTGGGAGAGCCCCCAGCTCCCCCCAGCAATCACCTGTCTTTCTCTGGCCTGTCTCACTTGTCTGGGTCTCTTCATGTTGCCCTCTCTAAGCTTTTTGCTGCTCTGGATCTGTCTCCCTATCCCTTAGGTTTATCAGGTTTTACAGACTTCTGCGAAAAGGAGTAAGAACTGCCCATGTGCGTGAATGTGGTGTAACCGTGGGCACAAGCAGAAATGTGTACACATGACAGTGTGCACACGTGTGTGCATGTGTGTGAACCAGTGTGGTTAAGTGTGAGGCTCTGCAGCAGTAAGATTCATCCCCATCAAGAAGACAGCATGCTGACAAAACACTTTACCAGGAGGCACAAGAAGGCACAATTCAGTGGACTGCGATGAGGTACACACACACACACACACACACACACACACACACACACACACACACGCAGCTGATCATTCTCTCTCCACTATTCAGAGAGTGACCTCATCATCCCAATCTCCGCTGACTCACAGACCCCAGGGCCAGCTCAGCCTGGCCGGAAGTCCTACCTTCCTCCCGCCCCACAGCCCGCAACCCGCTTCCCTTCCCTGGGCTCCTCAGAAAGACAGACCCCAGCGCTCCCTGGCGGTATCCTGGGACTCCTCCAGTTCGGCTCCACTCACGCACGCGCACACGGCACTCTCAGGCTGACGTGTCTGCAGCCGCAGCGCCCTCTGCTGACCACAGCCTATGGGCCTCACAGGTCGTTCCCCAGATCCCTGCCCGCCCTTGTTTCCCCGTTCCTGCATCTCTGCTGCTTCTGCTGAAAGTAAGCCTTCTTGAAGCCTAACCCTCTGCGTTCCCTTCACCCTCACACCCCCTGGGAGAATCCCCTTCTGGGACCTCGGAATGGGGACACCAAAGCACCCACCTCTCTGCCTTCCTCTCCGGGCCCTCAGCCCCTCTACCTCCCCAGACTGAACTCCAGGTCGGCTTGACTGGACACTCTGGGCACTCTAGCTTCTTCCAAATATCCTCATGCTGTTCCCCAACCCCCGTGGGCTTCTTCATTCCATAAATACTTACAGGGCAGCTATTCTGTGCCGGGCATTCCTATCGGGCACTGACATCTTGAGGATTTCTCTGATCTTCAGAAGCTAATAAACACAGAAGGTCTATTCATCCTGTGAGGCCCGGCCCAACTCCACTTTTCTCTCTCACACACAGAGGCATCAAACTTGTTTGGGCTCAAATGCAGCTTTATTTCCTGCTGGTTTTACAGGTATTCCACCCTGCGAACCCATTCTCTTGGAAAACCGAGAATGAGTGGGCACAAAGCCCCCCAGGGGAATGGAGAGGACAGGATGGCTGGCAAGGAGAGGGCAGTTGAGGCACTTAGGGACCTACTCAAGGCCCTGAGGGAAAAACCTGATGCCCAGGGTAGGGGTGAGAGAGCCTAAGGCAGGGCTGGAGCTACCCAGGTATTTCACAGAAGCCCCTCCAGGCACTATCACCTGGACTTCAGCTCCACCCCTCTCGTTGTCACTCCCTGTGATGGGAAAAGCATGGGTTGGAGGGAGGGTTGGGGGCAGAGCGCAGTGCTGGGGGCCTTGACCCTTAGGGACCTGGAGCGGGATTGGGAGGGGGTGTCAACCGTGCCTTCCAGCTCCCCAGGAGCCTCCTCTGATGTCCTTCTGGGGCTTTTATTGGGCGCAGAGCTCGAGCCTGGGAAAGACACACACACTCACCCTCCACCCTTGGGCTCCTCCTCCTTCTCTCTCTTCTCAGAGCCTGCCCTCTGGGTTCTTGCTCCTTGACCTCTGACCTCAACAAAACACTTTGCCTGGCTCAGCCCTTAAGAGCCCAGACTGTGGCTGCATATTCTCAGACAGCAACACTGAAGGGGACCCCGGAGCATTCAGCCCACCTCCTCTTTGCCCCAGAGAGGGGTAGTGATAACTCCAAGATTACACAGCCAGTGATGGACAGAGCTAGGACTGGAGCCCAGGGTTGTGTTGGCTAGTGCCCCCCACCTGCCTCCTCCTGGCACTCACAGGCCTGCGGGGCACACAGGAGATCTGGGGGGGCTCCCAGCGACCATTCTCCTGGCAGCGGATCAGTGGTAGGTTGCGCTGGGCCAGGCCCTCCAGGCACCGGTAACGAAGCACTGTGTCTACTTCATAGCGCAGCCGTGGACGGCCAAATACTCGAGCCAGTGGCAGCTCTGGTGGGGGGCCACAGGACACTGCAGGGGGGACACAGTCAGGAACTGGGAGCTGGGCTCTGGGGGTAACAGTTCCCAGAATTGGGATGAAGGAGGAGAGGAGTAGGCCATAACCTGACACACACAAAAAAGTAGGGGTTCCAGGGACTTCCCTGGTGGCGCAGTGGTTGGGACTCCGAGCTCCCAATGCAGGGGGCCCAGGTTCAATTCCTGGTCAGGGAACTAGATCCCACATGCATGCTGCAACTAAGAGATTGCATGCCACAACAAAGGAGCCCACCGGCCGCAACTAAGAGCCGGTGCAACCAAATAAATAAATAATAAAGAGTAGGGGTTCCAAATGGACCCGTCTAATTTGTTATCCCGCCCATGCCCACGGCCTGGGACGCATTTCTGATTTCTCTGTGTAGCTTTGCACCCTCCTTCTGCACACACATCAGTTCCAGGATTCTCTAGCCCCCACCCCTCCTCCCCCTCGCCCGCCCTCACCCAGCCCCATCTTGCAGGTGTAGGACAGGTGGTAGTTGCAGGGCACATCACTCCATTGTCCCTGATCGTGCCACACCATAACCACGCAGTTCTCTCCGGACAGGAAGTAGCTGTCTGGCTGCCCAGGGTTCCAGTTCTCATAGAGCTGGGAGGGTGGGGGGAGGATGGAGGAGGTGGTGAGGAGCTCCAGCCCCAGGAGCACTGGGAGGAATGGACCTGGAGGACCTGAGGAGAAGGGGGTGGGGGAGGGGCACCAGGAGAGGGAAGGCTAGAGGGATGGGGAGTAGGGGACCCAGAAGGAAAAAGAAGATGTCAGGGGCTTTGGGGGGAAGGATAATGGGAACCAGAAGAGAAGAGAAGGGGACACAAGGAATGCAGGAGGGCCAGGAAGAGGAAAAGGTAAGGGGCCAGTAAAAGGAGAGGGAGGGATGGGGGTTATTGGGAGTAGAGGGCAGAAATGCTTCGAAGAAGCGACCTAGACAGCGTGAGGGGCGGCCAGAACCTCTCACCAGGGAGACGCCATCTGACCACAGGAAATCGCCTTCAATGGTCCTGTCATTGAGCCCGATCCACTGGTACTCCCGGTATCGATCTGGGGAAGAACCGCAGGGGAGACGAAGGTGTTCAGTGAGCTTCGCTGCCAGCAGATGGCGGCCATTCCCTGTCATCGGGCTGTCTGTGGGTGCTCGCGGGGGGAAGTCCTTCCCGCAACCCCAAATCCGCGCTTCCCGGTATCCTTATCCCTCCAACATCTGCACAAGGGCGGGATGGAAGGCAGGGGCGTGGGGCGTGAGGGAAGAAGAAAAATATCACCAGGGCTAGAAAAGGGAAACTCTGGAAAAAGTGAAAACTCTCAGCAAGGTCAGAGTCGGGGAGAGTAGAGGGAGGCAGGAGAGCCAGGGAGGTGGGGAGCGACTAAAGATAAGCCCCCAAGCAACCGCCAGGCTGATGCAGGTGTATTTCCTGCGCGAATCTCAGCCCTCCCCTGCCTGAAGCCCCACTACCCACGTGTGGAGTGGGACGGAGGGAGAGAGGAAAGAAAAGTGAATGAATGAATGAATGAGGTAAACCAAGTAATGAGTACCTGAATTAATGTATAAGGGGGTTAATTAACACACTCATTGATTGATTGATTGATTGATGAGTGAGTGTGTGAGAGAACAGGTGATGAGGGTCGCCTCCCGCCCTGTCCCCAGCCCACTGTTGATGAAGTCCTGTTCCTCCGGCGTGCTGACGCTGGCCAGGTGCGCGCCGTACATCCGGCACTTGTTCTCCGCCTCCTCCCAGCTCCTTCGTGTAGAAAAGTGCTTGTAGCAGGCGCCCTGGAAGGCGTCCCAGCCGGGGCTGCAGAAGTGGAGGCCTAGGACACAGAAGGGCAGGCACCTTAGGCGGGAGAACGCCGAAACTCTGAGAGGCTGGGTCCCCAGACAGGGACTGGGCTCCTCCCACCACCTCAGACCGAGGGGGCGGGCTAAGTGTAGGAGGGCGGTGCCAAAGAGAGAGTAGAAAAGGAGCAGCTAGGAGCTGGAAGGGCCCTGGTTGGAGGGGGGCCTTGATGCCTTCCTTCTCTTGAGCGACACAGACCAGGGTGAGGCTGGAGTCCCGGCCTGGGTCTCTGCAATCCTCCTTCCTAAAGAAGAGCTGAACCCTCCTCTCTTCCTAGGAGAATGGAAACCGACAAGTACTGCCTGCCTGCCAAATTTCAGGAGCATAGATTCCCTGAGAGAGTCCTTTTTGATTCCACTTAACAGATGAGGAAATTGAGGGGAGGGCTCAGAGAAGTTATGTGATTTGTCTGAAATGGGGATTCTTTTCCCGCGCTTCCACTGCAGGAGGCCCAGGTTCAATCCCTGGTCAGGGAACTAAGATCCCGCAAAGTGCGGGGTGCCTCCAACAACAACAACAAATGGAAATTCATTAATGGCAAGGCCCAAACCAGTGTCCCGTCCCACCCCCTGGAACTAGCGCGTTGTGGCAGGGTCTAGGCTTCAGCTCTCCCCCCACCGCAGCCCCTCAGCACACTCACCAACATCGCACAGGTCCCCCCCATAGCCAGGCAAACATAGGCAGCGGACCCCCTCCTCCTCCTCCAAGCACGTCCCACCATTGTGGCAGGGGCTGGGGACACAGTAACCTGAGAGGGAGAGAGGTGTGAGGTGGGGGGCCAGGGGAGCACAGCTCTGCAGCACAGGGTTCAGGGGTCCCAGCCCTGACCCGCTTGTCCTGGGGGCTATCACAGCACCCTAAATGTTCTCCCTGGAGCCTGCCTCTGGTCACAGCCCAGACCTGAGTTCTGGGTTTTTTCCCCTCCTCACTGCCCCCCACTTCAGCACTGGCTCAGCCCAGTGCTGGTCATTGTCATGCCCACCAGTGTGGGCCACGTCTAACAGGGGCCGAGAGGAGTGTCCAGGAAGGCCTTCAGGGTTTAATCCCACTAAGGGGAAAGATACTGGGCTGTCAGTCATGCGTCCTGGACTCTTACCTAGCTCCTGGATCTGCTGGGTACATTGAGCCAGTCACTTTACCTCTCTAGGCCTAGAGTTTAGTCCCCCACCCCTTGTCATTGTGCCAGGTCCTAGCACAGTTCTGTGTAGTCTAGGTGGGCTGGGTGGAACTGAAGGAGAGGAGAGTCACCATAGCAACAGTGAGGTGTGGCCTGCCATTTACTGCTTCTGGGATCTGACACTGGGGTGGTCTAGGAGGGAGCTAACCATTCCTCCTGCTGTCCACTGGGCAGAGCCAGGCCCAGAAGCTCTTAGTGAAGATCCAATGCACTTCCCTCACTCTATGCCCTACTCCCTCGCCCCCCCCCCAACCCTTCCCATGAATGGAGCTGCAGCAGCTCCCCCTGTCCTGTAGCACTGGCTCCACACACTCTCTCAACATCACCCAACCTCTTTGCCTCCCCTTCTTATCTCCCAGGACTCTCCCCCCACCCCGTTACCAGGCTCCCCTTTCCCCCTCCACTTGGGGCCTCCTGCAGGTTCCCCAGCCTAGAAACCCCTTCAGTCCATTTTGTTCCTTCCTTCTGGCCCCTCTCCTCCAGGCAGTCTTCTTGGACTAACACACTACTCTGAAGGCCTGCAATCTGTTGTCTACATCCAGCTCCGTCTGGCTAGGCCATCTGCCTTCTCTTCTGGACTCTCTCTCATGATCTTGGGTGGCTGCCCTTAGACTGGGCCTAGGTGCTGAAGGGGCTGTCAGATTCTACTCCTTTCTGATCCGGATGACCTGGAGATGATGGCCCCACAGACTGACAGAGCAGGTCAGTGTTCTCGGCCCAGCCCTGGGCAGGACCCCTCAGACCAAGCCATCCACTCCTAGCAGCCAAGGCCCACGCCCACAGTGATTTACTCTGGCCCAAGATCCCACTGCCTGGTGGGGATCAGAGCAGAGGTGGGGGGAGGAGAAGCTGGCGGTGATTCAAAGAATTTTGCTGGGATGACCTAGCTGTTTTGGGTAAAATGAATCAGCTATTCCAACACCACTCCCCCTGTCATCACCCCTTCTGCCAATAGTTTCTTTCAAGCTGGTACTGCTACCTCCTAGGGCAAAGCAAGAAGGGGAAGTGTTTTATTTAACCCTTTAAGGACCAGGTCCTACAGAGGGTAGGAGTCCTGAGCCCCCTTCCTTTCCTCACACTTTCCTGCTCCTCCCGTGATCCTCTCTGCTCCTCTCTGTCCAACCCCCTAACCCTGGGGGCCAAAGACTCTCAAACTTGGTCCCTGGGGCCGTACCCAAGCCACAGGTCCCTCCCCCTGGCTGTGGGTGGCAGAACCTGAACCAGGATGGTGGGGGGCGGGTGTTGGCGGTGAAGGAACTCCTCTTGAGACTTTCTGGTCTTCCGCCTCCCCCCTTCTGGATCAACTACTATACACAATCAGAAAGTTCTTCCTTCCTGCTGCAATAGCAGGCTGGAGGACCTCTCACTCATCCCCCAGGTGGGGTAACTAAGACACCGCAGATACTTCCAATGGTGATCCTCTCCCACCAAAGGCCCTCCTCACCCCACAGCACTGAACTCCAAGGCCAGCTGGGCAGGGAGACAGTAGTTGAAATGAGTGAGCCTAGGTGTGATGTAGAGCCCCCTAGCCCACCCTGGGCCACCTAGGAGAATGGCCCTGGTACTAGGAGGGTCCCAGCCTTCTCCAGAGATCTCCATTTGGAAGCTCAACCTTCACTGAATAGATAGGGCTTCTTTCTCTCAGACCCCAGAACCTAATTCCCCATTCCCCCTCCCTCCACACTCTCTATCCTCCCCTCCTGATTTGTTTCTTCTCCAGCAATAGGAACTTTGAGATCCTTTGGGTTCAGGAAGGGTGAAATAGTGGGTGAGGGTGGTCATTAGTGCAGGAGTTAGTGGAGGAGGGGGAGGCCATGGGCAGTGGGATGAAAGCGAGATACCATTCCCCTGCTGATATGTGGGGGAGGGGAACAGAGCCTTGGGGCACCTGGACACCAGGGAATGGCCTTCATGCTAAGAGGGGCTTTCTCTGTCAGTCCTCTGTATGTATGGCTCTAGATGGGAGCCATCAAGATGGATCAGAAAGGGACACGTGTACACACACACACACACACACACACACACTCTGGCCAGCAGAGGTTTCTCTCCAACAGGAGTGAGGGACTACAACTCCCAGCACTCCCGCAGACTGACAGACAAAGACTTCTCTGGGGTAAAGTGTACAGTCAGATTTGGGATCTCAGCAGTCAGGAAGGAAGGCGGAGACAGGCCTGAGGAGAGGACAAGGGAACGGCAGGGGCTGTTAGACTGCTAGGACAGGAAAGGGTGCAGGCTGAAGATGGAGACGGAAGAGGCACAAAGACACCAAAGACCCAGGGGGAGAAAGAGAGAGACAGAGAGACACAGAGGGAGAGATGGCACCAAAAGAACCATCAAAGAGCTACCCAGGACACAACTCCATGGAATGAGAGGGGCAAACAGCTGGGGGTGGAGACAGAGGGTGCCAGAGTTTTGGTTATAAAGCGGTTTAATAGAGATTTATTTCCAAGGCTTGTTTCCATGAAACAGTCGAAAAAAGTACTTCACAGAAGTAGTTGCTTAAGGCTCTGTGGGGATAGGGCTCTCCTGGACCCGAAAGGTTGAGGGGTGGGCATGGGACCCCAGGCTTCCCTGATACCAGTGGGAGGCAGCTGAAGGGAGGTGGCACACAGGAGGGGGAGGGAGCAGTGGAGGATGGGCCTGGGCCTTGAAGAACGCAAAAGGCAATGAGGGCACCCACTGAACAAGGCATGAGGGTCCTCTGTGGGGCCAGTGAGATGTGAGTCACAGGTAGAGAGCCGAGGGTAGGAAAAAGTTCCAGGTGTTTGGTGGTAGGGCTGGGGGTCACAGTGTGGATTTCAGAAACAGGGACAGGGTCACAGGGTGGGAGTCATGGAGTTGGGAGGTTACAGGGTGAGGACTCAGAGAGCTGGAATGGAAGTCACAAGGTGGGGTATCCAAGATTGGAAGCCCACAGGTAGAGGTGGGTAGGAGAATGAAGGCAAAGGACAAGAGAGTCTGGGGCAGTGGTGGGTTAAAGGACTATAGGTCAGGTGATCCAGAGCTGCAGGGGGGGAAAGAGGACGAGGATAAAGAGGGAGGTTGAGCCTTGGGCAAAGTTACCTGATGAGGGGGCCACGGCCACTCCACCATGGCTGGCACTGTCAGTGGGCAGCACCGGCTGGGCATGCACTGAAGTCCCTGCTGGGACAGTTCTTCCAGAATTCTCTTCAGAAGGGGTCTCCAGGTCCCTGGTACCCTCAGGGGCCCGTGTGGCTGGAAGCAGGGAAGGGGCATCCTCGGAGCTCCCTGTCTCCTCACTCTCTCCTCGAGGGACCCCAGACAGCTCAGGACCCCCAGTCTCCTTCCCTATCTCTCTTGCCCCAACCGGAGCGGAAGGTGATGGGGATGCCAGGTTCCCTTCCCTGGGAGAGGGCAGGGCCTCCGTGGGTGGTCCAAGGACCGTTGGAGGCCTGGGAGCCTCTGGCTCTCCGTAGGGAGGTGGTGATGCATCAGGCTTCAGGACCGCCCTCACTGGTGGGGATGCCCGGGAGAGTGACTCCTCTGGAGCCGGCTCCGTGGGGAGAGGGGCCTCTGGGTCCAGGCTGCTGAGCTCACTGGGCCAGGCCCACAGGGCCTCGTCCTCCACCTCCTCCTCTTCTTCTTCTTCCTCTTCTTTCTCTTCTTCATCCTTGTATGTCTCTTCTTCCTCCAACACCTTGCCTTCCTCTTCTGAGGACCCCAGGGGAGGTACAATGGATTGGGTTTCAAATTCTAGGCAAAGCACAGATGGTTCAGCACCAGGGACAGCACCCACCAGAGGACAGGAAGAAGGAAGGGGAAGGGGAGAAAGGTGGGGCTGGGGAGGGTGAGCCCTCAGGGAGAGGGAAGAGCCTGCCCTGGGGAGGAACTGCCTTTGCTCCACACCAGAAGAATTTCCACTGGAGCTGCAATAGTGAGGCAACACTTGAGAAGGCTCTATGAGCTGTCATTAGCCCAGGAAGACCTGGTGGTTGCATCTCCCTCTCCCAGTCTGTTAAAATTCTCTGTTTATTTTGGGTAGGTGAGGGGGAGGAGAGACCAAAGAAAGGAGATCCCTCCTTCCCAGAGGGCAGCTCCTTAGTCCAAGCATCTCCAGACCCAGCTATCTGGGAGTGGGATTTGCTGGAAAGGCAAAGGTTGGGAGAGGAACAGGAGAGGTGCCTTGCACGACTGTGCTGCTGAGAGAGGACAGGGTAGAATCACGGCAGCGACAACCCCGGCCTCAGCCTGGGCTTGCCCTTTCTGCCCCAACTTCTCCCAGGTGTGGATATCCCCAGGATAAGACATTTGAGTTACCTAGGAGGGTCCTAGGGGCCTCTGCTGGGTCTTCTGGAGTGGAGCTTCCACCTGTTCCATCCTCCATAATGGGAATGGAGTAGATGGCTCCCCGGGACTCGCTCTCCACAGCTTCCCGAGGCAGCTGCAGTTCCTCCAGGGTCTCTGTCACTGTGACAATGGCTTCCAGTGCATCAGAGGCCAGGTCAGAGGCCTCAGGGATGGCAGAGGGCTGGCCAGAGTCTGTGGCAGGAGGAAAGTGCCGATGGGAGGTTAAGGAGGTGCCTCTGCCCTCACAGGCCTGCATGTGAGGGTTCTGGCTTAGACTCAGAGACCATGGAATTCTCTTAATTGTCTCTCGTCTTCCCTATGGAGCACCCATGGGGCCCAGAGAGCACCCCGGGGCTTCATCACTCATTCCTCAAGCATTAATCAAGTACCCGAGCATTCTCCTGGGCACTGAGGATACAGTGCACAGCAGAACAGCAAGCTTCCTGCCCTCAAGGGAATTTATGTTCTAGATACAGACAAACAAATAAACATATAATGTTACCATATAAAGAACAATTAAGTTTAGTAAGGAGATGGGAAGTGCTACTTTAGATAGAATGGTAAAGGAAGGCTCAGGAAAGAGGTCATCCCTTGAGTAAGGAGATGGAGGCAGAAGGATGGACAGAATGGCCTCAGCACCTTGGGACCCTGGTTTTAGGGTAAGGTGTGAGGGAATCCCAGTCATCCTAAGACTCTAGAAATGGAAGGGGACAGGCTGCCATCACCACAGGAGAGCTGAAGGGTAGGGTACAGGAAGGACATTCAACCATCACCACCTGATGATCTCGGTGTTGGGGCAAGAGGGCAAGTGGCCACCCCATCCTTCCAGGATCTGCTCTCTTCAAATAACCAGAGTTTTAGAATGAATTACCTTGTCCCAGGGGAAGGGAACCAAGAGCAGAAAGCCAGTGAAGCAAAGGTGGAATTGGGCTAAGAAAAGCCCTGAGGGCCAGCTGTGTTCAGCCAGACAAGACAGGACAGCACATCCTGCCTGCGTCACCTGCTTCAGTGAGCCTTGCTCACAGCAGACAAGCAAACCTGTGCCCTTGCCCGCCTCTGCCCTCCACCTGCTCCCAGCCATAGTCGTCCTCTTCCTTCCCCTCTTCTCCTGATACAGTTCCTCCTTCAATTTCTTTCCATAGCAGTGCTTGGGACATAATTATAATCAGTGCTAGACGTGTTAACTACTATTGTTATAATTATCATCATCATCATCCCCATTATCTGTGTTCAAGTAAGTCTTTCCAGATGGACCTGTCTTCCTGTGGACTTCCCTTCCCCATCCCTCCCAGCCTCGGGCCAAAGCCACCTGGAGATCTGTCCCAGGGGAAGTAATGCTTTTCTCTCAGTCTTTCCTTGTGCTGGGAGTGAAGCATTTCGTCTCTGGTCAGACTGGGGGCTCCCATGGCAGAAACTGTGTCTTCCTCCTTCAGACTAAGGGCTCCTAGTAGCCTGTGTCTTCTCTTTCCATTTCTGCCTCCAGCCCTTGTACCAGTATTGCAGGCTCACAGTTGGGGCAGGGACTCCAATGCTCCATGGCAATGCCTCCCTGATTGTCAGTCATCCTTGGCCTGGGCCCTGTGCCTCTGGGGGTCGCAGGCACTGCCTCCCCTCCAGCTCCCAATATAAGATGTGGGCAGGAAGCCATCTCTACACCCAGCTGTCTTTAAGGACCTGCTCCCTGTGGGGGGAATTATGTCTGTCCCTCAATATTTGGTGGTAAAAATCTGATACCTTCAAGCTGAAGGTTCTGGAAACCCCTCTGAAGCGTATTTAGTTAACTGGAGCAGATCATTCATTGGATTCAGAGAATGTCAGTCATCTCTGGTCTGCTCATGAGCTGACCAGAGATGGAGACATATTTGGCAGCCCAATAAGGGAGAGGCAGCTTTGCAACAGGAAGAGACAAGGCAGGGACTACTGGTGTGGAGGCAGGTGAGGAGATGCAGTGAGGTGAGCCCTCCTTGAGGCCACAAAGACCAAGTCAGAGGGCACAACCAGAATTAGAACCCTAAGTGACAAGCTGAGCACCACCCAAAGCTCCTTGAGGCAAATGGCAAAGATCCAAGAGAAACTGGTCGGGGCTGGGGTAAGAGCGACGGCCTCGACTCCGTCTCCCTGAGGTTGGTCGCAGCCTCTGCAGGGAGGTGGGCTCACCTCGGAAGCAGTAGACATTGAAGCGGCTGTGCTTGTTGGGGAAGCCGGTCTGGTTGGGGAAGAGGAAGAGAGTCTTGACACCAGGGAGGCCCCCACCACAGCGCTGGCTGGGTGTGACAATGGGGTAGCGCACACTGCCATCAGCCAGCCAGCCTGGGCTGCAGCGGTCCAGGCCACCATCCCAGGCTGCATACAGCTGGCCCGTGGTTGCAATCTTAGCACCCCGCTCCTGGCAGTACGCCCGTGCCTCCTCCAATGTCAGCTTGTCTGCAGGGGCACCCAGGAACAGCTCTCCTGGGGAGAAGAAGAGGCTGGGTTACCAAGAAGGGAGCTCCTTCCACCCTGGGCTCCCACAGAGACTCTGGGCAAGCTTCTCTGGGCCTCAGTCTCCTCATCTGCGACATGCAGTCCATCACACTACTTTATAGGATCGAAGTCTAGATAGAACCTTAGGATCGATCATATTGCTCGAAGGAAACTGGCCCAACTTCCTAATTCTGCCAAGAAGGAAACTGAGGCTCAGAGATACTGAAACATAGAGAGATGCACAACAGGTAACAGCAGAGTCAAACTCAGTCTCCTACCACCTGTCTGAGGCTTTGGCCATGAACTTGTCTCTATGACAGTGTTTGGAGGGAGGGACACTGACTGTTTCCTTACCGCTGGCTGCCCACTTAAATACAGGATGATAAAGGATGATAAGGTCCAGCAGAGGCCCAGGAGGACCTATGGGCAGCACTGGAGAGGGGGCTCTTCCCCTGGGAACTCCCTACCCCCAATCACCATTTAGTTCTTCCGCATAACAGTAGACATCATAGAGGTCATCCGGGTCTACCACTCCATAGTTCCGGACCCCAGGGAAGCCATCCATGTCTCCATAACAGGCCTCTCGTGGAGTCTGGATGGGATACCTGGGGAAGGGGTACAAATGCCTTCACCAGGGAGCCATCCCACGGTGACCCTCCTGAATCCCATTGCTTTTCAGTGCAGCCAATTGTCCTCCTAGCTCTGCAGAAATGCACACCCCCCACCAAGGCGGGGTCCTAACCCACCCTCCAAAGACCAGCTTCATCCGCCAGAGGCAGGGAGCCCTATATGGCCAGCCTGAGGCAGCCCCTGGCAGAACCAGAGGCCACAGCCCACCTCAGAAACAGCTAGAAGCTCCAGGGCCCCAGCCCCAGCCCACCTCACGGTCTGGTCGGACAACCAGCCAGCATCACACTGTTCATAGCCCCCAAGATAGGCGGCATAGAGCTGCTCCGGAGTGGCGATTCGGGCTCCGATGCGGGCACAGGCCTCCTGGGCCCCAGCGAAGGAGAAAGCATAGCGGGCAGAGCCCTCCCGGTAGAGAAAGACGACCCCTGCGGGGCAGAGAGGATCCTGAGGCAGGATCACCCAGCACACTGACTTCCCCTTCCCCTCCTTGTCAACCCCCTGTATACAAAGGGTAAAGTCCAAATTGCGCCCCCTCTACAGCATGAGGGGCTTCAGTGAGACTGTGGGTAGAATTTCGTCCACCTGAAGAGAGAAAGGAGGTAACAGAGGCCTGTAGCTACCCACTCCTTTTCCAACTCAGTCTGTGCCTTCTAGGTGTTTGCTTCTGCTTCAGACTGTGGGCTCCCCTCCCTCTCTCCGGGAACCTCTCTCCATCTTTGCCCTCTCACCTTTGACCTTGACCTCCACAGCGTCGCTGCTGTCGTCGATGCCATGCTGGACCTCGCAGCGGTAGATGCCCGAGTCGTTGGGCCGCAGCTCGCTCAGCACCAGGGAGACATCGGTGAGTGACGCTGGGTAGGCAGGCAGTGCCACGCGGAACCGGTAGGCCTCGCTCACCTTGACGCGTAGCCCCCGCGCCACTAGCACCTCGGCCTCCCGGCCGCCGGACAGGAAGGTCCACTTGACCCGGGGGGAGCCCTGCGCGGCCCGGCGGCTTGGCGGCGGCCGCAGGTAGTGAACGTGGCACGGGATGGTGAGGGCGCCGCCCAGCACGCCCTGCAGCGGCGCGTCACCCGCTATGCGCACGCGGAAAGCCCGGTCCTCTGTGGGCGGGCGGGGCCGGCTGGAACTTCGTGCTGTGGATCTGCCACGACCCGCCCCAGGGTTTCCGAGCCCCGCCCCAGGATCCCGACGCCCCGCCCTAGGATTCCCGGGCCTTGCCCGGGGGTTTTCGTAACCCCGCCCCCAGGAACCTGGGCTCGGGCCCGCTGAGTCCTGCAAACCCACCTCTAGGTCCCCCAGGCCCACCTCCCACGGTCTACAGACCGATCCACAAAGTCTCCCAGTCAAATTCACCCCCAAAGTCTCCCAGTACCACCCCAGGATTCCTGGCCCCCACCCCAGGGTCTTCTAACCTCACCCCCTGGGTCCTGCAGCCTTGTCCCCAAAGTTTCCCAGTCTGTTCCCTTCAGTCACTTTCACGATTTCTCCCAATTCCACCTCTGTTCTGCCTCCCAGCCCCATTCATTGTGCCCCAAGGGTCTCCCATCCTCCACCCTGGAGACTGGCAGCCATGCACCTAGTGCCCCTCCCCAGCCCTACTCCCAAGATTCCGCCACCCGACCAGCGGCCCACAAATCATCCCTTATTTTCAAGTGTCCCTGCCCTGATCTTCCCCCACAGTGCTCCCAATTCTGTCTCCTCCCTGGGTCCCTCAAGGCTGACAGACGTTGGTTAGGGCTGAACAAGAGGCTCCTTCCTACCACAGGGGAGATGCAGGAGACTGACAGTGACCCTGAGTGGGGTTGCTTACCTGAGCTGTCTCCTTCCAGAGCATCAGCTAAGGCCGCAGGGACCCAGGCCAGAGCCAGGGTTGCCAGCAGCGGCAGAGATGGTAGGGCCATGCTGCAGGATGAGGGGGGGGGAATGGAGGAGGAAAGATGGGGTTAGACCTCAGGATGGACTTCTGACTCCCTCCCACGTCCACATGGATCACACATATCCTGACTCCAGAAGCCCACTGCCCCCACCTCACTATTAATTAACACTGTTTCTGTCTCCCCACAAGGGATTCTTATTTATTTATGTTTGGCTGCATTGGGTCTCTGTTGCTGCGCGTGGGCTTTCTCTAGTTGTGGCGAGTGGGGGCTACTCTTGGTTGCGGTGCACGGGCTTCTCATTGCGGTGGCTTCTCTTGCTGTGGAGCACAGCCTCTAGAGCGCAGGCTCAGTAGTTGTGGCGCACAGGCTTAGTTGCTCCGCAGCATGTGGGATCTCCCCGGACCAGGGCTCGAACCCGTGCCCCCTGCACTGGCAGGAGGATTCTTAACCACTGCGGCCACCAGGGAAGTCCCCCCCACCAAGGGATTCTTATTCAGAACTGAGACCTGGGTCCTCATCAACTCACCGTGTGACTTAAGGCAAGTTCCTTACCCTCTTTAAGCCTTTGTTTTCTTACTTGTAAAGGAGCACCATTACTACCACCTTACAGGTTGTCATGAGGCTATGGGCTTTGAGAGTGCTTTTTATCCTAAAACAAAACAAAACAAAAACAAAAAACAAACAAAACAAACAAAAAAACCTGTACAAATGTATAGCACCCTGCACACAGTAAGAGCTCAATAAATGCTTACAGCATATAGCATGAATTGTGGGTGCCATTATGCTTGAGTCTCCTCTGCCCCTCCCAGTACCAGACTTCTTTGAACCTTCCTCCTCCCACAGTACCCCTCCAACCTTTCCTTCCTGTCCCTTCCTCCCTGAGTACCATACCCACCTAGCCTCCTCTGGGAAGGCTTTCTAGACTAAACCCGGGCAATGAACAACACCTCTCCAGCCCAACCCCTCATTGACCTTCCCCCACTGCACCATTACTTATAAGGAAACTCTTCTCTTTACCCCCCAGCATCCTCCACCCCCTCATCCTTGGCTGCCTTCTCCCTCCTTCCTCCCAGCCTTTCCTTTCTGCCTGGCACGGGCTTTCCCACAGGATCTCCTGGCTCAGAAACCAGCTGGGACAAAGCCCCTGTCTCTGCCAGTCTGGCCTCCATCCAGCCTCTCCCTTCCTCCACCCCAGCCCCAGGCTGGGGGGTGGGCTAAGGGGGGTGTGTGAGAATAAATGAAAGGGACCATTTCCCTCCTGCCCTTGGCTATCAGAAGCTCTGAGAGCTTGAACTATTCTTCTGAAGATCTCAAAGCTCTTACACTCTCATAATGGAGGGATGGGGGTGGGACATTGAGAAATGGGCCCAGAGAGGGATTGAACCTGAGTCCCCAGTGAAACCAAGTCAGGCACCAGGCCAGTGTGCCCCCAGGAAGGAAGGCTGCAGAGCCAACGTCATCTTTAATGGTTGGCTTAGACTCAAAAGAGCACGGAGAGCCAAGGCTGCCATGGAATAGGCCAGTGATACGGCAAGAGAGATGAAGGTTAGACTGCAGGCAAGGCTTCCTAGACATCAGGCTTATTCCTACTGTCTACTCATTCCCACTTCAGGCCCATTGTTCCACTTCTATCTTCCCTGACCACTCAGGCTCTGTCTTCATACATGTCCGCCCTTTTCTGAGCCTGAGCTGATGGGAAGTTTCCCTCTTCTCCCAGATCCTCTGAAGGATCCCAGATCCTCCTAAGGATGCCTCCCCACCACGGTAACATCCATTTCCCCCATCGTGGCTGGGCATCAAGGGCTCTGTGGCTCTGTGGCTCTGACCTCAAGGTCAGAGGTGGGGGAGGAATGGCAGAAGCCAGATGCCCAGGGCCTCTCTTCGACCTTTGAGAGGGAGGAGGTTCTTGATGGGGCCCAATCAGAGGGTGTGAGACCAACTCTGGGCATGGGGGCCCTTGAGAGGACTGCTTTCTGGGGTTGGAGTGGGGACCATTTGGTATGAACAGCCAGTGCCTGCCGGGTGCTTGAGAGACTGTTTGCCATGCATTTGAGCTGTGCCAGGTCCTAAGCTGGACCCCTTTCTGGCGCCTTCCCTCCCCTCACCCTGGGCTGGAGCTGGAGCTACCCAGAGCTCTCTGATGGGCGGCCCAGAAACCCATATAGTTGGAGCCACTCTGGGACCAACACCCTAGACCCCGCCTTTCACCTCTGTTACATAAGTGGGGGAATGAAGGGAGAAAGTCTGAGTCTGATGAGGACCTGGATGCCTTGAATCATAGGGGGTATCCCACCCTCACCTCCAAGATTTGGAGTCACTGACCAGAGGAGCCAAGAGAGTGGCCCTGATTGTGTGGTTCTCAGTCAGAGAGTTCTGCACACCTCCCAACCCCACACCAATCACACCAAGCTTGGGCCTCAGCCCCTTCCTGGTAGAGCTAGGAGTCCTGAGAAAACTTAGGCATCCCCTCCTCTGGTACCAGACTCAGACTCAAGGATCCAAGGCTTGGTCTCCATAGCACACACCCACCCACCTCCACTACATCTTCTCATCCTCCAGAGCAGGACACACCACCACTTCATCTCTATCCTCAAGAGCTCAGCAGTCTTCCTGTCCCTTTCCCTGATGCCACACCATCCCTCTGCTACAGCCTCTGGATTTCTCCCCTTGTCTTGAGTTTTCCCAGCTGTTCAGGAAACTTCCCTCTCGTTACATTATCATTCCTGTCTGACCATGGATGTCTATCCCCTCACAGCCTTCAAAAACCCAGTGCACAGAGAATCAAGACCAAGCTGTGTGTGTGTGTGCGTGTGTGCGTGTGTGCGCGCACGCATGCATGTGCGTGCACTTAGGCACACATACCCAATGCCCACCATCTCTATGCTGAATGCCCACCAGCTGGCGGTTCAAGGTCTGCTCCACGGGAACTGAGCTCCCTCACTCAGCAGGGTGAGCAGGGATGCACAACAGGCCAGAGCTTCAGTCACAGCAGGAGGGAAGCTTTCAGCTACCCCCTTAGTGGCTGTGTGAGGGGCAACAGGAACCTACACAATATCAGTGAGGCCTTAGCAGGGCCTGCAGGAGTAATTGCGGTAACCGTATAAATAGTCCTATTTATTGGAAGCACAACTAACAATATGATTAGCAACATCGTCAGCTGAGCTATTGTAACTCCTCCTAGTATGAAACCTGAAATGTGGATGATGCTGTTATCAACAGCAAAGTTAGCCATGACAACACAGGCACTGGTAATACTGGGAGTGGGTCTATGGGTTAGGTCATTGTCCCTTGATCTCACTGGTATTATCTGGAATAGAAGTAATGCAGATATGAATGGTGCTAACAAAACTAATGGCAAATCTTTGTCCTGTTAGAACCAAGTGGGCAGAGCTATTCTGATAGGAAGGGGATATGGAAGTACCTGGGGGGAGAGGGGTTCCTGGCCCAACAGCAGTGCTAGGAAGGAAAGCAGGAGCGGTAACTGGAATTCCAGCTGACAGTTCCTGACCATCTACTTGAGCCAGGCCTCTTACTAAATGCTTCCCATGTATAACCTCAACTTTGAGAAAAATACAGATTAGACATTACATCGATGAGGAATCCGAGGTTCAGGGAGGTGAACTAACTTGCCCAAGGTCACACAGCAAGTAAGTGGCAGAGTTGGGATTCCAGCTCCAGTCGGCGCCGGCACCACCCACAACAGCGGCTCCTGTTTGCTGTCCTGCGGGCTCCGGGAAGGTACCCCTAGGGTGGCCGGCCGCGGCTCTTCCCGCGGTGCTGCCTGCACCGTGGGTACAGAGTCGGGGGCTGACTCGAACCGCTGCCGCCCTGACCAGGACAAGGTCGCAAATCTCGGGCGGTGGTGCTGGGACTGGAGCCCGCAGCAGGGAAGACGCAAGGACCCAGAGGGGCGTTTCCATTAGCCCGCGGACTCAAGGGGGTTGCGGGTCAGGCTGCAAACAGCAATGGGGGTGCCAGCGGCAGAGCTGGGAGGCAGAGCTGGAGATGGCAGGACGGCAGCAGGGGCCGTAGGCGCTCCGGGCTGGCCAACAGCGGACCTCGCCGAGGTGTCAGGGGTCGGCGGGTTGGGTGTGCCGGAGCCACGCGAGGCAAGGCCTGAGGGGTCGGGGACGCGGACCACAGGGCAGCCGGGGGTCGCTCCCTTCTCTCTCCCTCCCAGGTCTGGGCGGCTGGGATGCGGTCGCACTCACCTACCGGCGGGAGGCGGAGGACTGGGGTGGGGGTGCGGTACCGCGAAGTTTGCTGCTTCCTCCGGGGGTCTCCTCCGCGTCCACGGCTCGGTCCCGCAGCTGCAGCCGAGACTGCGGCGGGGACTGCGCGGGCGCGAGCAGAGGCTGGGCCCGCAGGACGCTCGAAAGAGGGCGCCGGGCGGCCGGGCGCCGCACAAAACCCCCTTTCTTTACCCCCGCCCCCGCCCCGCCCTTCCTCGAGTCTGCCCCCGCCCTCGGGCTGGGAACGCGGGGGGCTCGGGAAGATCACGGGACCCGCTGCCTTCTCTGCGTCGGTTCCCGGCGGCGGCAGCCGCGAGAGCAAGGACGAGAGAAGTAGGACAGCGTCCTGGGGATAAGAAGCCGATGACTTGGAGTAGGGAGGGAGGGAGGGCAGAAGGGGCGGGCAGGGAGCGCTCGCCGAGCTAGAGGATGATGTTGCAGCCGGAGGGATGGAAGTTAGACAGTCGGAAGGACTTCCCGTTGGTCAAGAGGAGAGGAGGAGGGACTCAGACAGTAGGGAAAAGGATGAAGGGAGAATGGGAGGGAGGCTTTGCTCCTGGAGAGACATCACACGCACGTATAAATGGGGGAGGGAGTCTCTTTTTTGGAGGCAGGATCAGGTGCAAATGACCTTAGCCACCCCCCTGGAGGAAGCTCTGATTGGGTTTTGTCTTCTGTGGTGCTCCCACTCCCTGCACAGAGGAGGAGCTGACTTTGCAGCTGGAGGGATGGAGGTTAGGCAGCAGATTCATGGGTTAAGCAAAACAAGGAACTCTCTAGACATGGAGGGGGGAATGTGGCACTGTGAACGGTCATTACTGGTCATGCAAACCAATGTGCAAAATGCAGGCGTTGCTGGGAGCCCAGAGGGCCCACTGGCCAGAGCTGTCGCTGATGAATGCACAGCCTGGTGCCAGGGGGTGGGCCTTGAGCGCTGCCCAGCCGCTGGGGACTCCTCAGAGCCCAGAATACCAATGACACCCCCCCCCCCCCCCCACAGCTCCAGGGCCTCAGCTTGCTTCTTCTTTCCCAGGCTCTCTTTCCCTCTCCCTCCTCCCTCCTGGGATTCCAGGCAAGGGCCATGGCACAGACTGTGGGCAGGACAGCCAGACGCCTGGATTCTCTCCCCTGGATACCAGTGATGGCATCAAGGATAGCTTGTCAGGGGCTTTGATCTACACAATCTCTAACAGCACCTCCAAAATATCCCAAGTAAAGTGGGGTGCCTGCAATGCAAATGCAGCCTCAAGGCAGGTCCATGTCCATCCATCTAGATTTACCCAAGTCCGTCTTGTATGGAAATTCTGGACTGCCCTCTAGTGGATGCCCCAACTGCCCCACTCACCACTGCCTAGGCTTCCACTGCCTGGGCTTCCACTCACAGTGCTGTGAACTTGGTTCCGAAGGACTTGAAAAGCTCTCACACACACACACACACAAAAACAAACCCTCCCCCACAAACAAAAACCCTCCTCCCCAAATTCTTGAGGACCTAAAAGGTAGAATTCGGGCCCCTCCGCACAGACCCATCTATTGGAGAGACGGGACAAGAAGACCTGGGGGAAGTGGGTGGTAAGGTCCCTCAGTAAGAGACATGCCCCAGGCAGGGATGCAAGACTGAAGGGGACAGGGCAAGATGTCTGGGGAGTTTGGGGAGAAAGAGACCTCAGTTTATTCATTTCATTAAACAAATACTAACTGAATGTCCGCTATGGATCAGGCACTATTTTAGGCCTTGGGAATGCTGTCCCACGTTCCTTAGTGGGGGTGAGGGATCTGAGAATGCCTCTGGGGACAGATCTAGGCAACGCCTGGGCAGACCTAGGACCTCCCTTTGCTTTCCTCAGACCTTGCATCCCCAAGCTGAGAGACAGTCTCAGCATCGGTGCCTGAATCCATCCTAACCCCCACTTAGGCTTGTCTCTACATGGGCTGGATGGGGCTTGAGCCCAGCCAGGCAGAGCCATGCAACTGAGTGGCTGAAATTCAGTCCCAGCCGTGGCTCACATGTAACGACAATTCTTGCCTCGGGGAAACCTGGCTGTGACCAGAAAAGACAGAGAAAATGACTTTCCTTGCCACCTACCCATGTGACTAGAAATGTGGGCACACATTTTGGTGCCCTGGAGGAATCCATCCTCCAGCAGCACCTGCGTCTGGACAAGGGCTGGTACCAGACAGTCTGTTCCAAGGGGCAGACCCCTGGTGGGAAACCAGACCTGGTGAGAGAACAGCGAACTGCTGCTGTGAAGATCTTGATGAGAACAGGACTCTGGAGTCATGCGCACTGAGGTCAAACTCCTGTTCTGCCATTTGCAGTGGCAAAACCTTGGGAAGGTCTTTGTTTCTCTGGAACGGTTTCTTCTGTACAACAGGCTGAAGAGTATCTGCTGCACTGGGTAACATGTACTGCACTTGGGCTGGGTAGAGGAGGCACGTGGCCCATGGCTTAGGCTCAGTCAAATCTAATTATTTTTTATTTTATTTTTTTTTTACTTGAAGTAAAGTTGATTTACAATATTGTGTTAGTTTCAGGTGTACAGCAACAAAATCTAATTCTTTTCCTTTAGTAGTCATACACACACACCCTAATCTGCACCAGATCTCTTGGCCAGGAGGTCAGTGGGCCACTCCCCTGTGAATGGGATAGAGTGCTCATTATTTGAGAGAGGAGTCCTTTCCCAAGGATTTCCCAGGGGAGGAAATGAGCACCTCCCCAAGACTTTCCAGTATTTCCAGCTGTGAAAATTCATACTGAAGTCTAACCTGCACTTGATCTGCCAATTTCTGATCAGGGACTTTCGTTACTTGCATCTTGACCCATGGCCATGTGACAATCTCCCCCACTCTCCATTTCCATCCTCTTTTTGAGAAGAGATGAGATCTAAGGCCTTCCCCTCTAGGATTCAGAAAGAGATCCTCAGGGACTGGCTGAAAGCAAACAGGATCAATGGAAGCAGGAAGAATGAAAGTCAGATTTTAAGTAGAACTTCCTGCCCCAGTAACAGGAGGAGAATGTCTCAGGTAACCTTACGTATCTTCTGGACGAGGAAACTGAGACCCAAGTGGTGAAGTGACCATCTAGGGTCACATGGCATGTAACTGACATGACCAAAACCCAGGTCTCCCAACTCCCAGGCCCGGGTTCTTGCCAGGGCCCACAGCTGTCTCTCTCAGGGGAGAGAAAATGGGAGAGGTGGAAAGAAGAGAGAAGGAAGGAGGTGGGTCCAGCTCTCCTCCCGCTTCCATGTGCAACCCAGCTGGCCGTCTCCCAGCCTCCTGGGCTGTGGAGAATTTTCCAGTTTCTCCAGATGAGAACGATCTCCAACCCACTGCCCACCCCCAATATCCTCCATCCAAGACAAAGCTGAGGTCATGACCCAAGTTCAGGAAGCAGAATCAACCCTCCAAGTTCTAGCATCCCAACCCACCCCCCCACTGGACTCCCAATCACAGTGGCCACTGGCAGAGCCTGTCTCTACAGCTTCTTGAACACCTGTCTCCACTTTCTCAGACTTGGGGGTGGGCGCCCAAGCAGCTTGATTGCTCTCTGAGGCCATGCACATCACACAGGCACCTGGATCCTATGCCATGGGGACGTGAGAGTGGGGCTGAAGAGGGGGGATGGACATGGCGCTGAAGGCTGGCACAGCTGTGTTTCGAGAATAGGGGCTTTGATAGCTTCTGAAAGGGGCCAGGAAGCTTGGGACCCCAGCCCAGGGGAGGGAGGGCCCAGGAATGGCTGGGTGTAGCTCTGAGGGCTCCTGCAGCTGACCATGGGCTGGGGGTGGGAGGGGAGTAGGGTGGTGGAGGGACAGTGGGGGGACCTACAGACTGACCAACGTTGTGGGAGAGCCTCTGCTGCATGAGGAGGAGCCAACTGTCCCCCCTGACCTGACAGACCCTCACTTTGAGGGCTGCAAACTCATGTGTTCAGAGAAGACCACCAGCCTTTTCCAAAAAGAACAGCTGAGGGACTGGAAGGCTCAACCCTGAGTACATCCAAATCTACTTCCTGAGAAAAAGTCTGTCCCATCTGCAGACTCCCTGCAGCCCTTCTCCCGCCCCCTGATGGGGAAAGACCACTCACTTTTCTGTGATGCTGGGGCAGGTGCTCTCTGAGTCTCAGTTTCTTCACCTGTAAAATGGTAATAACACTTTATTTTATGGTTTGGATGTTGGAATAATATAATTAAAACAAAAAATTAAACTGGAAGGAATTAATTTTAGATTAATTTAAACAGAGGAAAAGTGATGCAATCCCTAAAATTTTAAAACAAAATGAAACTCATGCACCTAATTATATATAAAGTTGGAGGCAAAGCCACATAGAAGAATTTTCTTTCAAGTGATTATAAAACTCAGCATTTTGACTATAGAACCCTAAGAACAACGAGAACCATGGAGTTATGTTACTGCTGGCATTATTATTTTGAAAAGGGTTATTTATGGTGATAAAGCAAATAAGTAATTATAGTAATGGTGTTAGGAACTAAGATTTTCAGTGTAAGAAAAGGAAAGTTAAGCAAAAACTGCTAATCTTAAATCTGCATTGGAAGTAGCAGCGTGAACTCAAGATTTGCATATTTATTTTCCGTCTCCTGAAAAGGCTTAGAAGCAATGACAAACCAATAACAGTGCATACCCCTTGTATCCAGATTGAGGTCTCTAAATAGTACTTTTCACTAAATGGAACTCTTTGGAGAGATTCCAGGTCTGGGGCAGGATAGTTTGTCATACTTGAGAATAAGGAAGTTATGAGACTTAGGTCAGGTTCATGTCAAAAGGACCCAGTAGCCAACTTGAGAAGACTCCCACTGGCCAAAGATGAAACATCAGCATTAAGATGAGTAATGACTGGAAGAGATTGAAACACGTCGAATGGATAAAAAGTCCATGGTTTCATAATGATACTAAAAAATAAGATCAGTGGTCACCTCTGGACGTTGACAGGACATCAACTCACAATTTTGAAAATGAATGGGGTATATAGCAGATCGTGTTGGTGTCCCTGTCCCTTGATAAGGCTTCATTTCTGATGTGGAGGTACACTTGGCCTAAGTGCATGGTAAGTCAGAATGCCCCTGGAAACGGCCCTCAATCAGTGGCAGAATGGGACTTGATAGCCTAAAATCCCAGCCCCTCGCCTCTCAGGAGGGAACGCTCTGAGGCAAGTTCCTCTCAGAGCTCCCAGCAGCTTTGAGCTCCAGCTGCCCAGAGCCATTACCTGCCCAATTATTTGGATTATTTACTTAATTACTTATTGGATTCCTTTCCTTCCCTGTTTCCCTTTCCTATCAAGATCCGGGAATTTTCAGACCTGCTAAGTCATGAGCACACGTGGGTGAGCACGGTGGCCATCCTCAGTGGTATATTTGTGACTGGGTGTGAACACATACAGAGGCATGAGTAAACCACGTGAGCAGTAGGCCCAGATTCCCACATTACCTATCTCTGCTGCACCCTTGCCTCTCTCCCAGCTCACCCTGTAGCCTTGTGGGGCTCGTCTGTGATTAGGATGCAGAGGAGGACAAAGCCCACACCTGGTCCGTAGATGAATCACTGCGACATGTTGATGTGAGCTGAACATGGGCTGTTACCACACTGCCGTCCCCAAAGGGGTGGCCCTGAAAGACAGTGGTGAGGGAAGATCCTCCCAGGAGGATGTTTCAAGCAGTACACAGCTCATCTACTTTGCAGTGAGAGAGGTGACTTGAAGGAAGTATGTACATGGACTCTTGAGCAGTGGCAAATGGCTTGGTTGGTCAGGCCAGAAAGGGCACAACTGGAAGGCTGGAGATAAGAAGTCTAGGGAAGAGCTATATGGATGGACTCACAGGAGTGGACATTGTGTCTGATGGCAGTACCGTTTGAGAGCATTCACTGCAGAGGAGACATTGAACAGCTAGGGGAACAGAAGGACTCCAGTGGATAACAGCCAGGCTTTGTCCTCCGCGGTGCCAGGGCTTGCACAATGTGCCCATGAATGGAGTAGTTGTGGCAGTGAATATGGGGACTATATAAGGGCTCACCAGCATGGGCTCCCTCTCACCAAGGCTGATCGAGCTACTGCCAATGCTGGATGTTCGGCCTGTCAACAGCAGAGACAGATGCTAAAGCCTCAACATGGTACCCTCCCTCAAAGAGATCAACCGGCCACTGGGAAGCCTGTTGATGACAATGTACCTCTTTCAGTTTGGAGGGTGGAGCAGTAACTCCTTACTGGGATTAATGCATATTCCGGATATGGATTTCCCTTTCCTGCCCCAGTGCTTTGGCCATCACCAATATCTATAACCAAGGACATGAAGGAAATGGTTTATCCTTATGAGATCCCATATAGTATCACCTCTAACCAAGGAGATCAACTTTATAGTGAAGGAAATGTGACCGTGGGCACATGACCACAGGATCCATCGGCCCTACAATGCACCATATCTCCTTGAAACTGCCAACCGGATAGTACGTTAGTATGGCCTCTTCACACCACATCTAAATACCAGCTTGGGGAAAACATCCCCTAGGATTGAGGTACTGGCCTTCAAAACACAGTATATATATATATGTATTTGAACCAATGGCCATTCCATGGTGCTGTATCCCATGGGTAAAAATCATGGGTACAGGAACCAGGATATGGAAGAAGCAATACCCCTCTCACCAGTGACCCACTTCGGGAATTTGTGCTTCCTGTACCTATACATTTAGGCTCTGCAGGATTAGAAGCCATAGTTCCTGGAGTGGGAGATGCATCCACCAGGTGTCACAGTAAGGGTATCACTAAACCTAAGACTATAGCAACTTCTGGGTCATTTGGGCACCTCATGCCAACTGACCAGTAAACAAAGAAAAGAATTATACTGGCCAAGATGTTTGAACTTGATTATCCCATGTCCGGTGGTAATCATGAACAGGCAGGTACAGCAATGTTGGCCTGTTAAGGGCATGGTAATGAAAGGCTGAGGCCTTCAGGGATGAAGGTCAGCGTTTTTCCATTGTGAAAGACTCATAGACCAACAGAATGAACTGTAGAGGAGGGAGATGTTGAATATTGATTACGGCCTTGGAACCAACTGCAGCAACTGTTTGCTCCACTAACCTTATTGTTATAAGATGCTTTTTTCTTTTTTTTGACTGTACCATGGAGCTTGTGGGATCTTAGTTGCCTGACCAGGAATTGAACCCGGGCCCTAGGCAGTGAAAGCACGGAGTCCTAACCACTGGACAGCCAGGGAATTCCCAAGACTTTCTTTTATTGTTTGTTTTTGTTTTTGTTTTTTTTCCGGAACGCGGGCCTCTCACCGCTGCGGCCTCTCCCGTCGCGGAGCACAGGCTCCGGACACGCAGGCTCAGTGGCCATGGCCCACGGGCCCCGCTGCTCTGCGGCATGTGGGATCTTCCCGGACCGGGGCACGAACCCCTGTCCCCTGCATCGGCAGGCGGACTCTCAACCACTGCACCACCAGGGAAGCCCAAGACTTTCTTTGTAATGAATTAGAAATTGCGATCAGCCATGACCTTGAAGAATCGGTGAGGGGACAAAGTGATCTTATCATGGAGGCACAAATGGGTGACAGTGCAAAGGGTTTAGCATAGCTGCGACCCCTATCCTTTGCATTCACCTCTGCAAGGGGAAGGCTTCTGGGAGAACATCTGTGACTCTGCCTGGGGACGTTTTTTTTCTGGCTGTGGGAGCATATTTGTGCTCAGGGCTAGCCAGGAATGGTAGAGGGTTAATGCTTCCAGACGCAGCCCTCAACTTTCAGACAGGAAGTTGACCAATAATATTTTAGTTTCTTTGCCCCTCAGGTGGGATTTCCTGAGACAGGTTCTACACTGCCTTCTAGAATTCCCCAGCAGGACTGAGCCCCAGTTGCTCCACCTGCTCTATCACAACGTTTCATTAGCTTCCTCCCCTTTCCTGTCTCACTTCTCCACTTCTATACCAGTGTTCCTTAGCATGACCTCCCAGATAAACTCCTTGCACTCAAAGTCTTGACTCACATCTGCTTTTAGGGAACCCTGTTGTCTTAGTCAGTTTAGGCTGCTATAACAAATTACCATAGTCAGGGTGACTTAAACAACATTTATTTCTCACAGTACTGGAGGCCAGCAGATCTGGTGTCTGGTGAGGGTCCACTTCCTGGTTCTCAGATGACTGTCTTCTCGTTGTATTCTCACATGGTGGAGAGCAGAGAGAGAAAGTAAGCTCTCCGAAGTCTCTTCTTATAAGGGCATTAATTTCATCATGAGGGCTCCACCCTTATGACCTCATTACCTCCCAAAGACCCCACCTCCAAATACCAGCACATTAGGGATTAAGGTTTTAACATATGAATTTTGAGGAGTGGGGGGACACAAACATTCACTCCATAGCACCTATCTGAGACAAATGGAAGAGAATCAAACATTAATCCTACCTTCCGGAATCGGTTATATGTCAGGGTAACAAAATAGTGGATAAAGAGAAATTTTTCCTCATAGACAATTCACAGCTAATAAATGAAGGAGAAATGACAAAATTAGAACATCTCCATTTCGCACTTCTAATGAAATAATGGATCTAGACAGTGATCATCAGTAGCCATTAGATTAGAAAGTTGATGAGTGTAGTGAGTTGACAGTTGGCCACAGATATATCCACGTCCTAATCCCTGAAATCTGCAAATGTTAACTCGCTTGGAAAAGGGTCTTTGTGGATGTCATTTATTACATGAATTCATTCCTGGAATTCAGTTAATGGTTTTGAGATGAGATCTTCCTGGATTAGCCAGGTGAGGCAAATCCAGTGACAAGTGTCCTTACAAGAGACAGAAGAAAAGACACAGGCACATGAAAAGGAGGAGGTGGGGATTGCAGTGATGCAGCCTAAGGAGCCCAAGAACACCACCAGACACCAGAAGTTATAAGAGGCAAGAAACAATTCTCCTCAGAGTCTCCAGAGGGAGGGTGACACTGCCGACACCTTGAGTTTGGACTTCTGGCCTCCAGAGCTGTAAGAGAATACATTTCTGTTGTCTTAAGCCACCAAGTTTGTGGCAGTTTGTTACAGCAGCCGTAGGAAACTAATACAGTGAAGAACTTTATAATGAGCGGATCAGACTTACACTACCTGAATTCACTGATCAACCTTAGCATCACTATTTTAGCCCAATAATCAGACACCATGTGCCTTTTGATGTGATGAAGGAGGAAGTATGCAGTATCACTTATTAAATACTCCTGGGGGAAAAAAAAGTGAATGTTAATTTAATCAAACTTGTAAATATAATTACAGGGGATGGAGGAATATATTAAATGACACTTTGAGGATACACTCAGCTAAATCAAGACTGTGGGAAACCTGATAGGAAAAAGACCGAGTTACATAAACAAACAAGATGGCATAGATAAAATGAAGGGGAAGTATTATGGCTTAAAAGATACTTAAAGGGGCTTCCCTGGTGGCGCAGTGGTTAGGAGTCTGCCTGCCAATGCGGGGGACACGGGTTCGAGCCCTGGTCTGGGAAGATCCCACATGCCGCGGAGCAACTAAGCCCGTGAGCCACAACTACTGAGCGTGGGCTCTAGAGCCCGCAAGCCACAACTACCGAGCCCACGCGCTGCAACTACTGAAGCCCACGCACCTAGAGCCCGTGCTCCACAGCAAGAGAAGCCACCACAATGAGATGCCCGCGCGCCGCAATGAAGAGCAGCCCCCGCTCGCCGCAACTCGAAGAAAGCCTGTGCACAGCAACAAAGACCCAATGCAGCCCCCCCCAAAAAAAGTTAAAAAAAAAAGATACTTAAATTAACCCAAAACAACTAATCAAATGCAATGTGTAGACCTTAGTTGGATCCTGGTTTGAGCAAATAAACTCATTATAAAGTTATATTTTTAGACATTCAGGAGAAATTGATCATGAACTAAATGTTAGATAACATTAATTTTGTTGGAGGAGTGTGATAGTAAATTATGCTTGTTTGTTTAAAAAAAAGTTTTTTTTTTGCCACACTGGGTGGCTTGTGGTAACTTAGTTCCCCAACGAGGGATTGAACCTGGGCGCTTGGCAGAGACAGCATGGAGTCCTAACCACTGAACTGCCAGGGAATTCCCAGAATTATGGTTATTTTTAAGTCACTATATATGAGAAATACATACTGAGTATTTACAGGTGAAATGATAGGCTATTTGAGATTTGTTTTAAAATACTCCAGCAAAAAAAAACACAAATGAGAGGATTCAAGAAACAAGGATAATTTTGAAATCGTCAAGCTGGAGGATTTGTTATTCTGTTCCCTCTATTTTTTGAGTACCTTTTAAATTCTCTATAACGAAAAAATAATAGTAATAGCAATATGAAGAGTAGTTGTAAGAACTTGTGGTCATATGTTTCTATGGGCAAAGAAACAAAGCTTTGCAGCAAATGAAAATCTCCTCCCATGACCGTTTCTCATATGGTCTCTTGACAAATGCTGAAGGCATTATACTGAAGACAAGCCATCTTCCTACAGGCTGAGCTGCAAGGCCTTAGATCTTGGCTTCCTGGGGTTCTGACTCCATAATAGGAGTGGGGGGACACAAACATTCACTCCATAGCACCTGTCTAAGACAAATGGAAGAGAATTGAACATTAATCAAATATTAAGAGAATCAAACATTAGAAAACCCAGAAGATTGGGGGAGTGGGTGACTACCAATATGTCCAATATATCCCAGAATTTAGACTGCCCTCCTTGCTGTTGGTGGTCAACATTTGTGCTGGTGCTGTTCACCAAATAGTTCCAATTCTACTTCTAGGTCAAAGTAAGATTGCTCTTTGCTGCCCCCTTCTGGTTGAGTGGGGTCATGTAATTAGTTTTGGAGAATTGAGTTGTGGAAAAAGTTGTCCCTGGCGCCTGTAGCTATTAACTGCTTGTATAAGACCCTCCAGAGCTCTTTTTATTTTTTCCTTCTGGCATGGTGATTGATGGCATATGAGATGGTGGCTGCTCTGTCACCCGGGGTCCCTGAATAACTAAAATGAGAAGAGCCCCATTATTGACCACAATACATGTAGCTAGAGTGAGAAATAAACCTTTATGTTTTAAGCCACTGAGATTTGGGGTTTTTTTGTTATCACAGCATAATTTAGCTTATCCTGACTAATCAGTGTCATACAACAACGGATACTACAGGCTGCCTAGTAAGAACCTGAATAGGAATGATTATTTTTGTTCTGTTACTCTCATTATTACTCATTAATTATTATAGGTACCACTTACTGAGTGCCTCTTATGTGTACCAGGCATGTACTATGCAGTCGATGCATTGTCTCAATTACTGTTCACAGCAAACTTGGGAGGCAGATCTTATTATCCCATGACCAAGATGAAAAAACCAAAGCTTAAGAACTGGAACAAATATTTCATTTGCTATATGAGGATTATTGAAGATGATGTTCATTCAGTCATCCTCTGTCCCTTATATAAAGTCCCATGGGATGAATTCATTTGACAATGATCGCAAGAATCCTCTTGGAAGGCAATTTTACAACATGTATGAAGTGTCATTAGGAAGTTCATACCCTTTGCTCCAGTCATGACTATTCTCTAGCCCAGGCTTTCTGTGGTGTAGTTAGATTGCTTGAACAGTAATAAACAAACAAACATACAAATAAAATGTATAGAATATAATATATATTAAGGAAAATGAATTAATGACATTGGAGTTTGTCTCTTGAGTTACTGGTATGTTTCTTTTAGCCAGTTGTTAAGAATGCCCCTGGTCCAGTTGCCACTTTTGCCCTGGCAGTCGTGATGGTGGTGAACGCTAAACCCAATGCACATAACCACCCTGCAGTATCAGCCCTGCGAGAACCTTATTGTGTCCGTTAACCTCCTCCTCCTTCTGAGGGCTTAATTTCCCATCAGCTGTTAACAGCGGAATGACTTTCCTTCCTTTAATAGCAATCATGTAAACCCTTCTGGGAGACTGGCAGGATACAAACACATTTTGAAATATGTTCAGGTCCACCTTATATTTGTTCTGTGGTGCCCAGGGGCTAGGCCTCGGGGGTTGGAGCGCTCCTGGCAGATTTGAACTAGAGTAATCTTAAGTGGGTGTGTGGCGCCCCCTCGTGGTGCCTGGTACAACACCACCCTGGATTCACTTGCTCCTATCCGTGACCAGGCCGTCCACGGTGAATCCAACCCTCTTCTGGACTTTTGGTGCCCTCTCCTCGCAATCCCTACTCTCTTGCAGGTTCACCCCTCAGGGGCAGTAGCCTCTGCTCTTACTCTGTCTTCCTAGGCGCGCTGTCAGCACGCTGGGTCCAAGGCCATCCCCCTCATCCCCCCACGCCTCGCCGCGGCGCTTACAGCTTCACCCAACACAAAAAGTCCTCGAGTTATTTTATTGCTGTATATAGAAGTCAGTTAATGCCCCCTCGACTCCCCTTCCGTCACCTAGCAGTGGCTGCCTCGTCTGCCGGGGCGCGCGAATCGCCGCGGGTCCGAGGGTCGTAGCCGCGCACCGCCACCGGGTGCGCCACCACTTCCCCTCCCCGACGCCGGGCCAGTCGGGATCCTCGGCCTGCAGCCCTCGGCCGAGAAGGCGGGTCAGGAGGGACTGCTCCTCGTCTGATGGAAGGGGAGGCTCGCGGGAAAGGGGCGGCGAGAGACCCCTGACACGACTCCCAGGCTTTGTCGCGCGCGCTGGAGGGGCGCTGTGGGCCCCTATTCGGAGTAGCAGTAGGTCCCGTAGGCCGCCTGCTGGGGTCTGGGGAAGCCGAAGCTGCGCACTCCGGGATCCGGGAGGCCCCCGCAGCGCGGCCGAGGCGTGGTGATGGGGAAGCGCACGCTGCCATCCGCCAGCCAGCCGCCGTCGCATTGGTCCAGCCCGGAGAACTTCCAGGCTGCATAGAGGTGCCCGACCTTGGCCACCACGGCCCCGCGCCGCCGGCACGCCGCGTGGGCTTCAGACAGCGTCAGCCGCCCCGGCACGAAGAACACTTGGCCTGGGGACCGAAGCGGGTCACCGACTGATCCAGAGAAGGGCCAGCCGGGGCGCAGCGGGATTCAGACTCCCAGGGAGCAGAGTCGGGGGGGCATGTGTGGTCGGGTGGGTCCGAGCTTGGGTAGGAGGAGTGGGAGTAACGAGACTGGGGGTGCGGGTGAGGTTGCGGGAGACAGGCTGGAGCCTGAGTGGGCGGAGTGACGGAGGGGCGAGGCCTTCAAGAGACCATGGAGCTGGCCCGGGATCTCAAGCCACTTGCCTTCTACCTTCCCGGCCCCATCCTTCAGGTCCGGGTCCTGGCCCCGCTCGCCCAGCCCCGCCTCGCCTCATTCACAGGCTGAATCCTCCTCCTTCGCAGCCGGTCAGGCCACGCCCCCTCCGGTGCTGAGGCTGGCTAGCCCCGCCCCCTTACCTGACAGCTCAGAGGTAAAGCAGAAGGCGTCGTAGCGGTCGCGCTTCCGGTCGCGGGGCCCGTAGCTGCGGATCCCGGGCCGACCTGGGCCACCGCACGGAGCGCGCGCCGTGAGCACAGGGTAGCGCACGGAACCCTCGAGCAGCCAGCCCGCGTTACACCAGTCCAGACCCTCGGTCCACGCTGGGGGGGAGGGTTGTGTAGGGCGATTAGAGGCGTCACAGGCGGGAGCAGACCCGGAGTTCGCCTCCACTGGGGCCCACGTGACAGCCCGGAGGGCGCCTGGGCTGTGCCGGGGTTCGGCCGCTCACCCTGGTACAGCTGGGCGTAGGTGGCCAGGCGTCCGTCTTGCTCCTCGCACGCCTGCTTCGCCTCGTAGTAATTGAACTGGTACCTGCCCCGGCTGGGCTGGTACGGAAACACCACACCTGGGGAGTGGCAGACAGCCTGGGGAGGGCAGGCAGAAGGAGAGGGGGAAGGAAGGGCGGTGCAGCCTAGGAAAAAGGGCTAGGGGGACCCCGGGAGCAGGCGGGGGAGAGGCTGGGGAGGACCCCTGGGAGGCCTGAGATGAGACAGCCGAGCCACCCCTGGAGAGGAGCGGGGCAGTAACCGAAGGGCCTCACCCTCCAGGCGAAGGGTCAGCGCCACACTCTCGTCCTCAATGCCATTGATGAGCTCACAGCGGTACCGGCCCTCGTCCTCCAGGCGCACGCCCGCAATGACCAGGGAGGCGTCTAGCCGATGCCCCCTTCGCATCCTGGCACGCCCCCCCAGGGGCCCGTAGCCCCGGGCGTGCAGTCCGTTGGTGATGAGGATGGGCGTTTCCTGGAGTTCCCCCGGCTCCACTTTGCTCCAGCGCACCTTGTAGCTGGGAGGCGGGGCGCCCAGGACGCAGGGCAGCGTGGTCGTGGCCCCACGACGAGAGTGAATGACCTCGTGGATGGGGGGCAGGAGGTAGTGGGGGCCAGGGTGGGGCGCTGAGCAGAGGGGGCCACAGTGGCAGGAACCCCCGACCCTCAATGCCCCAAGTGCATACCCAGATCCCCTTACCCCAGGCTCCCCCAACCCTCTGCTCCATTGCTCACTCAGCAATGACTCTCAGCCCCAGAGTATCTCCAACAGCTGCCCTTTCCACTTTCCCCACCACTGTTCCCCAGATTCTGGGCAGAGCTAAGGTCTTACCTGAGTCCCCCAGGGCTCTGTGGAAGGTGGTGAAGGCCCAAGGGAGAAGGAAGTGGCAGAGAGTGGGGAGACTGATCCTGCCTTGCATGATGGGGAGTCAGCCCAGCACAGTCTGCAGGGCACAAAGGGTGGGCATTCCTTAGGACTAAGGGAATGGGGTGGAGGGAACAGGGTAGATCTCCCATCAGGGATTCCTGAGAGGGAACTGTCCAGCTGGAAGCCATGAGGGCAGAAAAAGGGGCTGAAGTTGTTAGCAAAAGGAAGGTAATGGGGGAGGGGCAGTAACTAGCTCCACTCCCTGCCAGGCCTCCTGAGCCCATCCCGCCTCCTCTCTCACATCCCTTCAGTCAGCAGGTCCTAACTGAGCACCTCCTCTACCTATCCATTCTCAGCACCAGTTGTACTTCCCAAGTCTCGCCTTCTGGATGGCCAGCTGTGGTCTCTGTCCTCTCCCAATACCCATTCTTCATCTGAAGCCAGAGTAAATGTGGTCTTGTCATTCTCCTGCTTTAAACAGTGACTCCCCATTGCCGTGAGGATCAAATCCAGTGTCCGAACCCAACTTCCAAGGCTCTCTGTGATCCAGCTTCTCCCAGCACCTCCAGCATTGCCCCCCCCCCACCCTACCCCTCACTACCTGTGCCCTCTGCGCTGTGCTCCAGACATGTTCTGGCTCCAACACAGTCCAAGTTCACCCTCACCTTCTTCTTACAGGCAATCAATTTGGGCCTCACCTCCTCTGGGAAACCTTTCCCCTCCCCTCCACTTCATCACGCTGTAGTGCACTGTGATCTACTCCTCTGGTTCCCCTACTGCCTTGGACTGGGGACTTGTTTTCTTAGAAGTAGTTCTATTAACAGCGAAATTAGCAGTGTGGATCTGAAAGTAATACATATGCATATGTAGACTATGTCAGTGAGCTTTCCAGTAATTATCAAGTATAAAATTATAAGGCTATTAAAAATGATTTCAGGGCTTCCCTGGTGGCGCAGTGGTTGAGAGTCCGCCTGCCGATGCAGGGGACACAGGTTCGTGCCCCCGTCCGGGAAGATCCCACATGACGCGGAGCGGCTGGGCCCGTGAGCCATGGCCGCTGAGCCTGCGCGTCCGGAGCCTGTGCTCCATAACGGGAGAGGCCACAACAGTGAGAGGCCCGCGTACCGCAAAAAAAAAAAAAAAAAAAGAAAAGAAAAGAAAAGAAAAGATTTCAAACACAATTGTCTATTTCAGTAGTTGATTTTCCCCCCTTCTTTATTCTATTCTTTATTCTTTATCACCTTGGCCATTTTTTAAAAAAATTAAAGACCCCTTAACCTAGTTTTATTCCTTTCTGAGATCTGATTCCTCCACTTCCTAATCGCATGACTTTGAACAAGTTGCTTAACCTCTCTCTGCCTCAATGTCCTCATCAGTAAAATGTGGTGAATAGCAGCACACCTACCTCACTGAGCAGTTGTGGGGATTAGAAGAATGTATGTAAAATGCTTAAATAGGTCCTGATATCTAGTAAGGGCTATGTATATGTTAGCTGTTATCTGCAGCTCCCGGCATAGTTTCTGGCACACAGTAGGTGCTAAATAAATATGTGTGTTAATGAATGAGCTCACATTAAGGACTTCTGGGAAGGAGAGCAGGGACACGGCAAGAGGAAGGCAAGATTGAGGAGGAGTCGGAAAGCTAAGGAGCTGGACTCCGTCTTCTTGCAGATGAAGGCCAGAGCTGAGCATGCAGAAGAGACAGGGTTTAGGTGCAGAAAGGACTTCCCAATGGTTAAAAAGGAAAGCATCTGGGACAGGGACCTGAGCGAGAGAACACATCTCCTGTACAGGAGAACCTGGTGAGCACAGTGATAGTGGGAACTGAGACCGATTGAGGGACCCATAGTAATGACAGCCAGCACCAACATGTTTAAAGTTTAATGTGCCTGAAACTGCTCTAGGCACTTTACATGTACACTTTTATATCTACTCCCCTTAGCAATCCTATGAGGTAGGAACAACTGGATCCCATTTTTACATGCTCAAAGGTGCTCACATGTCAGGATACTTGAGTGAGGTCACACAGCTAGTAAGAGAAGGGGTTTGCTGGGACTTGAATCCAGACTTGACGTGAGGTTCAAGCTGTTAGTCACGGATCTGTCTTTCTGTTTCTCAAAGCAGGCGCACACACGTCTTCTTCATACCCTTTACAGAGAATGAGAGCGCGGCTAACAGCTCCAGTGCCTCCCCCCACCTTTTTTTTTTCCACTTATAAAGTTTTATTTAAGCTAAATATTCATAATTTTTGTGAGACACTTTTAGGTATAGAATAAAATTATTTCACTGATAATTATTTTATGAACATTCTGATCAACAGTACTGTGTAAGATATTTTGACACTGACCTGTTAGAAGTGGGCCTCTTCACAGAGATGGAGGGAGCAGTGACTAGCAGCTTTTTGTCCTGCTGGAGGAAGAGGTTCCAGGTGAAGGAGTTGCCTGGGCCCCTGGGAGGTCCAAGCATCTAAGAGCCCCAGGACTTGGACCCCTGATCATCGTACTCTCTCCTTTCACACCTTTGAGGAAAGGCTTCTGCCCTGAGTTCAAAGAAATCAAGGTACCAAAAACTCCCCCACTCATCACTCCACTAAGCCAGGCTAAGTGACTAGGGTCCAGCTCTGTGGCCGGGCACTGTGTCTGTGGCACTCACTGTCCTGGGCCCAGGGGAAGACACGGCTTAGGAAGAGGCATGGGAACCCATGAAGAGGGATGGAGTAAAGGAGGCAACCCAGGAATAATTACCTGGAATATTGTGGAGAATGGGGTGCCTCGTTTCTTCTAGATGCTCTTAGACCAGAGAAAGGATGGATTAATGGGTGGGTATAAGGATGTTGGACTGATGGACATGGAGTGAACTACAAATGAGGCTCAAAGATCCATAAGTGTCAAGTTCCAGCTGCCTCCGCTTTTCCATACGGGCCTACTCTACATAGCACCACTCCACCTCCCCCAACAAAGCCCTCACCTCTGCCCTCCGGTGCCTGGGTGCGCATTGCCTATGGGAAGAGGCTCTCAAGGTGGGAATCAGACTTCCAGGACCTCCAGTTGCTTCAAAAACCCTGACCCCTTCTGTCCACCTCCCCTGTCTGTCATCTGTCTGTCCTTTCCTTCTCTGTCTCCACCCCATCGGAAGCACAATTTCCCATTGTCTCCTTCTTTTCCCCTATTGTTGAATAACAGGGGCCCTTTCTTTATCCTGTGGGTAATGGCAATGAAATGTCAACAGCTGGGGATGTGGGATGCAGGACCGGCTGGCACATGCCACCGGAAAAAGGGCCTGGGTGGAGGCGGGCTCAGAACAGGAACTGACATCCCCAAGGAGGAGAAAATGGGGAGAGGGAGAGAGAAGTTCTGTGAGAAGGTTGAAATGAGGTCTCCCTCAATATTCAAGTTTCACGGCTCTAAAGAGATTTTGTGTAAGGCCGGGGAAATGGCTGAACTCCATGGAGAGCAGAGTGAGAAGTCAGCATTGCATGGGGAGAGATGGAAATTAGATAGCACAGAGGATTTTGCTGTGTCTGGGAAGGATATGGGAATTTCTGAGGATGGAAGGATTTTGGAAAGTTCTCCGAGAGAGGGCATCTTATTTGTTCCCTAGTTCCCCATCGCCTCCTTCAGCAGATGGATAATCTTAAAGTTCTCAAGAGAAAGGAGATCCTTAACCTCCCCGAGTGAAGGTTCACTTCTCTAAAATCCCTCTTATTAGGAAGTTCTTTTGGAAATCTAAACTCCTACTGGAGTTTAAGCTCATTTTTTGTTTTTTTTTTTAAATTTTATTTATTTATAAGAGGTATGTGGGCCTCTCACTGTTGTGGCCTCTCCCTCTCACTGTTGTGGCCTCTCCCGTTGCGGAGCACAGGCTCTGGGTGCGCAGGCTCAGCGGCCATGGCTCACGGGCCCAGCCGCTCCGTGGCATGTGGGATCTTTCCGGACTGGGGCACGAACCCATGTCCCCTGCATCAGCAGGCGGACTCCCAACCACTGCGCCACCAGGGAAGTCCTAAGCTCATTCTTTAAACCTTTCTATTGAGATATAATTTACATACAACAAAGTGCAGATCCTAAGGGTACAGCTCAATAAATTTTGACATGTGTACACACCCTGTAACTACCCAGCCCCAGATTAAGATATAGAAGGTTTCCAACACCCAGAATAAGTGCATTTCTTTTTTGTTTGCTGTCAATGCAAAGGGAGCACTTCCCTCCATAAACAGACATTTAGAAATGTTTCGAGCTTCAAATCGCCTCTTGCCCTTCTTTTCTCTCTGCAACCCAACATCAGTGGCTTCACGTTACTAAATCCTACACTTTCAGGATCCTTAGCTTCCTCATTTACCAGAGGGAAGGGAAAGTGACTTGTCCAAGACCACACAGAAGGCAGTTGTTGAGTCAAGCCTAGAATGTTCTGCTTTTCCGGCTAATCCCTCTTCCATTCCTCTCCTCGACCCTCCGAGTCAGCCCCGGAGTAGCAGGGTCTTCACTGGGGCCATATTTGACAGCATGGAGCCCACCCCGACGGTGCTCTTTAAGGATTGGATTGACTTTTTCCCGTCTGCTCCATCCTTTCCTAAACCCTTCCCTCTTCCTCCCAGAGAGAAGGACAAACGAGAACAGACAAATAGCCGCCTGTCTCCTCTGCCAGGACACCCTGATCCCGCGCATCTGATTGGCTTCCGCCCAATACAAACAAACAGTCTTACGCGGAGGGGGAGGTATAAAGCCTCCATGGCCTGACCGGTCGCACCCTGATTCCCAGGCTCACCCCTCGCTGCTCCTTTCTCCCCAGACCACTTCTGAGTTGCGGTTTGGAAGTCTCTGGTGTATAAATCCGTAAAAGGCTGAGTTTGGCAGGGAGGAAGGCCTAGAGCTATGCGATAGATGCAAAGAGAACCCCTTGAGGATGGAATGAGAAAGGAACAGACCAAGGATAAATACAGCGTGAATAACCAAACTGTTCAGTCTGCTCAGGTCACATTCATTCTCAGTTCTTCCCGAAGACACTACGAGACAGGAATGAGGTAAGACTGCTCAAGCTTGAGTTGGCATCTTTTCTGGCACCTTCTGAGGAGAAGCCTTTGCCACTCCTGCTGCCTACCAACCAGGGTGAGGTGGAATCATCTAGGAGGAACATGGAGTCCTGACACCTCTTTCCCTGACACCCCAGACTCAGCCTCCACCCTCCAGGCATGTTCAGCAGACTAATTTTCTGGATCTTTGGTGACGGCAAGCATGGGCCCAGTTTACTACGGGATTGTTGCATGAAGGACTGGGAAAGTCGGCAAAATGGTACTTTAGGGCGCATAGCAGGGAAGGGCCAGGTGTGCCGGGGTTGGGGGGGTGGGGGGGGGGCTTCCCTCTCCTTCCAGTGAAATTTGTGTTCACCCCCACCTGCCTCGGCCGGCCGCCGCAGAGTCTCCAGCAGACGCTGCAGGGCCCTCTCTCGCTCCTCCTCTGCTGGGTCTCACCTTTCTCCTCCTCCCTGGGAGCCCCCAGGCTTCCTCTTGCTTCTAACCCAGGCTCAGGCCTTTTGTGGGGCTGCATCCTGGCTGCACTGCAGGACCATGTGCGGGGTGAGCCTGGGGGAGTCAGCCTTGTGGAAAGACATGTTTTCCGCTCAGGATGCCTCACTGTACCCTGAACAGCCTTTGTCCTGTAGACAGAGTCAAGGGTGGGAAGGAAGGGGAAGATGTGGCCCATGCCCTTGGGTGGGGGGTGGGCTGCCAGTCTGGAGGGGGCATGAGGCCACATGGGCTAATGGGAAGAACACTGGACCATGAATCAGGAATCCCGTTCCAGCAAGATGCTGACTTCCTAGGAGACTCTACACCAACCTCCGGGAACTTCAGTCTCTCTAATTATCGAATGGGCACCACATCTGCCCAACGGGACTGGCTGGTGTGAGGGTGATGGAGCAGACTTCTACCCAGTGAAAAGCACGCTGTGAATGAGGTTCACTGTTATAATGGTTGGTTCAAATTGGAAAACTGCTAGAGAAGGGGAGAATGAGATGGGAAAGAGCTGAGATCTGTTACACCCCCTCATCCGTGAACATCCTTGAACTAGCCACACCCTCCAAGAACAGTGGGGGCCCCTCATGGGGCTGGGGTCTCTTTCTAAACAGTGAGGGTGTCCCTCTCTGTATTTCCATCTCTGTGGAGAACAGGGGGATGTCACCACCCATGCCTAAGATGCCACGTGGAGCCCTGACCGTGCCCCATCTCAAGCTGCCCCGCCCAGCCCAGGAGTCCTGACAGAACTCAGTTCCCTGGTCGTCACTCCAGCCCCTTGATTTGGGGCTCTTGAGAAGTGGGACCCACAGTGCCCACTTCAGTACTGATCAGAACCTAGAAACTAGAAGCAAAGGTGTCCAGAGGCATCCTCTATGGGCAGCGTCTTCCTGGCTCTGAAAGGTCTTGAAAGACAACAGTGGGGATATCTGGTTGTCCTCATCTCAACCTGGCAAATGTTCAGGTTCCTCAACCATCTCTATCCTGAGGGCGTGGTGGCTAAGGGGTGCGGCCAGGGTAGTGCTTTTTCTGAATTCCCCCTTTTCTGAAGGGCCTCAGGGTGTAGAGGACTGTGTGAGCAAATGCAGTAAATGAACTTAGGAAGGTCTTGACCTTACGAAGTGCTCAGGCTAGTGGGATAACACCTGTCCTATCACAGAGGTAGATGAGGGTAAAATAAAATGTTGGAAAGTGCAGAGAACAGTAAAAGACAAATGTCTAGAAGTTGTTTTCATGGTTACTAAGATCTAACAATTATATTTTACATATTACTAATCATGTCTCTGTTTGTCACAGTCAGTTCATGGCTATATTCAAGTAGGCCATTTAAATTGTACTTTTGGGGTGCAGCTACTGTGGAAAACAGGATGGACGTTCCTCAAAAAACTAAAAATAGAGTTGCCATATGATCCAGCAATCCCACTTCTGGGCAAATATCTGGAGGAAACTATAATTCGAAAAGATACCTGCACTCCTATGTTCATAACAGCACCATTCACAATAGCCAAGACAAAGAAGCAACCTCAATGTCCATTTACAGATGAATGGATTAAGAACATGTGGTACATGTATATAATGGAATACTACTCAGCCATAAAAAAGAATGAAATAATGCCATTTGCAGCAACATGGATGGACCTAGAGATTATCATACTAAGTGAAGTAAGTCAGACAGAGAAAGACAAATACCATATGATATCACTTATATGTGGAATCTAAAACATGACACAAATGAACTTATCTATGAAACAGAAACAGACTCACAGACATAGAAAACAAACTTGTGATTGCCAAGGTGGAGGACGGTTGGGGAGAGAAGGATTGGGAGTTTGGGATTAGCAGATGCAAACTATTATATATAGGATGGATAAACAGCAAGGTCCTACTGTATAGCACAGGGAACTATATTCAATATCCTGTGATAAACCATATAAAAATATGAAAAAGAATGCATATATATGTATAACTGTATCACTTTGCTGTACAGCAGAAACTAACACAGCACAGCAAATCAACTATACTTCAATAAAATCAATTTTAAAAGATAAAATTGTGTTTTTGTTCCTCTACCTCTGCAAATACCTTGAGATTCCCGAGTCCTCATTTTATCAGCCCTTCTCACACTCCCAGGCCTCAAGGCTTGCTCTCTCAAATCCCTGCTTCTGTTCTCGTTCAAGGCAGTCTAAGTTGGATCTGACTTTACTTTGTACAGACTCTCACTCCCAGTCACACGTTAGTCAAACTTAAGCCCAGAAGTAAGAAGATTTGCAAGTATTAATCAACCGTTCTCAGGCCAGAATGTGAATAATTTAAAAAAGTGAGCCCTAACTTATAGCTCTACATTCTCTCACATGGGAAACATAAATACTCTCACAGTATTAACATTCCCATTTTATGGACAAAGAAACTGATGTCTAGAGAAAGTTAATTGTTAGTGAGTAACCCAGGGAGCTCATCTCCGAAGCTAGATGAGTTCTTCCCTTCTGTGGAAGAATAATTCCTCCAAACTTAGAAAAGGTAAAATGAGAATTGCTTTTTTTTGTTGGTTATTGGGCGTTTTGTTTTGGGGGGGGGGTTTGGTTTGGTTTGGTGTCGCTCTAGAGCATTGTCTAAAAGCTTGCTTGACACTCAACTGACTCTCCTGGAGAATGTAACTTTGTTGTTATAGTATATTTGATAAATAATCTACAACCAAAAAAAGATGAAACATTTACAGTCTGTATGGTTAGTGGTTAACTTGGAGAAGTTGATAAAATGATAGGGTTTTATTGCCCAACAGAGAAGTTAACCACAAAGGTGTTTTGGTTTTATTGTCCTGGAAACTTGACCAGTCATATCTAAATTAGCAATCTTATTTCGGCATTCCTTTTTTTACTGACTATATAAATCCCTGTTTCTCAAATGCTCTTCAAAGCAGCTCCTTTGTCTTCTTCCTAGTTCTGCCATTAATGAGTTAAATAAATCTTTGACGTGAGTTAAAAAATAACTTTGAGAATTGTTTTTCCACTTCTCAACTTCCCTATATTGAAAGCAACATCCTAGTGCTTTCTGCTTCCCTGGAATAGCAGATCCACTTGTAGAACTAACACATGAGTGCCCTGAGAGACTGAACCTCCTTGAGGGGAGGATACTTTGTATCTCCAGCCCGCAGAGAACCAGCAATGGCACTAGGAGGAAGTGGCCATTCTCAGCAAGAGTCCTCTACAGTGCCTTCTTGTAGTTAAGGCTACGAAGGCTGCTGCTCCAATGGGCCACCATTGTTACAGCAACTCAATTTCATTAGCTACATCAGAGACTTTAAATTGCATCCATTGTTCTTCCTCAAGGAAGCCTCCCAAGAAACAATTCAACAGTTTTCTCACCTGGCATATACTAGCATTCAGAAAATGTTTACTGAATAAATAAATAAATTTGACATTTTCTTTCTTTCTTTAATTTCTGCAAGCTTAACCAAAGGGCAGGGCATAATGGCTAAGTTCCACAGGCTCTGGAATTTGAGTGTCTGGAGATAAATCTCAGGCAACCTACTAACTGGATAACATTAGCCTTCTCTTTACTTCATTGTTTTCCTCTGAAAATGAGGATAATGACATCAGTAATTAGAACTGTGCCGGACTCATAGAATGCACTCAATATATTTTAGTCCTTACTGTTGGTGAGGGGAAGCAGTGTCAAAGGGAACAGAATCAATCAAAACACAGATACTGACTGATTGATCCTAAGGGATCACGTGATTTTTAAAAACCATGAACACATACAAATCAATGTCCCACTTATTTTTATTTATCACAAAACATAACAAAATTAATACATGAACATAATGAAAAAGAATTAAACCACTAACAAAGGGATAAAATGAAAAGTAAAATCCTTCCTTCTTTTCTTCCTTCCTTCTTCTTACTTCCTCCTGGAACAATTAAACCATTGTTAAGCTTCTTCTGTACCTGCCCACAAAGGTTTTAAGAATCTACAAGAATTCACATAAATAGAAACATACATCATGCATATATTCTATTTTTTAATCTAATTAAGATCATATACAAACTGCTCCCTACTTTTTTTTTTAACCTAATAATATGTTGTGAACATCAGTCCTATCAGCACATGACATAAAGTTTCTTCATTCTTTTCCATGTCTGCATAGTATTCCAGTGGGTGGCTGTAGCATAATTTATTTAACGAGATGTCTACTGTTGGAGACTGCTAGAGGTTGGACAACCAGTTAGCCATCTTGGGAAAAAAATATGATCCATCATTCATTCCTTAAACTAAATAAATTCCTGGAAGCTCAAACATTTAAATGTAAAAATGAAGCCAGAATGAGTCATAGAATAATAATTTTTAAATTGGAGGGCAACTTTTATTGCTTTCTTAAAAACTGATTCCACAATGATGCATTTAATTGTAGAGAGTTTAACAAACATAAAAACATTAAAAAATGAAAATCGCAGGACTTCCCTGGTGGCTCAGTGGTTAAGACTCCGCGCTCTCAATGAAGGGAGCCCGGGTTTGATCCCTGGTCAGGGAATGAGATCCCGCATGCATGCCGCAACTAAGAGTTTACCTGCCGCAACTAAGGAGCCCAAGAGCCACAACTAAAGACCCAGCGCAACCAAATAAATAAGCAAGTATTTTTTAAAAATGAAACTTAATCCTACCACACAGAGAAAATAAATTTTAACATTTTGTTGTCTGTCCTTCCAAACTTTCAAGGTATTTATGTATTTATTATGTGTATGAATTTTTTCATGATTTAATATGCAATACATCTGATAGCCAGCAGGTGGCTCAAGAAGGCGGCGTTACCGGCGCTGACGGGCCCTGCAGAGTGCTGGGCTCCGCATACAGCTCGAGTCCTGTGCACTGCTGGAGGATCACCGCTTGTTTACTGCGGACGATGTTCAGAGATGGGAATGCTATAGCAGAGACCTGAAAGTTTTGGGGGCGTCCTCCAGACTCAGAGCGCCCTTCAGACTCGCTTTGACAAGGCTGAGCTGAGCTTCAGTTCAGAGGGAGAGAGTCCCAATATCTCAAAGCGTTTTCCTTCGTATTTGTGGCAGCAGTGCCAAGAGAAAGAATGAGGTGGGATACCCTGCTGCTTTTCTTTCCAGCAGGGTCCTTTTTCCCACCTCTACTTCCACTCATATTGGTGTCTTTCATACTGCCCCCGTTCAGAAATTTTTCCATGGCATTTTTACTGATGTATCTGGAAATATTTCATTAAAAAAATATTGATTGATCGATTGGCTGCATGAGGTCTTAGTTGTCGCACGCGGGATCTTTCACTGTGGTGCGCGGGCTCTTCATTGTGGTGCGCGGGCTTCTCTAGTTGTGGCACGAGGGCTCCACAGCGCGTGGGCTCTGTAGTTGGGGCATGTGGGCTCTCTAGTTGCGGCGCCCAGCTTAGTTGCCCTGGGCATGTGGGATCTTAGTTCCCCCGCCAGGGTTTGGAACCGGCGTCCCCTGCGTTGCAAGACCGATTCTTAACCACTGGACCACCAGGGAAGTCCCTGGAAGTATTTTATTTTTTAAAATATAAAAAACAAGCCAACTGGAAATGTCTGCTGCCTTGAAAACTTCACTTCTCTAGGCTGACTCTAGAAGTGGCAGCAAGCACTACAGAGGAAAGAGGGCCCCTTTTGCAGTTCCCTCCCTCATCCATTCTCACCACCCCACCACCACAACCAGCATGTACACACACTGGGGTTTCCAAGCCCCTTCACAGAAGGACACACTGAGGCCAGGGAAAGACAGAGACAAGAACTAGAGGGACAGTGATGCAGAGCTCAGAGACAGGTCTTGACCCAAACTGGAGAGAAGCGTGGTACCAAGGGGCAGATGGCAATGATGCTTCAAAGGGTTTGTTAAGCAGAAACCCACACCAGATTGCATCAAAGAACAGCCGTCTGTGGCTGAGACCATTTCATTTCTGGTTTCTGTGCTGACTGGCCCTCAGGTTACTTATCTACAAATAGGGAATATTATATACAATTTGGGATTAGGCTGAGAATCAAATAAAATGATGTTTGTGAAAATGATATTTTAAACTGTGAACCACTGTTTTAAATAAAACCCACTATTTTAATTTTTTGAGTCATTTTTATTCACTTATTTGTTTAGGCTGCTCCGGGTCTTATTTGTGGCACGCGGGATCTTTGCTGTCAGCATACCGACTTCTTCTTTTTTTCAATTAAACTTTTTAAAAATGTTTGAGGTAATTGTTTTTTGTTTGTTTGTTTTGTTTTGTTTTAAACATACCGACTTCTTAGTTGCGGCGTACATGTGGGATCTAGTTCCCTGACCAGGGGTCGAACTCGGGCCCCCTGCATTGGGAGCATGGAGTCTTAGCCATTGGACCACCAGGGAAGTCCCCAAAACCCACTATTTTTAAATAGCAAAGCACTCTGCACAAGGGATTGTAATATTTTTGTTGTTATGAACTTAAATAGTTAATGAAGTAGGAAAATTACAAACTGCCTAGGCCTGAGGATTAAGAAATAATATCAGTCTAAGAAAAAACCCTAAGACACATAGGCGCACCTTTTTTTTTTTTCCCAACAGAAAGAAAAATAACATTATATTAGGTAAACATTGCCAATATTTGTGATATAAGCTTTCAAAAATCCCAACATTTGGTACTTCCCTGGTGGTCCAGTGGTTAAGATTCCATGCTTCCATTGCAGGGGACATGGGGTGGAGCCCTGGTCAGGGAACTAAGATCCCGCATACCACATGGTGTGGCAAAAAAAAAAAAAAAAAAGTTGCAACCACAAGCTCTTTTCTCTTCCCTCATTCTCAGATTTCAGTAATAGAATAAATACATGAACAAACAACTGAGAAGAGGTGGAGGAAAATGTTACACAAGTTTATGCACCAGAGGGATTTGTTAGCGTAGTATGATTTTTATGATACCGTGTGTGGACTTAGAGTATAGAAAGATAACCCAGTACCTAATTTTTAGGATTTCATTCTGCTCCAGAAATTTAGAAAGGAATTCAAGAGTTGGTCATCTCGGACTTCCCTGGTGGTGCAGTGGTTAAGAATCCGCCTGCCAATGCAGGGGACACAGGTTTGAGCCTTGGTGCGGGAAGATCCCACATGCTGCAGAGCAACTAAGCCCGTGTGCCACAAGTACGGAGCCTGAGCTCTAGAGCTCACAAGCCACAACTACTGAGCCCCTATGCCACAACAACTGAAGCCAGCGCGCCTAGAGCCCGTGCTCCGCAACAAGAGAAGCCACCACAATGAGAAGACCGAGCACTGCAACGAAGAGTAGCCCCCAGTTGCCGCAACTAGAGAAAGCCCGTGCGCAGCAACAAAGACCCAACGCAGCCAAAAATAAATAACAAATAAATGTATTAAAAACAAAGTTAAAAAAAAAAAGAGTTGGTCATCTTAGTGCCACATTCACCACCTCCTGAAGATCTCCCTGTTGCCAATCATATTTCTCCTCATTTCTGCACCAAGTTCCTCAGCACTGAGGAACTCTGATTTGTATTCATTTGCTGTTTTAAAGTTATTTTTCCTGACAAAGTATGTTAATTGTAGAAAAAACTAAAATTCAGAGAAAATGTATAAAGAAGGGTATGCACTTACTCAGAATTCCTTCATCTCAGAATGACTGCCTGTAACATGTTAGTGTTCTCTTGTTCTTTTACTGTGCCTGTGGTTTTTTGTTCTTTTGGTTTTTTTGAGATACAATTCACCTACCATAAAATTCACCCTTTTAAAGTGTACAATTCAGTGGGTATTAGTATGTTCACAAGTTCAATCAACACCACTGATTCCAGAACATGTCATCAACTCAAAAAGAAACCCTCCACCCACCCATTAGTAGCCACTCTCCATTTTCCTCTTCCCAACTGAACTATGTCAATGGGTTTGCCTACTCTGGACATTGCACGTAAATAGAATCATACAGTATGTGGCCCTTTGTGTCTGGTTTCTTTCACTTAACATATTTTCAAAGTTTATCCATGTTGTAGAATGTATCAATACCACATTTCCTCTGATGACCTAATCATATTCCATTGTGGATCTACCATGTTTTGTTTATCCATTCATTAGCTGATGGACACTTGGATTGTTTCCACTTTTTAGCTATTACTATACATAGTGCTTCTATGAAATTTTGTGTACAAGTTTTTGTACAGACATATAGTTCCAATTCTCTTGGGTATATACCTAGGAGTGGAATTGTTGGTTCATATAGTAATTCTATGCTTAACTTTCTGAGGAATTTTTCATACTGTTTTCCAAGGCAGCCACACTATTTTACCTTCCCACCAGCAATGTATGAGGGTTCTCATTTCTCCACATCCTCACCAACACTTGTTATTGCTCATTTTTTAAATAATAGTTATCCTAGAAGGTGTGAAATGATATTGTATTGTGGTTTTCACTTGCATTTCCCTGATGACTAATGATGTTGGGCATCTTTTCATGTGCTTATTAGCCATTTGTATATCTTCTTTGGAGAAATGTCAATCCAAATCTTTTACCCATTTTAAAATTGTGTTTTCTTTTTTTTTTTTTTTTTTTTTTTTTCAGTACGCGGGCCTCTCACTGTTGTGGCCTCTCCCGTTGCGGAGCACAGGCTCGGGTCGCGCAGGCTCAGTGGCCATGGCCCACGGGTCCGGCCGCTCCGCGGCATGTGGGATCTTCCCGGACCGGGGCACGAACCCGTGTCCCCTGCATTGGCAGGCGGACTCCCAACTACTGCGCCACCAGGGAAGCCCTGTGTTGTCTTTTTATTATTGAGTTGTAAGTGTTCTTTTTTAAAATTTTATTTATTTATTTATATTTGGCTGCATTGGGTCTTTGTTGCTGCACAAGGGCTTTCTCTAGCTGCGGTGAACGGGGGCTACTCTTCATTGCGGTGCGTGGGCTTCTCATTGTGGTGGCTTTTGCTGCGGAGCACGGGCTCTAGGTGCGCAGGCTTCAGTAGTTGTGGCACGCGGGTTCAGTAGTTGTGGCTCACGGGCTCTAGAGCGCAGGTTCAGCAGGTGTGGCGCATGGGCTTAGTTGCTCTGCGGCCTGTGGGATCTTCCCGTACCAGGGATTGAACACGTGTCCCCTGCATTGGCAGGCGGATTCTTTTTTTTTTCTTTTTTTTTTTTTGCAGTATGCGGGCCTCTCACTGTTGTGGCCTCTCCCGTTGCTCCGCAGCCATGGCTTATGGGCCCAGCCGCTGCGCGGCATGTGGGATCTTCCCGGACCGGGGCACGAACCCGTGTCCCCTGCATCGGCAGGCGGACTCTCAACCACTGCACCACCAGGGAAGTCCCTGTAAGAGTTCTTCATGTATTTTTTGGATATTAGAACCTTACCAGAAATATGATTGCAAATATTTTCTTCCATTCTGTAATTGTCTTTTTACTTCTTTTTTTTTAAAAAAATAAATATATTTATTTATCTTTGGCTGCGTTGAGTCTTCGTTACTGCACACGGGCTTTCTCTAGTTGCGGCGAGCGGGGGCTACTCTTCGTTGTGGTGCGCGCGCTTCTCATTGCAGTGGCTTTTCTTTGTTTCAGTGCACGGGCTCTAGGCACGCGGGCTTCAGTAGTTGTGGCTCTTGGGCTCTAGAGCGCAGGCTCAGTAGTTGTGGCGCACAGGCTTAGTTGCTCCGTGGCATGTGGGATCCTCCCAGACCAGGGCTCGAACCCGTGTCCTCTGCACTGGCAGGCAGACTCTTATGCACTGTGCCACCGGTGAAGTCCCTCTTTTTATTTCTTGATGGTGTCCTTTGGAGCACAAACGTTTTAATTTTGATGAAGCCCAATTTATGTTTTTTTCCTTTGGTTGCTTGTACATTTGGACTCATAGCTAATAAACCTTGTTTAATACAAGGTTATGAAAGTTTACATCTATGTTTTCTTTTAAGAGCTTTAGAGGTTTTGCTCTTACATTTAGGTTTTTGATTCATCTTGAGTTAATTTTTGCATATGATGCGAGGTAGGGGTCCAACTTCATTTTTTTTTTTTTTTTTGCATGTGCCTATCCAGTTGTCTTAGCATAATTTGTTGAAAAGACTATTCTCTCCTCATTGCATTGTCTTGGCATTCTTGTTGAAAATTAATTGCCCATAAATGTCTGGGTTTATTTCTGGACTCTCATTTCTATTCTATTGATTTTATATCTAGCCTATGCCAGAACCACAGTCTTGATTACTATAGCTTTGTGGTAAGTTTGGAAATTGAGAAGTGTTAGTCGTTCAACTTTGTTCTTTTTTGAGAAAAAGGACTCCTTGCATTACCATTTGAATTTCCAAACAGCTTGTCAACTGATGCAAAAAAAGCCAGCTAGGATTTTGATAGAGATTGCGTTGAATCTGTAGACCAATTTGGAGAATATTGTGATCTTCTTAAGTCTGCCAACCCATGAACACATGTATCTTTCCATTTACGTAGCTCTTCTTTAGTTTCTTTCAATGACATTTTGTAATTTTCAGTGTACAACTCTTGCTCTTCTTCTGTTATATTGTGTTAAATTCCTAAGTGCTTTATTCCTTTTGAGGCCATTGCCTATGAATTTTTTTTTTTTTTTTTTTTTTTTGCGGTACGCAGGCCTCTCACTGTTGTGGCCTCTCCCGCCGCGGAGCACAGGCTCCAGACGCGCAGGCTCAGCGGCCATGGCTCACGGGCCCAGCCGCTCCGCGGCATGTGGGATCTTCCCGGACCGGGGCACGAACCCGTGTCCTCTGCAGCGGCAGGCGGACTCTCAACCACTGCGCCACCAGGGAAGCCCTGCCTATGTATTTTTAACATAGATGGGCTCTTACTATGCAGGAACCAGTTTGTACCTGCTTTTTTCATTTCCATCATATCATAGACATTTCCCCCAAGTTATTAAGACTCCTTTTAAAGCTACATATTAGTGCATTGTACGGTTACACTATAATTTATTTAGCAATTCTCCTGTTGTGGGATATTTAGGTTCTTTACAATTTTTCCATTTTATAAATATTCCTGTAATAAATATTTCTATTGATCTTGCTATGTCTGCATTTTAGATTATTTCCTTATAAGTAGTCATGGCCCCTTCCTCCATGAGAGAACACAGCAATAAAGTGCCGGATATGAATCAGGAAGAGGGACCTCACCAGAAGGTGATCGTCCCAGTCCCTTGATCTTGGACTTCCCAGCATGCAGAACTGAAAGCAGCCAAGATGGCGGCGTAGAAAGACCCTCAGCTCACTTTATAATAGCCATGTATTCTTGTTCTTACAATGGATTTTATTTCTCACAACTCTTGTGAGGAGTGTGAGACCCCATGAAACTTGGAACTCCTGAAGGCCCATTTCTTCTTTTGCAGTCCCACATAGCCCCCAGGGACAGGCTTACAGGCTGGGAGAGACTCCTTCAGGAAGCCCTCAGGGGCCCTGGCTTCTCCTCTTACCCCTGTGGCACTGTGTCCTGACCTTGCCACAGCTCTCATCACTCACTCATATAAATGCCTGGTAACTTGTTACACTCCCACAAGACGGTGAGGTCCAACAGGACAAGGGCTGGACCCCTAGCCCTTGGCCTACAGAAGACCCTTAATAAATGTTTATCAAATGAGTGAATCAGGCAGAACAGGAGTTCAAGGTCCTAGGCCAGAGGAAGACTCTTGAGTCAAGGAATTATGGCCATTAGGTTTTTGGAGTGGCTGGCAAAGCATGCCACACAGAAATTGCAGGCTGGAAAGGGCCCTTGAGGTTGCCCTATTCAGGAGTTTTCAAACCTCTTTTATGCCCACAGTATAATAGATAGATAGATAGATAGATAGGGGAGATGGAGTGGGAAAATGGTGGAAACTGAAGACCTATCTATGGAATTTTCTCTCTCTTTTTTTTTTTTTGCTGCGCTGCTCTGGCTTGCTGCATCTTAGTTTCCCGACCAGGGATCGAACCGGACCCCTGGCAGTGAAAGCTCAGAATCCTAACCGCTGGACCGCCAGGGAATTCCCCCTTTATTTTTCCTTCCCAGGTAGCATATTGTAAAAGTAAAATTAATTTTATGTAAAAAAAGAAATCATATGGGGATGAGGGAGTATGACATACTGAGCAATTATGACAAAACTTTACTATGAAACAGCAGTTTTTCTTTTTGAAGTTCCTTGGGGGTGGGGGTGGGGGTGGGTCGGCCTCTAAGTTACCGTAAATCCTGATACAGGGACGCAAACAAGGGATTTTTTTTTTTTTTTTTTTTCAGGTTTTAGTTCTTGGATGGCTCCGTGAAGCCTAGGAACAGTTTGTGGGGATGAGAGCACGTGCAGCCTCTCTTGTTGATTTGTTTGCAATATGTTCTTTCCCTCCCCTGCTCAATGGACCCTAATACTTAAAAGGCAAGTCCAAACTCCTCAACCTGGCATGGATTCCGGGATCCTCCCTCTCTCTCCAGTCCCACTCGAGGTCCCGATTTTCCCTGGGCTAGACTAGGTGCACCCCGAAGTCAGGGCTCTCTCTTATGCATCTTTGTATCACCAGTACCAGAAGGGGCAGGTCTTGGCACAGCGTGGTGAGTCAAAAAGTGTTTGATGGGCTTCCCTGGTGGCGCAGTGGTTGAGAGTCCGCCTGCCGATGCAGAGGACACGGGTTCGTGCCCCGGTCCGGGAGGATCCCACATGCCGCGGAGCGGCTGGGCCCGTGAGCCATGGCCGTTGAGCCTGCGCGTCTGGAGCCTGTGCTCCGCAACGGGAGAGGCTACAATAGTGAGAGGCCCGCGTACCGCAAAAAAAAGAAAAAAAAAATAGTGTTTGATGAACCTACTGAAACCTCTTATCTCTAGGATTTTATAAATAACTGTCCCTGCTGGTTGAGTATTCATCCCCGCAAATCACCTCAGTGGTGCTACCTCCTTCTCTGCCTCCACGAATCTCTCAGGCCACTCTCGATGGTTTCCCCTAAAGTTTTCCTTCCTCATATTTGTGCCTGGAACTAGTCAGTGTCGGACCCAAAGCTGTTCTCGGCATCCCAATAGAGCCGGATAGGACTGAAGTCCCACGGCCGTTCAGACCTGCAGGGAGGAAGAAAATAGAACACTTTCCGGATCTTCTGAAACGTGCACAACACAGTTCCTCCGGGGACGACCAAGAGTTCGGTTCCGGCGTGCGTCTCTATGGTTTCGACAGCCTAGAACGACCGAAACGGCACTTCCGGGAAGATGGCGGCGCACGGATCGCGTCTGGCACATGCTTCTGCGGAGAGGACCTTACACTAACGGTAAGAGCCTACAGTACCCCGAACGGTGGCTGTCAGAGCCCGGGCTCAGGAGCAAATGTGAGAGCAGGAGAGTAGTTTTACCCAAGTGAAACTGCGGGAGGAGGGCTGGAGTTTAGACCTCAAGAGGAAGGAGGCCTAGGGAAAGGGTTGCCGGTTCTTTGGAATCGCTGTAAGAAAGGTGGCCCAGGGCCCCTTCTCCAGAAAACTCAGGTTGACTGGAAAGAAAACAGTTCCTGAAAATGTGCTATAAGTTTATAAAGACCACAGCCTGGGATCTAGTTGCTTCTGTCCAGTTATCCATTCTAGGTCGGTTAAAGCAATTACCATCTGTGTCACTCAGTTCAACGAATGACGACTGAACGCATTCTCGATTCTTGGAGTTGCATTAAGTACACCGGGGTTGGGTAATAAAACCAGGGCGTATAGTTTCAGAATTACTGCGACAGGGGACAGGCAATGGTAGGTTTTACAGCGTAAAGTACAGACGTCTATGAGATTGAGCAATGTAGTGATTAAGAACACCAGTTCTGGAATGCCTGAGATCCTGGATCCGCTACTTGCCAGCTGTTTGATTTGGACAAGTAACTGAACTTCTCAGGGCCATTTGTCAATTACAAAAAAAAAAAAAACCCCAACAACTCCTAATAGGGTTGTTGGGAGGATTAAATGAGATAATGTGTGTTCAGCAATTAGCAGCAGGCTGGCATTGAGTAAATGCATGTGTTGGTTGTTGTTGTTATTGAAATCTGGAGGCTAGTAGATTAGAAATAACTTGTGAGAAGAAGCAGAGGTTTGAGGTGGCCTCAAAGGCCTCAGTGTTTGAATTTTACTTCTGTTGCATTATCAAGAAGCAAGATAGGGCCATTTCTTCACTCAGTGCTTTTCTTTTGAGACTCTCAAGGTGTCAGTTAGGTTTTCAAATAATCATCCTTCACAGTAGAAATGTGAACAGAAGTGTGATTCATCCTAAATTTGCTACTCTTCATACCTAACCAGACTGGTCATCGTTGTTAAGCCTAATATGTAATGTTTAGGAGGGGTGACTTGATGTGTCTGACTTTTTTCTTTTTTATTAGCATACTCACTAGACATTCTTAAACACAACTGAAAGTTTTAGCCTTTGGAGTTGTCACTTGGGGAGGCCAGAGGGTTACTCCAGGAGTGCCATTAATCAGCTTTTAAAATGGTCTGCAATGCCTGTAATAAGTGATCTTAGTACAAGTTAACTTTAGTGACTCAAGTCAGCAGTGATAGTCTTAGTTTTGAATGTCTTGTGCAATAAGCCATCTTAACCGTTCCAGAGGCAAATTTGGTATATAAGTTGGACAGTGCCATTGTGGAGTCCAAAATGAGGAACACCCGAACAACTCTAAACAAATGCAACTACAGCTGTGACAAACAACACAGATTTGAACTGCATGGGTCCACTTACATGTGGATTTTTTTCAATAAATATTACAGTACTACATAATCAGTGGTTAGTTGAATCCTGGGATGCGGAAGGCTAAGTATGGGACTTGAGCATCCATGGGTTTTGCTATCCACAGCAGGTCCTGGAACAAATCCCCCGCTGATACTGAGGGATGACTGTAGTTGGGAATGTGATAGAAAGTGGGCCACTGTGGAGTCAGGCAACCTGAGCTCATATTCCAGCTCCATCTCTTAACAGCTGTGTAACCCCAAGCAAAAAACCCTTTGTAAAATAAGGATAAGGTGTATCTCACAGGACTGTCAGGATTAAATGAGACCGTATAGCAATATGTGTAACCCCTCTGTTACGCTTTAAATGCTCAATAAGAGCGCCCTTCCTAAGCTGGACAGTTTCAAAAGGGGTGCTCCAACAAGACTGAAAGACAGTGGGGAAGAGGCATGTAGCCTTCACATTGAGAGGACAGTGTAAATGCTGGGGCACAGGTATAGGATATGGGCTCTGTTAAGTACTGTTGTCGGGTTAACAAGCACCTCCTTGCTTTGTTTTTACGTGGTAATAAATCGTGGGAGATGTTATCAGGTAGTGGTAAAGAGTGGGGACTCTGCAGACAAGCTGCCTGGGTTTGAGTTCAGTATGTATCAGCTGTGTGACCTTGAGCAAGTCACCTAACCTCTCTAGGCTTTAGTTTCCTCGTTTGTAAAACAGGGATATAATACTTTCCTGAATGTAAAGTTCAGGAAATCTTCCCGGGCTGGGAAGAGTACGCAAAATGATCCATGTAAAATCTTAGCACAGCCTGGCATGTAGGGAGTTCTCCATACATTTGGGTATTATTATTAATACCAGGTTTCCTTGGCCTTCAGCATGTTGACATTGACCTCTCAGTGGTCGGACAGGGAGCTCCCCAGGCACCAGGCCTCTTTCCTCTGTCTCTGCTCCAGCTTCAGGGAAGAATTCTTACAGGAGCAGGCAGGATGGATTTGATGGATGATTTGGGCACTTTCTTTTTTTTCCTCTTAAAGGGAAGATAGTGACCCCTTCTCTTCTCTGGTGAGGGCCTGAGGACAGTGACTCTTTTCTCACCATGAGCGTCACCCCAGAGGTCAAGAGTCGTGGGATGAAGTTTGCTGAGGAGCAGCTGCTAAAGCATGGATGGACTCGAGGTGATTCCCATGGGGCCCTTTTCACATCCCCCCAACTCCCTCACTACCCTCTGCCCAGGGAAGAGGCATCATCCTGGATTAACCCCTATGTAGTCCATTCAACTGAAGGAGGAAAGTTAGTTTAAAGGGAAATTTGCAGAAGAAAATTGCTGACATTTCCAGAAAAGGGAAGAAGGGAAGAAATATGATGGTGGATAGTGAGAAAGAAGTGGTTCGGAGGACTGGGAGGGGGAGGAAGAGACACGACTTCTGTCCTGAGAGAATTATGAAGGAAAGATAGTTTGGGCTCAAAGATGGGAGGACTGCATGGAGAGGTGCTAGAAACAGTGCAACTGGGAGGGCTTCCAAGATGGACAGAGCATGCCCAAAGTTAGGTATGTGGAATGGCAAGGAGTGGCATGTGCTGGGTGTGCCTTGTGAGGGCTTGGGGCAGGAGTGGAATAAGCCAAATCATTCACTGTGTTTGCAGGCAAAGGCCTGGGCCGGAAGGAGAATGGCATCACCCAGGCCCTCAGGATAACGCTGAAGCAGGACACTCATGGGGTAAGACTGGGCAGGCTGAGGGAGGTCAGTGTGGATGGGACAGGGGGGCCTTGAGGATAGGGGGAGGAAGGGGAATGACGGGTCCCGAGTTCACACTTCTTCCTCTGGCAGGTGGGACACGACCCTGCCAAAGAGTTCACAAACCACTGGTGGAATGATCTCTTCAACAAGACTGCGGCCAGCTTGGTAGTGAAAACTGGGCAGGTATAAGCTCTAATAGTAGGCACATGAACCATGAGGGCCTGGGGCATGTGGGGGTGAGGGAGACATGGCATGTCACCCACTCACGGATACTCCCCCACAGGATGGCGTACAGATAAGGTGCCTGTCTAAGGAGACCACCCGTCATGATCCTTCCAAGCCCAACTTGCTGTATCAGAAGTTTGTGAAGGTATTAGAGGCTGGGGGTGAGAGGGCCCATCCTTTTTTCCTTCCCTGGTCTCCCCTGGGGCCTGAACAATTGCCTTGTATGCCCTACCTATTCTCAGGACTGTCCTAACAGTGGGATCCTGTGACCAACCTCGCTGTTGCTTACCTAGACTGCCCAGACCCTCAGCAAGAATTGAAATCTTCAGGTTGAATGGATCCCTGCCATCTGCTGAGGGGGCAGCAATGGGGAGTGGGGGGTGGGGCACAGTCAGGAGCTGTCAGAGCAGGGCAGGGAGGGGATGTCTAATTCAGAGGACTTAAAAGTCAGAGGAGACCTGCGGGATCATCTGACCCATTGTCCTTATTTTGCAGATGTGGCCAAAAGGGGGGAAAGTGGCTCGCTGAAGAGCCCACAGTTGGCTAGTAATGGCAGACAGGACTAGAACCCAGGTGTTCAGACTCCCCTTTTCTAGCCCGCCAACAGAAGGGAGCTAACATTTAACGATCCTCTATTATGTCCTTAAGGGCTCTATGTATTATCTAGCAAATCCTTCCCATTCATCTCTGTGGCCATCTTCTGTCCCAGTTCAGACCATCGTCCTCTCCTGCCTCATTTCTTTCACAGCCTCATAACTAGACTCCTCACTCTAGTCTCAATCCCCACCGCGATTAGTTCATCCTCCACAAAGGATCCAGTGTTCTCTGAAAAACACAGATTTCATTCTGTCACTGCCTCCTCCTTGACCTCGGATGACACAGTCCAGATGTGTCAGACTGGCTCACATGGCCCTTCATGCCTTGTCCCTGCCTTCTTTCTTAGCCTGTCTCTCGCCACCTCTCAGGACCTCTACACTTTAGCCAGATGGAATCTGAATCTTTTCAAGGTACCATGTTTTTTCACTTTCAAGTTTTTGCACATGCTATTCCCTCTGCCTGGGACATTCTGCTTCCTTTGCCCCTTTACCTGCTGACCTTTTTCTTGTCTTCCAGGGCTCAGCTCCTTGTAGAAACTATTCCCCAAACCCTGAAGCCTGAGTAGGGTACCCTTCCTCTAGCACAGACAACACTTTCATCATCATTTTCTATGTTCTGCCATATTCCTTTACCCTCCAACCATGTAGATTCCATCTGGGCTGGAACCATCTCGTCCTTATTCCACTCTATCCCCAACCTCTTAGCCCAAAGTAGGTTCTTAACCTGGTTAAAGTACTGTGCATAGGTATAGGGGGAGGGGGCATGAAAAGTAGCATCTTTATTGTACATTACTGGCACCATGGGATGACCGCCAGGGGGCACTTGTCCCACTGTGAAGACCTGATGACCCAGAGCACTTCTTCCTCCCTTCCTGTTCTGCCCACTAGCTGGCTGTGAGCCAGGGAGGCCAGGACTGCCCCCACCCCACCCGCCCCCAACTGCAGCCCACCTCCTGCCCAAGTTGATGTATGCAGTTTGGCACCTCTCGTGTGGGGCTGCAAGGAGCGATGTTGGGGGCTGACAGATTTGTGCCAGTGGCTGTTCAGGGTGGCAGTGGCACCACTGCTCTTCCCTTTCCAGGAGGGAAGAGCAATGGTGGTGGTGCTGAGTGGGCCTTGTCCACCCCCATGATTCCTCCTTCTAGACGGCCACACTGACTTCAAGTGGGGAGAAGCCAGACAAGGACTTGGAAAGCTGCAGTGATGACGACAGCCAGGGGTCCAAGCCTCCAAAGATGTGAGACTTCTTTTTAGTGCCAGGGGCATGTGGGAGGAGATGCCTTCCAATCTCAAAAGAAAGGACCAAGTGTAATGCTTGACTGTGGGCTTCATCAGAGTGGAAATGTGTTGTACTCATCTTTGTATCCCCTACACCTAGAAAAGTGCCAGGTCCTGAATAGGAACTCAGTGCTGAAGGAATGTTTTAGAGGGGAGGAGAGGTCAAGCCTTTCCACCAGATCTGTTTGTAACTCCTGATTCCTGCCCTTCCCCAACAGTCTGACTGATGAGATGATGCTCCAAGCCTGTGAGGGGCGAACAGCACACAAGTAAGTAGCGGTTAGCTTCTTGGGCTCCCTTCTTTTCTCCCCATCACAGGCCCACCCCTGTGCCACTCTTTTCACCCCAGAGAAAGTGATTCCTATTCTCTGCCCATTTCTGAAGCTGCCTGAAGACAAGCAGCTCCTCCCTTATGAACTTTCCCTGCAGTCTCAGAGATTAGGCCTATTTTCCCCAATACCCTCCCTCTGACTTGGGCCCCATCTATTTCAGGGCTGCCCGTCTTGGGATCACGATGAAGGCTAAGCTTGCTCGGTTAGAGGCCCAGGAGCAGGCCTTCCTGGCTCGTCTCAAAGGCCAGGACCCTGGGGTCCTTCAACTGCAGTCTGAGAGCAAGCCCCCACAAAAAAAGAAAAAGAAAAGGAAGCAGAAAGAGGAGGAAGAGGCCACGGCAACTGAAAGGAATGCAGAAGAGTACCCAGAACACACTGACCAGAGTGTCAGGAAAAGCAAGAAGAAGAAAAGGCGGCATCAAGAAGAAAGTGTCACAGATGAGAGAGAGGGAACAGCTGTAAGGCATGAGGAAGAAGAGACCACAGGAACAAGTGGGCTTGGGGAATTTAAAAACAGAGAACAAACTGATCAGTCCCTCAGGAAAAGGAAGAAGAAGAGGAGGCAGTGTGAGGAAGAAGACTTCAACATGGAGGAGGCTGTTGTAGATGGTGGGAACAGAGAAGCAGAAAGCAGATCATGCAGTGATCGGAAAAGTAGGAGAAGCAAGAAGAAAAGACAGCGGCATCAGGAGGAGGAGGACGTCTTGCATGTAGGGGATGAAGGAGAGGAGGAAGGTGGCAGGGCTAGGACAGCAGAGAGCAAGGCATACACGGGCTCAAGTGGCAAAGGTAAGAAGAGGCAGAAGCAACCAGAGGAGGAAAGACCTGGAGTCCACACTGACCAGAGAGCAAAAAAGAAGAAACAGAAGAGAAACTGAAGGCCAGGTCAAGATGCAGCCCGATCGATTCCTCTTCAGGAGCTGAAGCCTCAGGGACCTGAGTTGGTGCAGGTCTTGTGTACCCTCTCAGTGAGGAGTCCCTCCCAAAGAGGAAACAGCTCTGGAACAGTAGTCCGCTGAGAGGAGAGCGGTAGTGCCGTGTCTGACTTGAGGGAGCAGGCACATTCCCCCTTACAGCATCTAACCCAGAGAGGCTGAACTCAAGCACCTGCAAGGCCCGGGCAGCTAAGGGACAAGGATGCTGGGGGCTATGGGAACGGGAACGCAGACAGCCTCTGAAGGGGCATCTTGGCTAAAAGAAGTTGAAAATGTAGACCTATGGAAAATGTACTGATTTTTTAATTTTGTGAAGGCTAAGAAAGACATGCAAATTCAGCCCATAGGTTGCCAGTTTCTAACTATACCAAATTGAATAAACATCAGCTTGGTCTCCAAGCCTATATATAAGTCCTGACCATCATCTCCATTCTCAGCCTGAGAAGGTCCTGAATACAAGTTAGTTTCCTTGGAGGCCTCTGAAGAAATTCCTTCTGTTAACTTCCTGTAGTCTTGCTGTGCTGTTAAGTGGAAGGAGAAAGTTCAGAGAACCTCACCCAGCTCCCTGTCTGCATCCTTGATAAGAATTGTGTGTGTGTAAAGGACAGCACACCTCACTTGGGAGCCTTTTTTAGCATCTGAAAGTGAATTGTTATTGCCCCCAAATGTCATAGCAACCCCTCTTGCATATTGTTCCCCCAGAGAGAGGGCACCACATCTCCAGTGTTGCTCTCTGGCTCCTGCCATCTCTTAACCTTTATTGCCAGAAGAGCTCCCAGGACTCCACAGTTCTGGGAGAGAGGAACTAAATCTATTGGGAAGAATGCCCGCCCGCCTTCCCTCACTGCAGACGATAGACACACTCGGTGTCAGGGTAGGGTGGCAGGTTCAGCTGGTACTTCTTTTCCAGAGCAGGAGGCACGAAACGACCCCCCAGGTAGTGGTAGCGACCAGTAAACTGGCTTGCAGACTTTTTGGGTGCTGTCAGGGAGATGAGCAAGTCTGGCTGGATCCCTCCAGAGTTTCCCTTCTCCACATCCCATCCTGAAAAGAAGGTGGTATTCAGAAAGAGCGGAAAAGACCAGATGTCCAGTCCCCTTCCACACCTTGCTCTACTCTAGTCCTAAAAGAGTGGGAAGCCCCCTGGGTCCCCACCCGAGGAAATCGTGTCCATGTACTCCTGGGCTGTGGTCTCTGACAGTCACTGCAAAGGGCATTCCTGAACTTTGCTCCCCAGCCCTACTCTGGCTGTGGTATGCGCCTCTATACTTGGTCTGAACCTTGAGTCAAGAACCAGGACTCCTAGTACCTACCTCAAGGCAGGGTAGGGCCCCAATCCCCCCAACCTCCTTGGACCCAGCACCTGAGGGAATGTCGATGCTGGCAATGGGCACAGTGAGTCCATTCAGGACACTCAGGATGCTGCGGAATGGCTCCCGAACATCACCCTTGAAGCTGAAGCCAAAGATGGCATCCACCACCAGCTCGTATAGTTCATCAATCAGCGTGGGCTGTGGTAGAGCACAAAAAGGAAAGGATGTCAGAGCCGGCAGCTGCACAAAGAACCCTTAACAGGAGAGGGCTGTCCTTTGTACCCACAGACCATTCACATAGGCACAAATATAATTTTTTTTTTTTTTTTTTACAAATATAATTTTATCTCGTTCAGATGGCACTCTGAGGCCTAGAGTTAAGTGCAAGTGGGTCACTGATTGAGGCCAAGCTGAGTCCAGTCGCATTTTCTGTTCTGAGTGCCTGCCAACCATTGGGGAGGCTACAGTGTAGGACAGCCTGAGACTTGGAGTCAGGAGGGACAGGTTCTGGTCTTGGCTCTGCCATGATCTGGTTCTGTGACTTTGCACAAATCACTTCCCTTCTCTTGCATCTCAGTCTCTTCATCTGTAAAATGTGTTAAGGAATTTTAAAAAGAAGTTCTCAAATTTTCCACTCCTAAATCCAAGATCTGAAGCATCTGAAGAAAGGGTTTAGGATGAGGCAGTCACCTCAGCTCCCAAGAGATGCAGATGATGTGTTTACTGCAAGCTAGGCGAAGAGGAACTGGCTGCAGAGTTACAGGAGTGGGGCTTCCCTGGTGGCGCAGTGGTTAAGAATCCGCCTGCCAATGCAGGGGACACGGGTTTGAGCCCTGGTCCGGGAAGATCCCACATGCCGTGGAGCAACTAAGCCCGTGCCCCACAACTACTGAGCCTGCGCTCTAGAGTCCACGAGCCACAACTACTGAAGCCCGCGCGCCTAGAACCCGTGCTCTGCAACGGGAAGCCCGCGCACTGCAACAGAGTAGCCCCCGCTCGCCGCAACTAGAGAAAGCCTGCGCACGGCAACGAAGACCCAATGCAGCCAAAAGTAAATGAATTAATTAATTTTTTAAAAAAGTGACAAGGGGAAATTAAGGGGAAATGAAGCTGAAGAGAAGGTAGTGTTGGGAACTCATGGAGCACGCCTTATGGAGAAGGCTCTTACACCACTTCCATTCAGATAGCATGCTTTAGGCATCTTCTGTGTCAGGCACTATCCCTGCCCTCTAAGAGTTAATCCTCTAGAGAGGAAGATAAGCAAATGAGCTCAGTCTGGAAAGGTGAGGGAAGAGCAGAACACAGGCAGCAGTATTGAGGGCAGTGAACTGGAACCACCTACCTCTGGGGGCATTTCACCAAGGAAAGGGATGTCCATTTTCTGGCACTGGGTCACCAGTGCAGTGAAGAGTGGCTTGTTAGGCCTTTTAGGATAATAGATGGTTGGCTGGTAGCCCTATGAGGAAAGGAAAGGGGTGATTCAAGCCCAGGTCCTGGAAACCTCACTCTCCCCGACAGCCCTTCCCCACATACTCACAAAGAGTTTGAGATGTCGAGCACAGACCAGGCCATCTCCTCCATTATTCCCGGGACCACAGATGACCAGGACAGTAGGGGGGCTCCTGGACAAGGACGTGGGGGTATATGCCTGAAGGCAGAGTCAAAGGGGATTCAGAAGGGCTTCGGGCAGTGACAGCCCAGTCTCGGCCTGGCCGTCCCTCCCACTTCATTGTGCCTAGGCCAGGTGGCTTGCACAGTGACTGCCCCTTAGGTGGAGAGTTGTGCCACTGACCTTGGCAATGGCTGTGGCACAGCTCAGCCCGGCCAGCTCCATAAGTTGGTCCACGCTGAACTGGTACTCGTTAAACAGCTCCTGGTCCACGGCCTGGGCCTCCTCCTGGCTGAGGAAACCCACAGCCTGAGTCCCCTTCCCCCAGGTGTTCCGTCGCGCAGGCGGCGCGGCCCAGGTCCCGCCCCTGGGGGGGGGGCTTCCACCCAAGTCCCGCTCCCAGCGTGCCCGCCCAGAGAGCACGTGCCCGTCCAACCTCAGGTACTTCACTGCTGAGCTCGCCATGACCTCTGAGTCCCCGCGGCCACCCGAGATCAGCCGCTGCGGCCCCCACCAGGTGGCTCCCGCGCGACAGGCGCCGGCCTGGACTCTGAGGAGCGATAGGCGCGGGCCCGCAACCAGCAGCCCGAGCCCCAGGAGCGCCCGCAGCCCGGACATTCAGCTCTCAGAGCGCGCGGCCCCGCCCCGCCTCGCCCCGCCCGGCGCATGCGCGGCCCCTCGTCCCGCCCCCGAGAGGCCGGGGCCGCGCGCGCCCCTGAAGGAGGTGGTCCTGGAGCTGGAGGGACTGGTAGTTGGACTCCACCGCTCCTCCGTGTGTTGGTATGCGCGACAGCGCCCTCCCGCCCCGGCCGCACGTCGTCCGGGCGCCTTGTCTAGATGCCAGCCCTTCGCGGGAGCATTTTCATATTGCCTCACAGATGACCGAAGTGCTTTGCTTCCAACCGCCCTTTGATGATAATTCTTGTTTTTCGTAGCTCTTTCAGGAAGCTGTATAGCATAGCAGTTAGCCCGGGTTCCTCCCCTACCACTTAGTGGCTGAGTGAACTTGGCTCTCCAGGTTTCAGTCTCCTGTCTATAAAATGGGGATACGAGTACATACTTCATCGGGTGGTAATCCATGCAAAGTCGTCGACAGCGCCTGGTACATAGGGCTCAATAAATTAATGTTCTTATTCACACTGCTAAGCATTTTATATAACTTAGTACCCCTCTCCCCACCAAATTAGCTTCCCCTATCTCTGTTTACCAGGAGAGCACGCTGTACTTCCCTGATCATACATAATACTTATCCCTCTTCATCGGGTAATAGCTGTGGAAATAGAAAAGTATAAACCTTAAATAGGTTGAGTATGCCAAGATTAAAAATGTAGTTGAAACCCTAGACTCCAGGTCACGATAATATTTCAAGAAAAACCTGGAGAGGAAGACTAAACTTGTAACCCAAGAGCTTTTAAGAATGCAAACACACTCCTGCCGGGTTAAGAGAGAAGTATGGGGAATAACAGACCAGTTACATTAAGGCATTAAGATAAAGATAATTATCCAGGTGGAATGAAGGTCTTGGGTTTTTGTGTTTGTTTGTTTTTTCCGTTTTCCTTTATGGTTTATTACAGGATTGAAGGTCTTGTTTTTATGCTAGTATATTCTTTTTCTGTATCGTGAATTCCATTTCCGGCTAGTTCACTGAGAAAACAAGAACCCCTCCTGCTTTTAACTACTCCTCTGATAGTCTCCTTTTTAATTATAAGAGGTTTAACATCTCCTATGGGTTGTACCCTTGGCCTTCATCTATGTTTGTTTTACATGTTTGTTGTGGGAAATTGAATGTATCAGACTGTGATTGCAGTGGAAAATTGTTTTTGTTAGACTTTGTTTGTGGTTTACTCATAGAGTTTACTCATCTAAATTGAAATGTAGGGTTTACATTACAATTGGATAATCTTATTCAAGACCTCATTAACTTTGTTTATAACTTCACCGGTATATAAGTAGTTTCACTTTTATATATTAGTCAAGACTCCCTACAGGCCTACTTGAGAAAATTAATTTGGTAATTCTGAAGATTCATTTCTAAAACACAATGTGAAGCATGCTTCTTTGACATAGATAACATTTTGAGTTTATGTGCCCAGTGCTGACATGAATCATCTCACTTCATCCTCACAACTCTGTTATTATCCCCATTTTACAGATGAGAAAACTGAGGCTCAAAGATGTTGAATGACATGTCCAATGATACAGTGATAGCTGTCAGTGGAGCTAGGATCCAAGCAGCTTGACCTAGAGTATGTAGTCTTTTTTTTTTTAAGGGCTGCTGTGTATGCAGTGCTCTTCAGTGTTTTTATTTTTATTTATTTTTTAAATTAATGAACTTATGTATTTTTGGCTGCGTTGGGTCTTCGTTGCTGTGTGTGGGCTTTCTCTAGTTGCGGCGCGCGGGGACTACTCTTCGTTGCGGTGCACGGGCTTCTCATTGCATTGGCTTCTCTTGTTGCAGAGCATGGGCTCCAGGTGCACGGGCTTCAGTAGTTGTGGCGCCTGGGCTCAGTAGTTGTGGCTCGTGGGCTCTAGAGCACAGGCTCAGTAGTTGTGACACACAGGCTTAGTTGTTCCGCGGCAGGCATGTGGGATCTTCCCGGACCAGGGCTCGAACCCGTGTCCCCTGCATTGGCAGGCGGATTCTTAACCACTGCGCCACCAGGGAAGCCCCTAGGGTATGTAGTCTTAAGCATTATTCTATGCTGAAATGCCTCTCCAAATGCAGAACTATGTAACTAAAGGGTTGTCAATTGCTGACTTCATTCTGATGAGACGTAACTATAAAATTATGACACACACACTCACAATTTATGAAACAGCCAAATGAGGGCTATCCTCAGGAAGGCAGTGCCCAAGTGCCCTAGTCCACCTTGCTGCCTTTCAGATTCTGGAGTTTTCTTTGGGAAATGTCTTCAAAACCAGTTCAAGAAGGGCATGTGGATTGAGCACCTACTGAGTTCCAGATGCTTTACATATATTATCTAATTTAATCCTGTCCATCCTATGATGTATTTTTATCCTCATGTTAGAGATGAGAAATTGAGTAGCAGAGAGAAGTCAAGTAATTTTCCTAAGATAATATAGCTATGAAATGGTAGAACCAATGATGGTTGATATTGGGTTGGCCTGACCCAGTAGCAATACTCTCGTGTGACAGATGCTGCTACTTGTCCCTCGAAATCCATTCTTCTCTATTTAAAGGCAATGTTATATTGGTTTTTGTTACAGTCAGTGAATCTGCATCCCAGTCAAGACATCTTGAATGCCTGACAAGATAATAAGCTCCATTTAGATAAGGAAGATTAACAGCTGTGTCCCCTGCACCTAGTTCTGTGCCTGGAACATAGTAGGTCCTCTACAAATATGTTAATGCATCCTCAAAATTTCATTGTGAAGTAATTCACAGTACAGTACATGCTCTTATCTGACATGACTGGGAGTAGATGATCTTATTTCAACTTAAAACAAAAAATACAGGGAATTCACCAGCGGTCCAGTGGTTAGGACTCCACGCTTTCCCTGCCGAGGGCCAGGGTTCAATCCCTGGTGGGGGAACTAAGATCCCACAAGCCGCATGGCGTGGCCAAAAAAACCCATTCATTTGCCATCTGTCAAAGTGTGACCAGGGTCTTGTCTCTGAGGACAGGGCCAAAGATCGTAGTTCTCCATCTTCTTTATCTCATAAACTTCACCACTTACATATCACCTGCAATTTGCAGTCTGTGTCCTTAAGGTGGAAAAAAATTTATTGTATATTTGAAGCAAACTGAGTGCAAAATTCATCTAGATTTTTATGATTTTCCCCCAATTTGTAATAGTCTCTCTGCTTACATCTAATTCAACAGCAGTTTTTAAGGTGAGTCACCTGAATCACGTCTTCTAAGGATTCAATTTAGTTTTCATAGAAACTGCTTATTTTCACACTCTTAGTTTATCAATTTAATTAAATTACATATTACAATAACACAACTGGAATAAACACATTTGGTATCAAACACAACCAACTCGGTAAGCAATGGCTTAACTGGGGGAGTTGAACTGACTGCACAGCATTCTAGAAGCTTCTCACTGCCAGGTTTGAATCGCAGCTTCACTTACTAGTTGTGTGACCTGGGTGGCAAACCAGTTAACTTTTGTGCCTTGTTTTCCTCATCTGTGAAAGGGGATTCATCTGCTGTGAGGATTAAAGGAGAAGACACTTGTGAAGCACTTGGAACAGTGTGTGGCATGTGCTAAGTGATCAGTGTTACATAATACTGTTGTTGCAGCTGCTGGCAGCAGTTTTGCTACAGGCCTGAGGGGCCTGTATCCAGGATCTGCTATGTTTCTTGGAGGAAGAGGAATGCATCCATTGGTTGGTTAAGGCGTATCTTCTGTAGCATTAGATCGCCATTTCTCATGTGAGAAAATGGAGTCAGTGACTCCAAAGCCTCTTAACCAAGATGTCATGGTTTTAAGAACTGGCAGGGGCCTTAGCAGTTGTGAGGTTTGAATCCAGAAGGAAAGGGGGGAAATTCACCATCCGTTTTCCATTTTTCTTTTGCTTATTGAGTCCAAAAATCCCAACGAGGAGCACACAGACCTCCTCAGTGCTGAGACTGCAAAGCCTTTGTCCAGCCTGCTCCGGATCCCACTTTCTGACATTGTATTCTGTGTCCATACAGTGCTCACTGGGAATGACTGGGAAGGGGCTCAGCCCCAGAAGCCCCTGAAGTGTGTATGTTGAGGAGGTACTGCAGGGGCCATGCTGTGGCCAGCAGGGGAGGGTCACATGATCATGCAGAAGCCAGACTCAGTGGATCTCCTCTGAGGGTTCCTGCTGGGGGGTTCCCTGGGCTGTTTGGATGACCTGAAGGAGGCAGAGAGGGGCTTGCCAATGGGAGTAACTAGGGAGCAAACAGAAGGCAGCTCGCCCTGGCTCCCCCGTTTCTGTTACCCTCTCTGACCCTTACCTCTGCTCGCAGGCTCCAGGGCAGGAGGGAGTAGGCTTAAGCCGCCTGTCCCCCAGTTCAGCAGGACTCTCCCTTTCGCTGAGGGCTGCACTCAGGCTATGCAGGAGGCAGGGGACACCCTGGGCCTCCAGAGCCGGGTGAGGGTTGTTCCGATTGCTAAAGGGCAAAGACAAAGAGGCTCAAAGCACCATATCCCTGAGCACCAGACCACATCTTCCCCCAACTTCATGTTCCATTAAAGTCATCCAAAGCCACACCCTCTCCTACTTCTTTTATCCATTCTCCAGGCCTCTTCCCTTCCCGCAGGGACCCACCTCTTGCTGTGGGGGCCGTTGGTGACCAGAAGGCCAGGATTCTCCATTCTGAGGGGGCCTTGGCCTCCAAATGAGAGATTGGCCCTGGGTCTTGGACCTGAATGGAGAGGACCAAACACATTCATCACAGGCCTCTCTGCACCAAGAACCATCATGGTGGGAACGAGACATCTTTGGGAGAAGAACAAGGAGGGTGGGTATCAGGGGATGTATTGGTCACTGTACACAGAGGAGACACCTGTACAGGGCAGGTGCTTGGCAAACCTGGGCCGACTAAAGTTGGGGATGATTCACCAGTGTCACTGATGCCTGGAAGAAAACACACTGAAAAGAAGACATCAGTGAATTCAAGTCACCAAGTAGCAAGGAACTCTGTCCTCAGAGTGCCAAGACTTTGGGGGAAGAGACTAGTAAACAGTAAGCTAAGGTAAGAAAAGCATCCAGTGCCTGGCATGTAGTAGGTGTGAAAGCCTTGGTGCCCCAAGATACAATGTTCTAGATGTTAGGGAAGCCTCGGAAGCAGGGAGGAAGAGGCGATTCAGGAAAGGGTTTAGGGGAAATGGGCCAGGGCCTTGAGAGACAAGCAGAAAGTGGGGAGGGCTGGTCCTGGGGTTGGGAATATAATGTGTGTGGGGTGCGGCCTCAGTATCAGACCTGAGGCAGGGAAGTGACAGAGTGGGGCGTGGGGATAAAGGAAATGAGAGTCTCCCATTTGGGGGAAGGCGATGCACAGCTGGAAACAGCCTACTTAGACTCACGCTCCAGTCTTGGTGTCCAAGCCGTCGTGAGAACATTCGCCGACTCTTCCTCTTTCCCCTTGTGGCCCTCCTCTAACTCATCTTCCCACCTATCGGAAAATCTGTACGGGCAGGGAACAGGGGGCAGAGTGGCACTCCGGCCAGATCCCCCCCTCCCCAGATCCCACCGGCCACGGCTAGGCTATGACACCTCCCAATACCCTCCAGAGGCCATACCCACACCTGAAGCTCTGTTCCTGCCTGCCCTACTCACTCACCTGTGCCGCACTCCTGCTGTGCCTTTTCCCACCCTGGCTGGGGTCCCCACCACGGGGCAGGCCCCACCTGGAGCCTGGGGCCCCCCTGGAGCTGAGGTCTGGGAATGAAGGAGAGTAAAGGGAATCAGTTTGAGAAAAATGGCCACCCCAGCAGTGGTTGTGGTGTGCATGTATGTTCTCTCCACACACAATGGCCCCAGAGGGACAGAGAAGTGCTAGAGACTGCTGGGCTGTGCCTTGTGTCTGAGGATGAAATTACAGGGCAAGGCCCTTTGTTGTGTTAAGGTCCCTGCTAGTAACTCTCAAGTTAGAACTCGGGCTCATGGACTGTCAGAACTGGCCAGAGCTTAATGACCACCTCATCCTGCCTGGGGCCTCCGGGACAAAGTCACACAAAGTCGGTGGCCAACTTCAGATGGAACCCAGGTCTTCTGACCCCCAATCCAGTCCTCTGCTTATACCAGGCTAATTTAATTTTACTTGCAAATTATAAATATGGTGTCCTAGTCTTTCAAATAAGACAGAACATAAAACCTAGTAAATAAATATAACAAATAGTAAAGTATAATTTCAATTCCTGGCGTAGGAGGTTGCCTGAGAAATCTCAGAGTGTGAGGGAGGAGGCAGCTGAAGAGACGCTGACCTGTTGAGAGAGGCTGGGAGGTAGCGAGAGGGGGAGGAGGGGTCAGAGAAGGAGGGGCACGGCTAGAGACCCACAGAGAAATGCCCCCAGCGAAGGAGGGAGGGGAGAGAGCAACGTCCTTGGAGCACTACTGCCATCCTGTGGCCCTTTGGGGAACTGCAGCCAAGGACAAACCTTTCCACCTGCTCACAGATTTTTTGCTCAGTATCTTTGAAGGCACACCTTGGCTTTCACCCACTGAGCTAGTTACCACTCAGCCAAGGCCCTGGCACAGCCCTAGTGTTGGAGACGTGCCACAATCCCCCGCCCACCTCCCCATCCCCAGGTGGCCTCTGGAAAGTGATATATGTCCCATATGCAGGCCCCAGGGCAGATGAACACAGATGAGCAGTCAAGTGCAGCAGCAGCCCTGAGGACATCAGCTCTGCTCACCACCACCCCTTTCTCTGGGTAACCTCTCCCCACCCCCCGCTCCTTGTCTCAGGTGTCATCTCACCAGGGTGTGGGTTGGGAGCAGCCCACCCCGGGCCAAATGGGTCCTTATGGCGTCTGTCAGCTTGGCCACCAGCCGCTCTCGCACAGAATCTGGCTCCTTCTGGGGAGAGAGTGGATAATGGAGTAATGGAGGAAGCCTGGGCTTTGTGGTCCTCTGGGGATTGGGGAAGAAAGAAACAGGGAAGGGGGAGGGAAGGGGACTTGGTCTCCCCTCTTTTCTAGCCCATCCCCATGCCTTTGCCAGGGTCCTGCCACCGCCTGCCCAGAATTGTGGACAGAGATGGACTCTTCCTCTCAAGAGTGTCCCAGGACCTAACACACAATGTGCTCAATGCACGTTGGACGAGTGAATGAATGGTGGGGAGAAGGCAGGAATATCAGCCAGAGAAAGGATAGCAGGAGAGCAGCTGGAGGGATATTGGGGAAGAGTTAGATTCTGGGATGGAGGGTCTCACCTGACACCGGGCCAGCGCTTCCTTATAGTACTTCAAAGCCTGGTCATGCTGCCCCAGTCTGGCTGCAGCAGCCCCCAGACCCTCACAGGCCTGCCATTGCCCCTTCACGTCCCCTGGGGAAGACAGCCTGAGAGGTCCTCCCACAGCTCCCTACACCTCCAGAGGTACTCCCCACCCCCAGTCCCCCTATCTGCCTCCCCACCAGCCCCAAGGATTCTCAGCCTTTGTCCCACCCCAAGCCACCTGCAAACCCCCTCACCCTCACCAGTGTCCCGGGCAGCCTGCAGAGCATGTAGATAGTTGTCTCTGGCAGCCTTGTGGTCTCCCAGCTGGCTCAGTGCAAATGCCAGGCTTCCAAAGCTCCGGCCCTGCTCCCACCGCTGCCCCACAGAGCCTGGTGATAGAGCCCGCCCCATATGAAGAGAGGACTTTGGCTGCTGGGGCATCAGGACCCCACCCCCAAAGACAAAGGGAGGGTTGCCAGGAGTCCTTGTGCTCAACCCTGGCACACCTCCAGATGCACCACAGAGGCCTGAACGCTTGAAACCCAGCCTCTCCTCAGTCCTGAGCTTTGGCCTGAATGCCTCCCCCATGCTAGTTTGAGCCACGTATAAATCCAGGGCGTCAGGCAAGGCATGTATTAACAGCTCCGTTTTTATACACGTAGAACCTGAAGCTCAGAAAGCAAAAATGACTCGCTAAACGTCACACAATCATTTAGAGCAAGCACTGGCTCCACTTCAGGCCTCCTCTACCAGCCAGGGCTCTTCCCTCTGCCCATTGCTGCCTTCCCAACCCCAGGCCTCAGCCTCTGGGCCCATGACCCTCTGTCCTGTCTGGCTATCCCATCTCCTGCACCCCCTGCACACCCTCACTCCCCTGTTCTGGACTTCCCAGTCCCATAATTAGTTCTAAACGTCCATCTACTCTTCAGCCTCCGGGCCCCAGCTGGAACCCCTTCTTAGTCCCTTGGCCCCAATCCCATTCCCCAGCCCCTGGTACCCACCGTGTGTGTCAGCAGCCTTCTGGTGAAACTCCCGGGCTTCCTGATAGTTGCCGAGGGCATTGTGGGCCATCCCAAGGTTTCTTAGCACCGTGGCCTCCTCTCCTGGCCCCCGGCACAGGGGCAGGGCTTGCTGGAAGGCCTCTGCTGCTAGCGGGAACAGCTGGAGCTGGGAATAGCCCACGCCTAGGTCGTTATAGAGTTGCCCTAGAGGGCATGGCCACGGTCAGTGGTAGCCAGGTCAGATGCAGCTGAAGCTGTACCGCTGCAACCTCTGCCCCACTCTCCCAGGGTTCCCCCAGTCCTCAGAATTGCCTCTGCTTCCACCCCACTTCTCAGAGTATCACCAAGTCTTAATCTCCCCAGATCCCGCACCTTCTCTGCCCAAAGGCCTCACCCAGCAGTCCTTGCTCAGTGCTCCTCTCAGCAAGCCTCCGGCTCTCCTCCAGCACCTGCAGCACATCACCCACCCCATGCTGCCCGCTCTTCAGCATACAGCCCGCTGCAGCCCCCAGTGTCAGGGCTGCAGCCCTGGGTTGCCCTGCTTGGGCGTAGGCCCGGCTCGCTTCCTGCAGGCAGTGGGCTGCTAGCTCAGGCTGTCCCAGAGCCTGGTAGCAGGCTCCCATTTTTGCCTGGGCTTGCCCCTGGTCACCTAGTGGCTGGTAGTGGCCCAGGGCCTTGTGATACCAGGCCAAAGCCTGAGGCAGGTCGCCCAGGGCGTGGTAAGCCAAAGCCACGTTGAAACACTGGTCGCCATGACACCCGCCCTGGGCTGTCTCTTGAGGTTGAGCTCGTAGGAGCAGCTCAAGCCCTCTGGCTGGGTCCCCAGTCTCCACGTAGGCAGCCCCCAGGTTGAAGGCACAGGCCCGGAGAACAGGGGTGTCCCTGGTTTGTGGTGACTTGGAAGCCAGGAGGAAGGCCCTCTGGAAGCTGGTCAAGGCCTCATGATTCTGACCAGCCAGTAGGGCCCTGTGGCCAGCCCTGGTGAGGGCTTGGATTCTGGCCTCTTGCAGTGGCCACTTTCTTTTCTTCTTTTTCTTCTTGGAGCTTGAAGGCGAGGGCGAGGGCTCTTGCAGGGTATCCTCAGTGTTGAGGGAAGACATAGTGCTGACGATAGGGAGCAGAGGGGTCAGTATGTCATCCTTGGCTTCCTCCAAAGCACTATCCCTCTAGGCAATTCAGCTCTACCTCTGCCCTGGTGTGACCCTCAGGGTGTCAAGGATTTCTCTCTGACATCTCACTTTGCTTCATCTAACCCGGTGAACACCATATTAACTCTCACTCTAATGTCCAGACTGGTTTTTCGTCCTCCAAGACTCACTTCAAGCTTCCTTCAGAAAGCCCCTCCCCTCAACCAACTGGGTCCCTCTTCTGTACCCCCATAGTACCTTATGTCCTTTACGGCATTTATCACACTGGGTTTAGGGTTATTGACTTTCTTGTCTATCTCCCCTACTAGATTTGGAGCAACTTGAAGGGTCTGGCACATAGATTCTCAATATATGCTTATTGAATGAGATGAAAAAGTTTTATAGATCATTAGATTATTATTATATAGAGAGATTTTACCACAATAAAAAAGGTTTATTGAATGAATAAATGAATGGATGAACGAACAGAGCACACACAGGGCCTCTTCTCCACCATCTCCTTCACCCTGTGCCTCCAAAGACACCCACTCATATCTAGGTTCTCCTGCTGTCTAATCTCAAGGTATAGTTCAAGTCAGCTCACCAAACAGTGAGCTCCTGCTGTGTGCCGGGAGGGAGCCACACAAGGCACTGGTGCCACAAAGCGGCATAGGCCATGGAATTGGCAAGGAGCCAACTTCCAGGGGCAGGGCTACTGTCTGTCCATTTACTGCTTACTCCCTATCTCGAGGGGAACCTCTTTCTCCCCTACCTCCTTGGCTTTCTGTCTGCTTGCTAGTTTCAGTCCCCCAACATCCTGCTCTGGTCTCCAGGGCACTCTTAAACCCAAATACATTTCTCTCATCAGCATGTGTTTCCCATTAGTATCTCTCCCCCAAAAAGGCAAAGTCTTTTCATGAACTCTCCTCCCAAGAGACAGGAAAAGGAGTGGAAAAGATCCAGTAGCTGAGCTCTCAGCCCCTCCCATTTGCTTCTTCTTCTCCCCTTTTTTTTTCTTTAGGAGAAACAGGCAGAGGTGATACATATTCTTTTCAAAGAAACTCCCCCTGTTCCTAAGAACAGCCAGGAATCCTGTCTCTTTGAGCATTCCTGAGGCATTCCCGGCTGCCCCCACAAGGTCTTGGGGCCCCAGACACAAAACGCCTTACCTCCCTCGATCTCCTCTGTAGCTGGCTTTCTGGAATGGTCCCTCAGGCTAGGGTTACCTCCCTTATCTCTTAGCTCAGAGCCCCTGGGGTTCCTAGACAACCAGGTACCGCCCTCCACTCCTAGGGAATTCTTTGATTGACAGCTCAAATGCCCTATCTTAGTGCTGAACCCTGCTGGTGCTTGGGCACAGATACCTGAATTCCATTGCCCTTCCTGCCCCACCTCTCCCCACCCTTGCAGACACACGCATCAATCCTTCACTTCAGGCAAGAATCAAAGCATCAAGGGCTTCTTACTAGTCACAGCTTCAAAGATCGTCTCTCCCATTCCCTCATTTCACAGAGGAAGGGACCTCAGAAGAGCAGATGTAACTTGCCTGAGGTCACAGAGCACTCATGTAGCTAGGATTAGAGCCCAGGTTTTCTGATTCTGGGCTAATTAGCCTAAGGTCCCTTCCACTAACCGTAATTGCGAGCTTTAATGAGGCTTGGGTTGTCCCAGAAGTGAACCCTTTCACACATACACACACGAACACACACGCACTCTTATACACTGTGCTTCTGTGTGGTAGTTTCACATTTGGAAACAGGGTGAAAGGTTGATGGTCAGGAAGGGCCTGGAGATCAGAAGAGCCTCTCTGCCCCCGGAACTCCTTTTTCCAGCTCCACTGATCTGCAACCTCCAGGTTCTGCTTAATGAGAGGACAGCAGGCCCCAGGACAACAGGCACCTACTGCCCTAACTCACCAAGGGTGGCCTGCATCAGAAAGCAAATGTCCTCATTTATCTGGGAGAAAGGCCTCTTTTAAGTAGAGGCCATGGCCAGAAACAAAATTATAAGGAAGTACTTGGGCTCACCTGCATTTGCCAGGCAGCCTCTGCTGAGTGCCTGCTGCGTGCAGGCCTGGTGCTGCGTGCCACAGATGGTGCCCACGCCCGAGACCGGCTCTCCTAGCAGCCTGCGGCTTCTGCCCATGGGCTGGGCCTTCAGGATGCTACCACAGCATAGCCAGAACCAAATATGCAGCTCAGTCTGTTGTTCACTGAGTAGCCTCTCTTAAGGGGAAAGGAGGATTTGGGGAGGGAGCAGGGACTGAAACCGTTCTCACCAAGGTTCCAATGACCTCTCAATGATCTAGTGATCATTTCTGAATCATTTTTCTTGTTTGATTCCCTGCTGTATCTGATATATCCTTGCAACTCTCTCCTCACTTGGTTCCATGACCCACTGTGTCCTGGCTGTCCTTCTCCTGTGCTGACAACTCCTTCTCCATCTCCTTTGCTTGCCCTCTGTCCACCTCTTAAATGCTAGTGTTCCCCAACACTCTGCCCTTTGCTCATTTCTTATTTTACAAGCTCTTCCTCAAAAACTTCATCCAGTCCTTTGAATTTTTTTTTAATTGAGTATCGTTGATTTACAATATTGTGTTAGTTTCAGGTGTACAGCATAGTGATGCAGTGCTTTTGCAGATTATATCCTATTACAGGTTATTACAAGATATTGGGTATAATTCCCTGCACTATACAGTAAATCCTCATTGCTTCTCTATTTTATGTAGTTTGTTCAGCTCATACCCCTAATTTGTCCCTCTCTGCCTCCCTCTCCCCTTTGGTAACCACAAGTTTGTTTTCTATGTCTGTGAGTCTGTTTCTGTTTTGTATATACATTCAGTTGTATTATTTTTTAGATTCCACGTATAAGTGATACCATATAGTATTTGCCTTTCTCTGTCTGGTTTCACTAAGCATAATATTCTCTAGGTCCATCCACATTGCTACAAATGGCAATATTTTATTCCTTTTTATGGCTAATATTCCATTATATATATATATATATATATATATATATATATATAGTAGGCCCTCAAGTTAAAGGGACCAAAGAACACTATAGGAAGAGTGTGTGGGGGGGGTTAATGGGGATACCAGGGGAAAATGATTGAGGCAGGGGTAGGCGCAGGGACTACTTCAAATAAGACGGTTTAACAGCGAAGGAGCCCTGGAGAAATAGCGACCCAAAATACCACAGGAACGGGAGTTCCCCTCCGGGAGCGCCCCTCCCCGTCTTGGACAGTACCCTTCGTCCCATCTGGCGGCGCACCTCCCAAGCCTGGAACTACAAATCCCAGAGGCCCCTGCGGCACAGACAGGACGTGTCCTGTCTGCCTGTGGCTACGATGAGGGGCGGTGGCCGGGCGGCGGGAGATTCAAACCTGGAAGAAGGAGAAACATGGAGGGGAGAGGAACGGGCCCGTCCCGGGCGACCTGTGAGTGCCAGAAGGGGCCGAGAAGGGTCCGGCAGTGATGCCACTGGTCGGGGACTCGGGGGTCCTGGGAGAGGTTGGGGCTGGGGTTGGGCGCAGGGCCAACCAAGCAAGGGGCGGCCGAACTGTGCTCAGTGGGGAGGGAGCATTCGGTCCGGACTCCTGCGGGCGGGAGTAAACCTGTGAGCTGCGAAACGCTCCGACTTCTGTGTCGCGCTTCAAAGCTTACAAAGAGTTTTCTCACTTATTCCCAAATTCTGAGGCTCCTGGGCTGGGAGAATGTAGGTGGTCTGGATGGCCCCTTAAAAATTCGGCAGTTACTCTTGGCTACCATACTTGCTAAGCGCTACCGGGGGACGGGACGCCTAAAAAGGCCTGCGGGGGCTTCCTTGACTTTTTGATGCTTCTTTGAGACAATGCCTCTCAAACTTTACGGTGTCGGAATTACCCGGGGAGCTAATTTAAAATGCAGATTCCTGAATCCTATCCCAGAGCTTTAGCAACTATAGGTCTCGACTTGGGCCCATAATCTGCATTTATAACAAGCACCGCTGTGCTTCTTCCGTCACCCCACATAATTGTGATGCGGGTAGTCCAAGTACCACACTTTCAAAAACACTGCTTTAGAAAGAGAGACTGGGGTCCAAAAAATGGGACCGCGGAAAGGTTTCCATCTGACCTTCTGAAAGAAAAGCAAAATCTACTCCTTTCCCTTGCTCTCCATTAGGATTCAAAAAGCGAAGTCCACGTCCACCTATCTGTTGAAGGAAAGCTAGTTCCAGATCTGAAAAGGACAGGAAAACTGATTTTTTTTTTTTAAGACTCTGTGTGTATGTACAAAGTCCCGCCCATCTCTCACAGTCCTCAATTCATAACTCTGAAGTGATGTCACTCACTTACTGGTTTATTTTCCATGCTTAGCAACCAAAACTTGTTTCTTGTACACCCCCCTCAGAAGAACTGATGGATTTCCTGCGATTGGCCAGTGCTTTCCAATTTGAACATGGAGGGGTGTGTGTGCGTGTTTGTGTGTGTGTTTTAACTTGCTTAACTGACAATTCAAAGAAGCCCTGCCCCTGCCCCAATCATATTGCAGGATATGCAACATAATGAAAAGAGAGAAAGAGTTGGAACAACATTAAGTGCTGAGTCAAAGACATTTGCTAAGCTCTGTCTCTGTTTTCAAGCTCTCTGACTTTATTTTCTTGGTGTATGTGTGTAGCTTTCTCTCATTTTGTCGGCTTTTGTATTGTCTTCCCTAAGGAGACTAGAGAGATAAGGGAGAAGGGGGGGTAAAGGATAAAAGGAGGCTGTGGCTAAGACAGAATATGAATGCTGTCTCATTTCAGGGATTTCCTGTTCTTGAGTTTGGGAGTCAGAGATTGTCTGCATTTTATTTAGCTTGGAGACTATTTTACTCCTCAGGTGACCTATACCAAAAGGGAGAGTAAATGCACCTTTGTGATCTTTTAAAATTCTCTGTCCTTCCACTTAAACCCAAGTGAGTGGCTTTTTTTCACGTGGTTCCCTCTGTTGAACTGCCTTTTCTCCCTTTCTGCCTGTTCATTCTTTAAGATTCTACTCACAGGTAGAATCCTTTGCTTCCTCTGCTGCTTCCATAGACTATTTTTATTTATTTATTGGAGTATAATTGCTTTACAATGTTGTGTTAGTTTCTGCTGTACGATGAAATGAATCAGCTATATGTATACCTATATCCCCTCCCTCTTGGACCTCCCCCGACCCCCGACATCCCACCCATCTAGGTCATCACAGAGCACCGAGCTGAGCTTCCTGTGCTTTATACCTTGTCCCCACTAGCTATCTATTTTACACATGGTAGTGTATATATGTCCATCGTACTCTCCCAGTTTGTCCCACCTTCCCCTTCCCGCCCTGTGTCCACATGTCCGTTCTCTATGTCTACGTCCATAGACTATTCATGAGCTATGATCGCACTTCTCACATCAGGTTGAAGTTTTTTACTTACATGTTTTTCTCTTCTAATAATAATCTTTGTACTTCTTGAGAGTAGGGGTCCACTAGTCCAGTGCCTGACATATAGGAGGTATTGAATGAATGAATGGCTGCTGAATGATGAGTTCTAGTTAGTCCTGTTAACCTAGCCTCTGGGAGAGTACCTGAGGAGGATGACACAAGTACAGTTCTTGGAGAACTCAGAATCTAATTAGGGATAAAATGAGGAGCTAAGTTCCCAGCCAAGGAGGGATCTGGACATTCCTACTAGGAGGTACTGAGGGAAGCGCAGTGAAGTAGGTTTTGGAAGGGGGGCGGTCAGGAAGATGACTAGAGGGGAAAGGGAAGGAATGCCTCCAATACAGGAAGGATCCCCTCTTAAAGGGTGGGGAGGCCTCCCTTTAACAGGGTGCTGACTAGGAAAGCTTTACTGGATGGGAGAGAAGATTGGAGCCAGTGTCCTGGGACTAGGGGGACAGACATGTGGGAGATGCCTCCGGTTTCCGAGCAGAGTTGCCTTAGAAAGTCTGTTAAGAAGAAGCTTGCTACAGCCCTCTGTCTAATGCTCCCCTCCTTGGTTCCTCAGATGAACGCCTCACAGCTGAGGAAATGGATGAGCAGAGGCGGCAGAACGTCGCCTATGAGTACCTGTGCCGGCTGGAGGAAGCCAAGCGGTGAGCAGAGCGACCGCCTCTTTCTGGTCTCCCTTTCCCACCCTGCCCACCCCAGGCACCTGCCCCCAAAGCAAATACAAAAAGACAAGAGTCCATTCTATGGGAAAGGGAAAGTTGAAATAGCATCTTTTTTTTTCTTTCTTTCAGACTATTTTTTAGAGCAGTTTTAGGTTCGCAGCAAAATTAAGAGAAAGATACAGGGATTTTCCGCATGCCTCCTCCTCACAAACATACATAGCCTCCCCCATTATCAACAGCCCCCACAAGAGTGGTATGTTTGTTACAATTGGTGAACCTACTTGGACACATAATCCTCCAAAATCCATAGTTTGCCTTAGAGTTCACTCTTCATGTTGTAGACTGTAGTCTATGAGTTTGGACAAATGTATAATGACATAGCCATCCATCATTATAGTATCATAGAGTAGTTTCACTACCCTAAAAAGTCTCTGTTTCATTTATTCATTCCCTCTGCCGCACCCCCACCCCCACCCCCAACTCCTGGCAACCACTCATCTTTTTACTGTCTCCATAGTTTTGCCTTTTCCAGAATTTCACATACCTGGAATAATACAATATGTAGGCTTTTCAGATGGGCTTCTTTTACTTAGTAATATGCATTTAAATTTTCTCCATGTCTTTTCATTGCTCCCTAGCTCATTTTTTACTAGTGCTGAATAATATTCCATTGTCTAGATGTACCACAGTTTATTAATCCATTCACCTATTGAGGATCATCTTGGTTGCTTCCAAGTTTGGGCAGTTATGAATAGAGCTGCTATAAACATCCTTGTGCAGGTTTTTATGTAGATGTAAGTTTTCTACTCCTTTGGCTAAATACCAAAGAGCACAACTGCTGGATCATATGGTAAGAGTATGTTTAGTTTTGTAAGAAACCACCAAACGGCTTTCCAAAGTGGCTGTACAATTTTGCATTCCCACCAGCAACGAATGAGAATTCCTGTTGCTCCACATCCTCAGCAGCATTTGGTGTTATCGGTGTTCCAGATTTTGACAATTCTAATAGGTGTATATTGGTATCTCACCATTGTTTTAATTCACATTTCCCTGATGACATATGATGTGAAGCATCTTTTCAGATGCTTCTTTGCCATCTGTATATCTTCTTTGTATATCTTTCTTTGGTGAGGTGTCTGTTAAGGTCTTTGTCCCATTTTTTAATCAGACTGTTTGTTTTCTTACTGTTGAGTTTTAAGAGTTCTTTGGATATCTTGGGTAACAATCTTTTATCAGATGTGTCTTTTTTTTTTTTTTTTTTTTTTTGCGGTACGCGGGCCTCTCACTCTTGTGGCCTCTCCCGTTGCGGAGCACAGGCTCTGGACGCGCAGGCTCAGCGGCCATGGCTCGCGGGCCCAGCCGCTCCGCGGCATGTGGGATCTTCCCAGACCAGGGCACGAACCCGTGTCCCCTGCGTCGGCAGGCGGACTCTCAACCACTGCGCCACCAGGGAAGCCCAGATGTGTCTTTTTTTAAATAATTATTTTATTTATTTATTTTTGGCCATGCCATGTGGCTTGTGGGATCTTAGTTCTCTGACCAGGGATTGAACCTGGTCCCTGGCAGTGAAAGTGCCGAGTCCTAACCACTGGACCGTCAGGGAATTCCCTCAGATGTGTATTTTGCAAATATTTTCTTTTGCAAATATGTTCGCCCAGTCTGTGGCTTGTCTTATTATTTTCTTGACATTGCCTTTTGTAGAGCAGAAGTTTTAATTTTAGTGAAATCTAGCTTATTAATTATTTCTTTCAAGGATTGTGCCTTTGGTGTTGTATCTAAAAAGTCATTGCCATACCCAAGGTCATCTAGGTTTCCCTGTTGCCTTCTAGGAGTTTTACAGTTTTGCGTTTTACTTGGAAGTTGATGCTCCATTTTGAGTTGATTTTTATGAAGGGTGTAAGGTCTAGGTCTAGGTTCATTTTTTTGCATGTCGATGTCTAGTTATTCCAGCACCATTTGCTGAGGAGACTATCTTTGCTCCATTGTACTGCCTTTGCTCCTTTGTCAAAGATCAATTGACTATATTTATATGGGTCTCTGTTCTGTTCCACTGATCTATTTGCCTATTCTTTCACCAGTACCACACTGTCTTGATTACTGTGGCTAAGTCAGGTAGTGTTAGCGTACCAGCTTTGCTCTTCTCCTTCAATATCATGTTGGCTACTCTGGGTATTTTGTCTCTCCATGTAAATTTTAAGAGTCTCATGCTCCACCGACTGAGTTAGCTGGGTGTGCCTCCATGTAAACTTTATTTTTATTTATTATTATTATTTTTTAAATTTATTTTTGGCTGAGTTGGGTTTTCGTTGCTCTGCGCAGGCTCTCTCTAGTTGCCGCGAGCGGGAGCCACTCTTCACCGTGGTGCGCGGGCTTCTCATTGCGGTGGCCTCCCCCGTTGCAGAGCACGGGCTCCAGGTGCGAGGTCTTCAGTAGTTGTGGATCGCGGACTCCAGAGCGCAGGCTCAGCAGCTATGGCGCACAGGCCTAGCTGCTCCGCGGCATGTGGGATCCTCCTGGACCAGGGCCCGAACCTGTGTCTTCTGCATTGGCAGGCGGATTCCCAACCACTGCGCCACCAGGGAAGCCCCCATGTAAACTTTAGAATCAGTGTGTGGAGATCCACAAAACAACTTGCTGGGGTTTTGATTAGGACTGCATTGAATCTATAGCTCAGGTTGGGAAGAACTAACATTTTGACAATATTGAGTCTTCCTATCCATGAGTATGGACTATCTCTCCATTTATTTAGTTCTTTGATTTCATTCATCAGAGTTTTGTAGCTTTCCTCATGTAGATCTTGTACATATTTTGTTAGATTTATACCTAAGTATTTCATTTTGGGGAGTGCTAATGTAAATGGTATTGTGTTTAATTCAAATTCCACTTGTTTGTTGCTGGTGAATTGGAAAGCAGTTGACTTTTATTTTATTTGTTTATTTATTTATTAAATATCTTTATTGGAGTATAATTGCTTTACAATGGTGTGTTAGTTTCTGCTTTATAATATTTTATTTTATTATTTTTATATTTATTTAATTTATTTACTTGGTGGCACCAGGTCTTAGTTGCAGCAGGTGGGCTCCTTAGTTGCAGCTTGCAGGCTTCCTAGCTGCAGCTTGCCGGCTTCTTAGTTGTAGCACATGTGCTCCTTTGTCGTGGCCGGTGGGCTCCTTAGTTGTGGCTGGCGGGCTTCGTAGTTGTGGCTCACGGGCTCCTTAGTTGTGGCATGCATGTGGGATCTAGTTCCCTGACCAGGGATCAAACCCAGGCCCCCTGCATTGGGAGCACAGAGTCTTAACCACTGCACCACCAGGGAAGTCCCACAATTGACTTTTATATATTAACCTTGTCTTTTGCAACCTTGCTATAATCACTTATAAACGCCACAAGTTTTCTGGTATCATGCTTTCAGATTTTCTACAAAGACAGTCATGCCATCTGTGAACAAAGACATCACATCCTTTTATCCCCTTACATACTTTAATACATATCTCTATATATGGACACTTGGTTACATAACCACAATACCATTATAATACCCACCTAAGTTATCCATTAATCCTTGGATCAACACCCAGGCCATCTTCAAATTTTCCTGATTGTCTGAAAAAATCATCTATTTTTACAGTTGGCTTATTCAGTTAAGGATCTGAAAGAGTTCACATTTTACATTTGGTTGTTATGTACTACTAAGTCTTCTTTCATCTGGAACTGACATAAACAGTTCTTTATGTCATTGACTTGATGAAGAAACCGGGTCATTTGTCCTGTAGAACATCCTACATTCTGGCTTTGTCTATTCACTTCCTGTGTCCCTCAACTTGTTCTTCTGTATCCCATATTTCCTGTGAATGGATGTTGGCTCTAAAGACAGGATAAATGCTTAATTCTTTCCTTTTAATCAATAGCATATTTTTAATGTTCTCCAAAGAAAGTAGGTAGGATGGGGTAGATAGAAAACCAGGGTGTTTCTGTCAGGGAAGGCATGAAGGGAGGTGTGACTGGCTCTCTCTTTGAAAACAGATCTTTCCTATAGGCCCCAATATGCAGAGAAGCCCTTATTCTCTCCCTCATACAATCATCAGCCATAATAATACTTTACATTTATATTCAAAGTGTTTTCACATTCATTACGTCATTTAATCCTGGCAGCTGCCCACTGAAGCAGGAGGTACAGGTGATATCTTCATTTTGCAGATTATACAGCTGAGGCCCAGAGAGGTGAAGTGAGGGAGATGGCATGGAAAGCAGGTCTTCTGCTTCAAAGGGCTGTGACCTTTCTGTCCCTTTGTGCTGCTCCCCTCGCTTCAACCCTGGGGCTTCCCTACTCCCCTCATCATCATCAAAGCTGGGTTATGTGCTGTGTAGACATGACTTTTGTATACCTGGGTTCTCAGAACTTGCAGAATAAGAGAAGTGAGCAGGTACAATTTGGTTCAACAGTCAAATGCATAACCAGACTGAGTGAGAGGTTATATCATGTAACAGGTAAGAGCCTGTTTAAGCCTCACTGAAGATGGGCAGCTTCAGTATCTGTCAGGGAAGATGTATAGGGTGGGTGGGGGCTGAGGATAGGCCAATCCAGGTGTTTGCGGCAGCTTGGGAGAAGGTGGGAACAGCCAGGCAATGGGCAGAGAGCGGAGTTGGGAGTAGGGCAGGAACAGGAGGCAGGAGAGAGTGAGAGGCTGCCTAGGGGGAGAGAGGGAGGGAGGGAAGGTCTTGTGGTTGGAATGAAGTGCTGTGGCTTGCCAGAGGGGGTGAGAAGCTTCTCTCGTGCTCTCAGCTGGATGGAGGCCTGCCTGAAGGAGGAGCTTCCTTCCCCGGTGGAGCTGGAAGAGAGCCTCCGGAACGGAGTGCTGCTGGCCAAGCTGGGCCACTGTTTTGCACCCTCTATGGTTCCCTTGAAGAAGATCTATGACGTGGAGCAGCTACGGTACCAGGTGGGGAGCAGAGGTCTCTACTTTCTACCTTCTTCCTCTCAAACTATCTGTTCTCAAAGTTGTGAGAGTGGGGTGACCATATAATTTATTGTCCAAACCTGGGTACTATTGAGGATAAAATGGGTGCTAGTAATCATTGCACTGGAACAACGGGTTTCAATTGGTGCCTTGCAGCTAGGCGGTGTGTACTATGCTTAGCAGCAAGGGGCATTTGCTAGGTGGGCTTCAAGATGCCTCTGATATGAGAACTTCCAAGCAGACTTTTCTACCCACAGTCTACACTCAGAGGCTTGTGAGCTTTGCCACCTTAAGTTACTTCCAGGACATGCTGCTCTAGTCAACCCAACCCACCTCTCCTTCCCATCCCAGCTCCGGACTCCCCTTTTCCAGGAAGCCTTACTAGCTTGCTAATCCCATCCCTGTGCCATCCTTCCCAAATGACCCACTGGGTCATCCATCCCTGGTGGTTTCTCTCTGTTTTTGTGTCTCTGTCCTGGGGGGATGGGGAATCCATAGCACAGGGTCCTCTGCCCCCACCCCTTGATCTTCAAGCTGTGGTCTGGGCTCTACCCAGAGGGAACCCTGAGAACTGTGGAAATAGATTCTCTTCTCTTTCCTTCCCTTTTAGGCAACTGGCTTGCATTTCCGTCACACAGACAACATCAACTTTTGGCTGTCTGCAGTAGCCCACATCGGTCTGCCTTCGGTAACATTGGGTCTCAGGATTGGGGTTCATCTTTGCTCTTCACCAGTACTCGCACCTCCACCACACACATGCTTTATCTCCCTGGCACTCTTTAGTGCTCATCTCCATGTGTCTTCTAAATGAACTTAATCTAAGAGTTTAAGTTCCCTGAGGCTGTATGTCTTTGAACCATGTTACTTGGTCTCTGTCTTCACTTCCTTGTGGGTAAGGGAAGTGAAGGGAGGTGAAGGCAACCTGGCCCAGGATGCATTGTTGCCATTGTTCCCATTAGTCAGTGAGGCCCCTATATAACGCAGGAGGTGGGCCTCATGTTGGCCAGCCATCTTTCCACCAGAATTGCGTAGTGTGAAGCAAGGACACACCACATCCCAAGGCGGTAGACTTGGAAGCCTAGGCCAGGACCCCAACTGGACACATGCTGCATGTCCTCTCACTCTTTGACTCTCAGTTTGTTTCTCATCTGTAAAGTGGGGATAGTAATCCCTCCCCTGTCTTCCTTATAAGGTTGTCAGGAAGATCACATGATCTGTGTGAATTCCTTTTGTGAATTATAAAGAACTATACAAATTAAGACATAAGATTCTGTAGTGTTTTTCTTCACTGTAGAAGGCAATTATAAGACAAGGAAATAACAGTTAAGACAGATGCTTTGGTGAGAGGCAGATCAATAGAGGCCATGTGTTCTCAGTGAGGCTAGAACACTTTTAAGTCTCTAGATTTGGTCTTTTCTTATGTATCTAAGGTAACCAAGAGGTATTGAGGTTAAACCTCATTACAGTCGCCAGGTGGCATGAGAAATCATGCCTGGGGTTACTCAGTTCTTAGAGGGGCCCCCACTGATCAGAGACCTTTGGCTTGAAGACAGGGGTGGCATGCCCTGACCCTTTGCAGTCCTTGGCAGTGTGTGTTTCATTAGGCCCCTTGTGGAGTCATGGCCAGCTCCCAGCATGCCACCTTTCTGGCAAGAGTCCAAGGTGAGGGGCACAGGCTGGCTGTGTCTGTAGGATGAAAAGGGGGCCTGTTTCTCCTGGAGCATGTGGCCTGCGTCCTGTAGCCTTGATAGCCTTGTCTGGCGTTTGGTTAATCTGGGGCTGTGTGTCCGTGGCTGGGTCTTGGCTTAGCATGTGTCCCCAAGGCCTTTCTTTTACACTGAGTGTGTGGATGCAGTGCTGACTGTAAAGAGTGGGGAGATTGACCCAGAAGCCCCAGGTCAGAGAAGAAACCCATTCCTCAGCCCCTCTCTCCATATCTGGTGCTGCTTCCAAGTCTTCAATGGCAGTAATTGGCTGGTTTCCCCTCTAGACCTTCTTGCCAGAGACCACGGACATTTATGACAAGAAGAATATGCCCCGGGTGGTCTACTGCATCCATGCACTCAGGTGAGAGACCGAGACTTTTGTCATCCAAGTTCCTCTAGGTGGATGCAACCAACAGTCAACAGCAACAAACATTGCAGCAGGGAGGATGGAAGATAGACCACAGGGAACACTTCTCAGAGGGACATTTTTGATCTACATAGTTTTGTTTAGACTTATGTACATGCTGGAGGGCACATTTATGTGTGATCTGTGTGGATGAAGGGAAAGAGCAGGCAGGGAAGAGTGTTCAGCTTGTGACCGGGGTGCAAGGAAGTCAGATTAGGATGCATCTGGAGTGTCACATGCCGTCAGCGTGAATGGAGAAGGCTATTTAGTCCTACTCGCAGCCGGCCATCAGCAACCAGTTGGCTAAAGCATAGAAAGTAATTGACCAGTTCCTATGTCCATCGTGTCATCTCTTCCTGACTTCATTTCCCACATCCTTTGAGGACTCTGTGCCTTAGCTTAGTGGGTCTCTGCTTGCTATGCCCTTTCCATCCTCCATCTCCATCCAGTGACCTGCCACTGAAATGTGTCCTTCTCTGTGAAGCCTTCGCAATCCCTCCAGAGCTCCTACAGCATCTTATTTTTCTGCTATGGCATTGCCTTGTGCTGACTTACAATAACCTCTCTCCCTGTGAATGGGGGATGACTTGTGGGCAGGTGCTGTATGGTCTTCATCTCCAAGTCCCCATAGTATCTCCTGCAAACCTATTATAGTCAGCATGTGAAAATGAATAGACCCCAATGCCTTCCATTGTTTCCTAGTCTCTTCCTCTTCCGGCTGGGATTGGCCCCTCAGATACATGATCTATATGGGAAAGTGAAATTCACAGGTAAGCCCAGCTCCTTCCCCAGCTACCACAGTCTGGGCAGGTCTTGGGGGTTCTGGGCCTGATGAAGGGCATCTGTGCTATCATTGCAGCTGAGGAACTCAGCAACATGGCCTCTGAACTAGCTAAATATGGCCTCCAGCTGCCTGCCTTCAGCAAGATCGGGGGCATCCTGGCCAATGAACTCTCGGTGGATGAGGCTGCAGGTAGGGACCAGGCTCCCCTGCTGGGGTAGCTCAGTGAGTATGGGAGGACTCTGAACCTTATAGCCCCTGCATAAATCCTGGATACTTCTCATCATAGGCAGGGCCAACAGCCTACCTGGCTTGTCTGGCCCCTGTGGATGGAAAAAGGGGATGACGTCAGAGTGGGGTCTGCAGCTGGTTACGCTGTAGCTGGACTGGGGTTTGCTCTGGCATCCTGACCTTGTCTTCATGTCCCCTCCTAGTCCATGCAGCTGTTCTTGCCATCAATGAGGCAGTGGAGCGAGGAGTGGTCAAGGACACCCTGGCTGCCTTGCAGAATCCCAGTGCTCTGCTGGGGAATCTTCGAGAGCCTCTGGCAGCCATCTACCAGGAGCTGCTGGCCCAGGCCAAGATGGAGAAGGCCGCCAATGCCAGGAACCGCGTAAGGAGCCTTGGATGGCGGGGCCGAAAAGCTGGGTGGCCTGGAAAATCTCGAGTGAAACCAGGACTCCTATTTGTCCTGTCTCCGGAATCCAAAGTTGCCTAGAGAAACTAACTTGTCAGTTATTTTTGAGAAACAGGAGAGGAACTCAGGAGAATAATGGGAATTCAAAAGAGAAGATAGGGGAAAATGTTCTCGGGCAGGGCTGAGAGACTGGAATGTAGAACTGGATGAGATTAGACTGGAGATTCCAAAGGGTAGTTCAACTTAACTGTGTCAGTGCCAGGGGATTAGATCCCACAATTTCCCCAGATTCCTTCCAACCAGACTGACCTTTGGCCTTTGGAAGACCCCCCAGAAGAAGAAATAGTTATAGACAGGGAGGGAGGGGTAAGAAAGCTTGAATTGGTTTTCCCAGGTTCCCCTCTCAATGTAGTTTTTGCAGAATGATGGAGAAAGCCAGGACATCTATGACTGCTACCTAACTCAGGCTGAAATCCAGGGCAACATCAACCATGTCAATGGTAAGAGAGAAAGGCCAGGAGGGGTTTGAAGGGTAAGCCCCCGCCTAGGGAGTTATGGGGTTGGCTTCTCTCAGGCCAGAAGACCCATGACCTCACTTGGGCCAACACTTATTTCAAGGGAAGTTCAAAGTCAAGGCTGTGTGTGCTCTGTTTTATGTCTGTTAACATCTGGAGAAGTGGTTGCTGTCAAGGAGGCTTCTGTTTGAATGGACATCCATAGAGTGGACAGAGGCAAAGGGGCAGGCTTTTCAGCTCTTGGTCATGGGGGCAGTTGGTCTGGGGTCCTTCAAGAAGAGAGTTTGGAGAGTGGATGGGGGTAGGAGATCAGGGCAGGAGAGGCTGCTTGAAAGCCCAGGATGGAGCGTGCCTCTACCTTTTTAGGTCAGGATATCCTCAGGGTATGGGGTAGTGAGATGGGAAGGCTGTGAAGATCAAGCTGAAGAATTTGGGCTGGGCCCTAGGAGCCCAGGGGGCAGGGGTGAGGGTAACCCTGGGCAGGCAGGAAGAGGGCTGAACTGGGGATATTAAGGGGTGGGCTTTCTCACACTATCCATTATGGAGTCTTGGTCTTTTCAGTCCATGGGGCTCTAGAAGTTGTTGATGATGCCTTGGAAAGACAGAGCCCTGAGGCCTTGCTTGAGGCCCTTCAAGACCCTGTCCTGGCCCTGCAAGGAGTGAGGAGAGACTTTGCAGACTGGTACCTGGAACAGCTGAGCTCAGACAGAGAGCAGAAAGCACAGGTCAGGCTCTGTCTATGACCTGCTACCTCCTCTATCTGACTATAGGATGGGGGAGGGCCTCACCACTGTCAATTCTTTGTATTCAGTAAGTACTGACTATATGTTTAAATGGTTAAATTACCCCAAAGCCTAACGGCCCACGCTGATCAGCTTCTGCCTTCTGAGAATCTCTCATACTGACCGGGGGGGACCCAGGGGCAGTCCAGTAGGCAGTGATATGCTCCCCCATTGCTGAATTGAGGCCTCAAGTTAGCAATCTTATTTTCAATGCTGTTGACTTTCTCCCTGACACTATATTTGTGTTGCCTGTGTTGTTATTTCAGGTGCTTGCTGGGTAAGAAAGAGCCAGAGGTTAGAGATGAGTTCTGAGGGATGGGTGGGCCAGGCTAGTCTGCCTAAAGGGGAGAGGTGGGGTTGAGGGTGGGTGACTGGGTGGACCTGGGGCTCATGCTGGCAGCTCCTGAAATATGTTCATGGTCCCAGGAGGACTCTCTTCTACTGCATCTCTTCCCTCTTCCAGGAGCTGGGCCTGGTGGAGCTTCTGGAAAAGGAGGAGGTCCAAGCTGGTGTGGCTGCAGCCAACATAAAGGGTGATCAGGAACAAGCCAGTAAGTCATCTCCAGACTGAGACCTGGTCTGGGTGTGTCACTGGCTCTTGGGAGAGCATGTAACTCCTTTGCCAGCTTCTGTGTAGAGCAAGGTAGACTGCTGCCCGATTTTCCAGCTCCCCACCTAGTGTGCCCTATTCCTGGCCGCCTGGGGGGATGCTACAGGTAAGTTCATCAAGGCCCTGGAGATAATAACAGTCAGTACTGCACCAGGCTGGACTTCTAGGACAGGCAGTTTCCTTCTAGGCACCTCCCCTGTATTTTGACCGTTTCAACTTGGTTGAGTTCCTTTGGCTTCTGAAATATAGTGATGGCCCAGATGAGAGAGAAACTCATGATCCAGCTCAGTTTCCCTTAAAAACATGATATACAAATATAATTCTTTATTAAAAGAATGTGGGTTAGCGATTGTCTCCCTCCAAGGGGCTCAATCTGGGTAGCAGGCGTGAAGAGAAATAGAGTGCCGAGGCGCCACGCAGCAGCCTGTGGACAACCACACCTGGCACGAATGCTTGCCTCCGACTGGACTTGCTCAGTCACCCTTCACCTTTGTCTGGCAGGGCTCTCTGTGGCTACCTCATGGAGCCCCCAGGCCGCTCCTGGCTAACTGCCTGCTTATCGCTCAGTTCCTTGCTGTTGCCAGAATAATCGCTCAAGCACAGATCTGATCTTAGCTTCTTTGTTGAACATCTTCAGACCGTCATGGCTCCTTCCATATTTCTCCTAGACTTTAGTCCCATCTCCTCAGCATGGTAGGTGAGACCTTCCAAATGTCTCCCCCAACCCTTCTCTTCACATCCCACCAGCCCAGTTGAGTCAGATGACCTGTTCTTCCTTGACTGCCCACAGCTTTGCCCACTGCCAGGCCTCTGGTCCTCTGGATTACAGTTCTCCCACGTTTTCACCAGTGGAAAGCAGATGAAAATATCCTGCAGAGCTGCCTCAAATGCCTCCTCCTCTGTGAAATCTTCCTACTCTCTCCCCCTAGCATCCCTCCTCCCCCACGCTGCCAGTGGATTTGCAGGGAGGGGAAGTACCTCTCACATAGCGGTGGCAGCAATGCAATGTAGGTAATTTTGTATCCTTATTTTTCCCCAGTGGATTTTGTGCTCCTTGATGTCAATGCCCATATCTGCTTGGCATTTTATAAGCCCCAGCATTTGAAAACTAAAACTACATAGATACACCAGGGCCCCTTTTTAGCTTTCTCTCGCCCTTTGCAGCCCAAATGGCTCCACCTTGGAGCTAGTTCCCTATTCTTCTGCGCTGTCATCAAGATTTGGTCCCTGGAGCCCCTTGACTAACTTCATCTTAGTTGTGCTACATAGCCTCCTGTCAATCTTACGCTCACCACCCTAGGAATTCACCTCTGCTATGACAGCCACCTGCTGAGCTACTCAACTTCTAGGCCTGACAAATTGCTTCTTCCGGAGCCTCTTCTTAAAGCGACCCAACCCCTTTCCCTCCTGAACATTTAGAAACGCATTTTGAACCTCACAGAGGTTCAAAGCCATTTCCCCTCAGAGATCGCCAGCAGAACCTAGTTAGCCAGGAGAGTGGAAATGGCACTGGATGCCCAGCCTGTACAGCCTCTCCCTCCTCCCCTGCAGTGCTCCAGGCTGTGCAGAGGATCAACAAAGCCATCCGGAGGGGAGTGGCAGCTGACACCGTGAAGGAGCTGATGTGCCCAGAAGCCCAGCTGCCTCCAGTGTACCCCTTTGCATCAGCTGTGTACCAGCAGGAGCTGGCAGTGCTCCAGCGGCAGCAGCAGGGGGTAAGCCCTAGAAATGAGGATCCAGCTCTTGGGTTCCCAAGGAGCTGGAGGAATCAGAGCAGTCAGTCCAGAGCACCCATGAGGGCACCCTTAGATTCTGGCAAGAGATTAGGGGTGGGAGGTGGGCTACCATCCTTGCCATCCTGAGTGTATTATAATAGCAAATACCTTTGAGAAAACACTGCTTTAAACACTCATTTAATCCTAAAAGAACCCTATGAGATAAGTATTATTATTTCCATTTTAGAGATGAGGAAACAGATACAGAAGTTAAGTAACTTGCCCAAAACAGCTGTGGCTGGCAGTGCTGGGAGTGCATGCAAAGCTGAATATACTTGAAGCCTATGTTTTTAACCACTCTGCTGTCCCACCTCCCCCTGTCCATACAGCTTCTCTGATGGTGAGGTGATAGGGCCCTCCTGTAGGGACTTCCCAGCCTGTTGGAGGAGTTAGAACACACCCGAGGGCCCAGGCAGAGACACAGGGAGGAGTAGATGATGTAAATGGGAGATGACTTCATACTAGGGAAATGGAAGGGGCAGAACTCAGGCTAAGTCTGGGAAGCCTTCTTGGAAGAGAGGAGACTCAATAAAGAATCCTGGGCTTCCCTGGTGGCGCAGTGGTTGGGAGTCTGCCTGCCGATGCAGGGGACATGTGTTCGTGCCCTGGTCCGGGAGGATCCCACATGCCGCGGAGTGGCTGGGCCCGTGAGCCATGGCCGCTGGGCCTGTGCGTCCGGAGCCTGTGCTCCGCAACAGGAGAGGCCACAGCAGTGAGAGGCCCGCGTACCGCAAAAAAAAAAAAAAAAAAGAATCCTAACCATAGCAGGCACCTATAGAGCATCGACTCCAGGCACGACACTCAGGAAGCTCATGGTCTCAATGTATGAGACTATAGTACAAGGAAGCATAAAATAAGTCCTAAGAAGTAAAGCATAGCGACTAATGTGGACTTTAGAGCCAGAATCCTTGAGTTAAATTTCAGCTCTACTGCTTCCTAGCTATGTGACCTTGGGCAAACTATTTACCTCTTCTGCCCCTCAATTCATATATAAAATGGGAACAATAATATATTTATTTCATAGGATTGTTATAAGGATTAAATGAGTTAACATATGTGCTTAGAAGTGAGCCTGGCGTGAAATTTTTAGCCGCCATCATCATCATCATCATCATTATTATTATTATTATTATTTGCAGCATTCTATTTGTAGAGGACAAGAAGGGTGCTCCAGACAGGGAACAGCACAAGCAGATATTTGAGAAGGATGAGAAGACTGGGCAGGGAAGGGGCCCTTGGGTGTGTAGCACAGCGCTGAGGAGCCCACTTTATCTTGTTCTCAGTGTGCCCAGGGCCTAGTGCAGTTCTTGGTGTGTGGTAGGGACCAGAAAGGAGCAGGTAGAGCTCACTGGTTGAATGTGGGCTCTGGTATCCGGCAGTTAGCTTTAACTTATATTACTTGACTATGGGTTCATCTGTGAAATAGGGATACTTACCTATTACCTCTTTGGCTTGTTATGAAAATTAACTGATAATGTGCACAGAGTACTTATACATTGAGCACATAGTAAGCACTCTCAAGTATTAAGTATGATTAATTATTAGTGAATGGATTAGGCCATAGGTGTTTTGAGACAGAGACTCTGGGATGTGGGAGAGTCTTGGGGGCAGGATGGCAGGCAGACCCCCGAGGCCCTTCACCAGCCCACTAGGGAATCAGCCCTCCCTCTGTTGTAGGAGCTTGGCCAGGAGGAGCTCTTCGTGGCCGTGGAGATGCTCTCAGCCGTGGTCCTGATCAACCGAGCTCTGGAGGCCAGGGATGCCAGCAGCTTCTGGAGCAGTCTGGTGAACCCCGCCACAGGGCTGGCCGAGGTGGAAGGAGAGAATGCTCAACGGTGAGAAAGGTTAAGGTTTAGCTGCATGTTGAGAGAGGGGATGGGTGGGTGATGGAGGGAATGTAGTCAAGAGTCCAAGTTCTTGTGCTCGGAGACTAGCCTTCTGCATGATGCCCTGTTCTCCGGCACAGGCCAACCCTCTGGGTCTATTTGCAGTTCCCTGGCCTGTGTTTCTCCTGGGAGTTGGTGGGTTCACAGTCATTCCCCTTTCCTCCATTTATTTAATCTTTTATCACAAAGGTTTGAGTACCCACTCATGTGCCAGATACTTTTTATTTTTCAATTATTTATTTATTTATTTAGTTGTACCGGGTCTTAGTTGTGGCTCGCAGGCTCCTTAGTTGTGGCACATATGCTCCTTAGTTGCAGCCAGCAGTCTCCTTAGTTGTGGCATGCCAACTCTTAGTTGCAGCATGCATATGGGATCTAGTTCCCTGACCAGGGATTGAACCCAGTCCCCCTGCATTGGGAGCTCGGAGTCTTAACCACTGCTCCACCAGGTAAGTCCTGCCAGGTACTATTCTAGGTGCTGGGAAACAACAGTGAACAAAACACAGTTCCCTGCTCTCTAACTTATGTGCTAGTAGAGGGAGACAGACAAAAAACAAACATGTCAAATTATTAGAAGAGCTATGGTGATTAAAAATACAGGGCAAAGCAGATAAAGGGTGGGGACATGGTAAGGGCAGTTTGTCTCTGCTACATAGTATGGTTATGGAAGCCTTCTTTGGTAGGGGGGTCATTTGGAGTGAGACCTAAAAGGCATAAGTGATGGCCATGAGCTATCTGGGGCACAGACCCTGAAAAAGAAGTGTCTTTGATGTGTTCAAAGAACACCAGGAAGCCACGAGGCGGAGTGGAGGGAGGGAGGGAAAATAATGGGAGAAGAAGTTGCAGAGGCTGGACCATGTAGGCCTCTGGCTTTTACTCTGAGTGAGGAAGGAAGCCACGGTGGGGGGGTTTAAGCGAGGAGGGAGATTATCTGACCTACTTTTAACAGGATCGCTTTGGCTGCTGTGCCGGGAATCGACTACCGGTTTAGAAGGGAAGAAGCAGGGAAACCTGTTAAATGTCTGTTGGAGTAACCTGGGCGAGAGTTGATGGAGGCTTGGCCTAGTGTGGTAGCAGTGGAGGTGGTGAAAAGGAGCCAGATTTGGGGTATATTCTGATAGCTGAACTGACAGGATTTGGTTATGTGGTGGATATGGGGTGTGAGAGAGACTGGAGACGGGTATGACTCCCAAGATTTTTGGCCTGAGAAGTTGGAGTAAACAATTACCAAGATGGGAAAGACTGTGGGAAACGCAGGTTGAATGGGGGGGATCGGGAGTTCAGATGTTTGCTGCTGGGCTTGCGGTGAATTTTGGCGTTCACGTGGAGATGCCGAGCAGGCAGCTGGCATTTATGAATGGGCTATTGGTGTACTTTTTGGAGTCATTAGAATATGGTGTTTCGAGCCATGAGATTAGGTGAGATCACTTAGGGTGTGAGCACGGAGAGAGGAGAGGCCTGAAGACTGAGTCTTGGGATGCTCCAACATTTAGAAGTGAGGGAGGAACCAGCAGAGGAGACTTAGAAGGACAAGCTGTAAGGCGAGACGAGAACCAGGAGAATGTGACGTCCTGGAGGTCAAGTGAGGAAAGTAGTCCCCTGACCTCTGGCTCATGGTGCACATACTACCCGCCTCGTTCTCACTCACCTGGCTACCAGGTACTTTGATACTCTGGTGAAGCTGCAACAGGTGCATGGAATGGATGGGACCTTCCTGAGCTGGAATGATCTTCAGGCCACTGTGAGTCAGGTCAACGCCCAGGTCCAGGAAGAGACCAATCGTGAGTGGAGTCCAGGACTGGGGGAAGATGGCCCAATGCGGACAGCCCCATCCCTTAGCCATAAGTCTGGGCCCTCTGCCCACCTATATCTCTCTTTCCCAGAGGTCCTTGCAGTCAGCCTCATCAATGAGGCTCTGGAACAGAACAACCCTGAAAAGACCCTCTCCTCCCTTCTGCTTCCTGCGGCTGGCCTGGACGATGTCAGCCTTCCTGTCGCCCCGCGGTACCATCTCCTCCTCGTGGCGGCCAAAAAGCAGAAGGCCCAGGTGAGGCTTGGGCTGGCTGGGTTGGTCACCAGAGCAGGAAGAATATCCCCTATGGGTAGAGCTGTGCCCAGTATGCACCCTGGGAAAGCCAGTCTGATGGACACTGTCCCTTCTGGGGATGCGAGGCAGCGGGGGTTCTGATCTGACCATGGGGAAGAAGGGCAGAGTTCTGGTCGTCAGCACAGAGCGAATGGTGGGGGCCTTGTGCGTGGGAAGAGCACAGGTCTGGGAGCCAGAAAACCCAGACTGGATTCCCTGCTCTGACACTCAGTGACCATGTGACTTATAGCAATTCCCTAACATCCCTGAGCTCTCCTTATACACCTGTAAAATACCACATGCCCTGGTCCTACCTACCTACTGGAATGAGGGTAAAAACCAAGTGAGTTGAAGAATGTGGCAGGGTTTAAAACCTGTAACATCCAGAGCAGGCGGCAGCGTAGAGAGTGGCTGAGGACAAGGACTCCTGCATCCTTGTCCGGGTTGCATCCAACTCCAGGTTGCATCCTGGCACCTGACCCTGCACGTGTTACTTACCCTCTCTGGGCCTCAGTTCCCTCACCTACAAGCTTGTGATAATAGTGAACTTGTCTCAGTTATAGGGTTTAAGTGAGGTAATATGACAGCAGTACTAGCTAAGGTTGATGGAGTTCTAACTCTGTTCCCGAGCATTGTCTTATGTGCTTTGCAAGTTTCAGTTCATAAGAAAGTGCTTTAGAACACTGCCTGGAACACAGTGCTCGATAAAATGTTAGTTTAGAACGTTCACTCTATTAATGAAGAGAGCTGGGAGGGAGTAGAGTCTGAGGTTGGGGTTGGCTAAAGCAAGGGAGGGAACAAGCCTTACAGCGTGGCAGGCACAGGCTCACTTGCCCCGTGGTCACATGCAATCTTCCCACTGCCTTGTGCGGCAGAGGACCATGGAGAGGAATGGGAAGGAGAGGGTGGAGGTCAGGGTCAGATGGGCCCAAGAAGCTGTGAGTTGAGGCGTAGGGGAATGGGGAGGAGGGGCAGGTAAGTGTGGCCTCCGGCGTGGGCTCTCCCTGGACATGGCTCAGGCACAAGGGCAGGGAGGTGAGCTGTTGAGAGGATGGCGGATGCTGAGGGTTTAAGAGGGTTCTGGGGGTGCTGTGGCCAATCTGAGCTGATGCTTGGCCTGAAAGCAGGGTAGGAAAGAACCTTGTGAACCTGGCAGCAGTCCAAGGGAGCCATAAGGCCATGCCCACGCAGGGTAGGCAGAGGGGAGTGGAGACTGCTACCCTGTGGCTCCCAAAGTGGGCCTGCAGTTTGGCTCCCCTGGGCAGCTGGGCTTGGGGAGACCAGCCTGGGCTCTCATCTTGTCTCATCTCTCTCAATTTACCAGGTGACAGGGGATCCTGGAGCTGCGCTATGGCTGGAAGAGATCCGCCAGGAAGTGGTTAGAGCCAACCAGGACACAAACACAGTTCAGAGGAGTAAATGGGCGGCAGTGGGGGCAGGAGTGGGGGGAGAGGGGTTGGGGGAGGCAAGGAGACGTGGGCTCAGCGGGAGCCTCCCCAGTCACCTCCTTCTCCATTTCAACCTCTTTGGGGAGGCAGGCCAGAATGAGAACAGGGCTGCTGTTTCGACCGTAGGATGGATTTCCTAGCAGTCAGCTGGGCAGGAAATCCTCAGGAGTCGAGAGCCCATAGTCCACCCACTGCCTCCTTCTGTGCCTTCCTGTGTACACTTTCCTCCTACAATGTGAGCATGTGAAACCACATGGGGGTCAAAAACCCATCCCGTTTTCTACTGGTAGCTTGAGTCTGGGTTCCAACAATCATCTCTGGTTAGAGAATGTTTAGTCTTGAAGTTGGCGAAGAGGGGTTGGCTTTGAGGAAAACTAGGCAAGGTCAGTACAAATAGACACTGGTGTTATTTCTGGTGTGGGGTGCTGATGGTGTTAGTTTTCAGTGTCTGGAGTCCATCTGTCCATCTGTCTGTCTGTGAGTGACTGGAAGGCAGGGGCTGCATCAACTCCCTCCACTTCTTGGACTTTATTCTCCTCCTAAAAGACTGTCTTGAGGCTTTCTGACCATATCCTGCCCTGGAGCTTCTGTACAAGCTGACTTTCCTTTTACCAAGCCCCAGCCCAGCCCTACACAGCCTTCCTCCAGGAAGCCTTCCTTGATTGCTAGCTTTTCCTCCAAGCACAGCTGCATGCTGCTTCTTTTCATCTGTGTCCATCCTGGGATGTCCTTGTCCCTTCCATCAGGCAGAGTGGTTTTGTATCCTTCTTCTCTGGATCCCTTCCCAACAGACAGGACAGGGCCTCTGGGAGGGGCTCAGAAAGATTGACCACTTCCTCCCAATGCCCCTATTAGTGGCTCTTGGTGTGGCCGCCATCAATCAGGCCATCAAGGAGGGCAAGGCAGCCCAGACAGAACGGGTGTTAAGGAACCCCTCCGTGGGCCTCCGAGGGGTGGTTCCTGACTGTGCTGACGGCTACCAGCAAGTCCTGGAAGATGCCATGGCAAAGAAGCGGCGCCCAGGTAGTGGCCTTACCATGTCCCTCTGTTCTCTGCATGCCTCAGCCATCTCTAGCCTCCTCTGAGCCTTCTCTGCTTACTTGGTTTCTGCTTAGGGGATACAGCGCTCTGGGTTCAACATGACATGAAGGATGGTACCGCCTACTACTTCCATCTGCAGACCTTCCAGGGGACCTGGGAGCGACCCCCCGGCTGCCGCCTCAACACCTCCCACCTGACTCGGGAGGAGATCCAGGTTGGCGGGCCCCTGCAAAGGAGGGGGCTCATGGATGGGAAGTTTCCTGCGGGAGGGGCTCCCAACCACCAGGACACCAAAGGCTCTCTCTCCTACTTCCGCAGTTGGCCATCACCAAGATCACCGCTGCCCACGACCGCCAACAGCTCTGGAAGGCCAATGTGGGCTTCATTATCCGGCTCCAGGCCCGCCTCCGCAGCTTCCTGGTTCGGCAGAAGTTTGCTGAGCGTTCCCACTTTCTGAGGAGCTGGCTCCCAGCAATCATCAAAATCCAGGTAGCAGGCTCTGGCCATCTGAGGCTTCAGGGCCTGGACATACCTGAGCTTCAGGGTTTTCTCCCTACTTACTTCTTGCTGAGTGGAGTTGGGACGATCTTTTGGCCTCTGAACAGTAGTGATTAAGAGCGTGGATTCTGGAGCCCAGACTACTTGGGTTTGAATCCCTGTTCCACCAGGTTAGCTGCATGGCCTCAACAAGTTATTTACTCTCTCCCAGTTTCCTCATCTGAAAACGAGGAATCTGGAAATTGTAGCACCCACCTTATAGGGTCGTTCTGAGGTAATATCTAAAGTACATCTAAACAGTACCTGGCAGATAGGCAAGAGCATGGTATAAATGCTAGTTACTGTCATCATCATCACCCTCCAGAGGGTATGAGAGCTGCTTTTGAGCTTCTCCAGGGGGAGAGTAGAAGATCTAGTGAGACATCAGGGTTTAGACACCAGGAGGACTTCCTGCCTAGAAAAGGAGTAGTGAAGAGGTGGTGGTGGTCAAACAGAAAAGGAGTGGAATCCCTTATGGAAAGAACTCTACCTTTTCTCTCCAGCCAGCCTTTCCATTTTTATTCTCCCAACCTGTGGATGGTCCAGTGTGGCCTCTGAGACCAACCCCCAAGTAACTGGGGCACGAGGCCAACTGGGAAGATAGGCCTCGGGCCCAGGCACTTTACAAGCCAGGAACAGTGGGAGCTGAGCAAACAGAGACCTCCTCAGGCAGACGTGACCTGGAGGGCCTCGTGGCAATGTTGGCAGTGTAAAAGAGACTTTATTTAATGAACACCTCCAAATGCCCAGTATCTGCGAAGGATGCCCCTTGGCACTGGGCAAGGGTGAGAGATGGGTGTGAGAGACACAGGTGAGTGATCACATCTCTCCCATCGCAGGAACTGGAATACAGTGGATGTGAGATATTGTGATAGTAGGGACGCAGAGATAATACCAGAGAACCCCAAGGGAGACAGAAGCACAGACTGAGACTGGCCAATGGCCCTTGATTATGATCTGGGACATGTGGTGGTCACTGAGAACTCAGGCTTTGGAGTCAGAGGCTACAGTTTGCCTCTTGGTCCTACTACGTCTGGGCACCTTACTTAAGCCTCTCCAGCACTCAGTTTCCTCATGCATAACGGTGGTACTCGCCTCATGTTGATTGTGAGGGTAAAGTAGGAAAATTACATGTAGCACTTAGTGCAGTACGTCCTCTATTGGTGGGAGCCATTACGAGATGTACATTTCGGGGCATTGGTCCCAGAATTCAAAACAGAACCTTAATAATCAGCATTTAGTGGTCTAAATCATAGGAATTCCTCCCTCCTGAGCACAGCCTGGCACCTCACAGCAACTCTAAGGAGCAGAAGAGCCATACCAGCAGTGGGAGAGGGCACAACGTCCGAAGGCAAGTTTGCTACTGAGCCTGGACGTGTGCCAGCTCTGGCCTGGGTCCTGGGAGACAGAGAAAGGGAGAGGGGGCCCAGAGCCCCAGGCTACCTGCTCTCTAGCTAGCAGGTGTGAGACTGAGAAACGAAGCAGCTTGGGTGTGCTGAGGCTGTAATCTCTCCTGAGAGGTCTGACCCTGGCCAGGACCCCAGTCAGGGTCCTGAATTCTGACCAATCCAGCTTTGGAGGCCTTCTCTTTAAGGAGCAGCCATGTGGGGGTGGGTAGGTGGTAAGAGCAGAGAGGAGACCCCTCTGCCTTTCCCCACAGCAACTGACAATATGTCAGGCAGTACCTGGAGTAGGAGGGGAAAGAGTGCTGAGGAAACGCACAGACTTGGGGCTTCCTGGCCTCTAGGCTCCAAGATGGACAGCTGGTATCATGGAGCCAAGCTGTCTCTTTTATATCCTTTCCCAACAGAAGGACGGTGTAAGTCTTAGGGGAAAGCCTGGCCAAGAGAGCTGGCTTTAGAAGGGGCTGGGAGAGCCAGCTGTCTGAAAGGGGATGCTCTTAACACACCAAGCCATGGCAGTGTCAGCGGCAGAGAGTTCTCCAGGGCCTGAGCTCTCAGGAGATGTTTAATGTGTTCCCTAAAAGACAGGATTTCAGTGGGTAGAGACAGGGCTGGGGTGAGGGTGGGCACAGACAAAGGTTCAGGGGCAGAAGATCATAAGTCATGTTTAGAAGAAAGTGAAATGTCTGAGGTGGTTAAAATCCTTAAGGAAGTAGGGATCCGTAGACAGATAGGAGTGTGGGGTCAGATGGTTGAGAACTTCTGGAAATTTGGGGGCTGGAAGAAACATGGTCTAAGTGGTACTTTAGGAAAATTAATCTCACACAAGCTTGGGGTGAAAGGGAAGAGGCTCCTAGGAAGGAGACCAAAACAGAAGGGAGCCATGAGATTTGTGTCTTAGGGACCAAAGGGGATGTGATTTATGGAGGAGATGGTCATATAGACCCTTTGCAGCAGACTAGCAGTGGGGAGGGGCATCAGCCTGACAGCTGAATTACTGGGGGCCTTAGAGGGAAGATTTGCTGAGAGCTGGAATTCAGAGCTGAATGGTAGAGTTGTAAAGAGAAGGGTGAGTTATGAGAGCATGAATGACCTGCTGCCCAGATGGCCATTGGCAGAGATGGTGGGCACACAGCTCTGTGCCTGCATACACTTTCCACCTGTGCCCCCATGTGCCTCTGCAGACCATGGAGTGTGTGACAGAGTGTGGGTAGTCTTTGTGTGGGCGGATGAGCGTGTTGGGGGGGTTATGGTACATGCTGTGGTGAAGCTGGTGAGTAGATGTATGCTTTATTAATATCTTTTACGCTTGTATCTTAACAGTTGTTTCTATGAGGAGGTGTTGCTTAGCATGAGTGTGTATGTTTGATTGCATGGTGCAAGCGTGAGTGTGGGGTGGGGGGGGACCAGGGAGTGTGGCAGAGGGTATGATTGGCTACATGCAGACATTTGGTCTTCCCCATGAAGTTGGAAGTTCTTTGAGAACAGGGCCAGTTTCCCCTTCCTTCCCCCTCTACTTTCCTGCCTCCCCCCACCCCCTGCCCCTTCCCTGGAGATCCCAGGACGAGGCTTTTCCCACAGGCTTCTCAGGCCAACAGGGACCAGCTGTGGTTACCGCTTTTTCCCTTCTGATCTCAGGCTCATTGGCGGGGTTACAGACAGCGGAAGATTTACCTGGAACGGTTGCAGTATTTAAAAGCAAACACGAATGCTATAATCAAGGTAGCTATCATGATTGGGGTGGGTTCCTGTCTTTCTTGAAGGACTCTCTGAGAACAGTTTTTAGTCCCCTCACCTATGACCTCTAGAGATGGCTGGATTGGCCTGGAGAGTGGGCCCTGACCCTGGAGCTCTGAGGCAGTGTGTCTCTGCCCCCAGATCCAGGCTTGGGCCCGGATGTGGGCAGCTCGGAGGCGATACCGGAGGCGTCTGGGCTACTTCCAGAAGAATGTGAGTGTCATCCCACTCCCCCTGTCCCCATATCCAACCTTTATCCATGAGACCAGAGCACAGGCAGCCGGCAACCCTTTTCCCATCTGTGTTCCTGGCAGGTTAACTCCATCGTGAAGATCCAGGCATTTTTCCGAGCCAGGAAAGCCCGGGATGACTACAGGATGTTAGGTAAACTGCCTGGGTTCCCTCCTCTGTCTGTGCAAGTGTCTGTCTTTGCGAGTTTCCTGGCTTTCAGCAGTTAGCAAGGTAGAAAGTCACACGACCCCACAGCTCACAAACTGGGACCTTAGAAAAGTTGTCTGGCCTTCTTAAGCCTTTTTCTCTCACCAACAGCTGATGTTCCCAACCCTGAGCATGCCTCAGGACCCAGGGTGGGTGGAGGAATGAGGAGATGTGCTCCTGCCTTTGCAGATACCCCGGTTTGATGGGAGGGATAGGAAGGGAGGTCCAGATATCCCTCCTGGGGCCACATAGCGGGTAAGGGGAAGGTACAAGTTGTCTGTGCAGGAATGTGGAACAGAGGTGGTAACAAAAGCCCCCTGCCCCACCCCAGTAAGAGATAGCCTCATCACAGGAAAAGCCCCTCTAACAAGGTTCTGTCTGTACCTCTGTACCAGTCTTAGATTATCTTCCTGTTGCTACCACACAAGCAAAAAAAAAAGAAAGAAAGAAAGAAAAGGACTTTTCTCCTCTCCCTAGAGTTCCAGCCTTCCTCAACTTTGCCCTCTTCCCTGACCCATGATTCCTCCACTTCCCGCCCTCTGTGGCCCAACATACAGGAAGCCAGGCGAGGTACCTGGGGTCCTCTCTGCAGTGCTAGGAAACTTGAGGAGGAGCTCTTGAGGGAGCTCCATCTTCGTGCCCCATGGTTCCCAGTAGTTGGGCATACATCTAAAGCCTTAAAGAGGTCCTTCTAGGCTGCTCTTGGCTCCTGTTCTTAAAGCCCAGAAACCCAGCCTTGGAGGTCCCCCTCCTTTCAGTGAAGTGGACTAGTGGTCTATCTCCAGGTTTGCCTCCAGCCCGTGGGTTTCCGAAGAGGTAGGCCCCTTTTCTTCCTGGGCCTGAGGCCATACCTGTGGGCTTCAAGGTTGAGTACACTGTTCAGGAATCATCTCCCTTACCTCCTTAGTCCATCTTCCCACCCTGTCCTGCCGGCAGGGGTACCATCTGCCCCTATCTAGCCACAGACACTCGGTCCATCTGCTTCCGGGCAGCTAGCTGCTTTTCCCTCCTTACCTCTCCCCAGCCTGGCCCTTTCTGTTTTTTCTCTTGCTGTTGCATTAATACCACTACCCTGACCATCCTTGATCTCTTTTTCTTCTCTTTAGTTTATAGTTTTTCTGGAAGAACTTGTTTTTCCCAGGTCTGTCTCCCAATTTCATTAGCCCCAGCTCCACTCAGGGCACTGCCACTTACTAGCCGTGTGGCCCTAGGCAAGTTACTAAACTTCTTTATTGCCTCCATTTTCTCCTTTGTAAAATGGAGATAATGATCAGGTATGGTTGTTGTGAGGATTAAATGAGTTAAGGTGCTATATCTCGTTGAATCCAAGATGCCATCAGCTGTCTTCCATTGGTTTATCCATTCTTCACTCCTCAAAGATCTGTCTTCCACACAGTAGCCAGCGTGATAAATTAAACCTCGTGATCTTGTCACTCTCCTTCTTGAAACCTGTCAGGGACACCCCATTGCCCTGGGGATAAAGTCCAGTCTCCTAAACACAGCTTCCAAAACTCTCTGATCCAACCTCTCCCTGCACCTGTGACCTCACTGACCTCCAGCCCTGTCCCTCAGCACCTGCACCCTCCACACTGTGTTACAGGCATTATGGACTTCTAGCACTTCCTAAAACAGCCAAGTGCACTCCCTCTCACCTCCTTTTCACAGACATCAGGTTGGGTCTCACCTCCTCCCGGAAGCCTTTCTTCACTCCGCAGGTAGCCTTTGGTGGCCCGCTTTCACTTTCCCAAAGGTCCCCATGCTTGCCCCTCTCAGAGCACTAACCACACTGTAGTGAATTGTGGTTTATTTGTCTGCTTCCCTTACTGGACTGCCTTTAAGGACCAGGCCTGGTTTTGTTTATCCTCCAAATCTGACTCCTTCATTTCTTACTAGCTGTGTAACCTAGGGCAAGTTACTTACCCTTTCTGTGCCGGAGTGATTTCCTCAGTAAGTTACAGTGTGCTGACCTCACAGGGTTGTTTTAAGTATGTTAAAGCACTTAGAACAGTTTCTGTTCCATAGTGAACATTATATGTCTTAGTTGATATTTTGTTGTTATTCCCTGTAGCTTAGCTCACAGGCTTCTCTTTGCTCAAATATCATTCCAAAAGAGATTCAAGGAGAATCCATCTAACTCTGACCTCCCTATATTATAAAACCCATTGAACATTCCTTCTATCTGTGTGCGTCCCCTGACGCAGACACTCCTGACAGAGGAGGGTCGTGTGAGGGTCAGGCAGGGCTGAGTGGAGGCTGATAGGTGGAAGTGAACTTGGAATGAAGGATGAGTAAGTTGGCCCAGCAGGAGTGGGGAGTGAATCAGAATAGGGGAGCCTAAACGGATCATCAGAGGATGCTAGGGCTCTGACTTTGGTGTGGGAGGTCACCGAGATAGGCCCAGGTTGGGGGTGAATCCAGGCAGGGGAAGGACAGCTCTTGTGTCATCCCTAGTTATAAGATAAGGAGCTCGGGGACAGGACTGGCTGGGAGGCTGCCCACTGCCCTCCAACTGCAGGCAGAACTAATTAGAAGAGGGCTGGGGTTGGGGACCTGCTAGCCTCAAGCAGAATGGACACTGAGGGAGGGATTACTGGGGAAGGGGGCTGGAGAGGAAGCCTCTAGTGAAGGCATGTCTAATTCTGGCGCCTCTGCCCCTCCTGCCAGTCCACGTGCCCCATCCCCCTCTCAGCGTGGTATGCAGATTCGCCCACCTCTTGAATCAAAGCCACCAGGACTTCTTGGCTGAGGCAGAGCTGCTGAAGCTCCAGGAAGAGGTGGTCAGGAAGATCCGGTCCAATCAGCAGCTGGAGCAGGACCTCAATCTCATGGACATCAAGATTGGCCTGCTGGTGAAGAATCGGATCACCCTGCAGGTGAGGGGCCCACTGGCCCACCCTTCTCCCAAATCTAGCTGCCTCTGGAGAGGTGATGCTGGCCATTCTCTGGTTGCTAATCAAATATTTTTTAAATGTCTGGATTTTATCACGTGCCTCAGGTCCTTGTGCAGTGGTCCTCTGCCCTTCTAGCAATTTGTTGGGGCACATGATATAGCAGGAAGAACACCGGACATAAAATTGGAATGGCTGGCTCTGCTGATTCCTAGTGATGGGACTGCGGGCTGGTCTTTTAACCTCTAGGTCTGTTTCCTCATTAGTAAAGTGGGAATAATGAGAGTGCCTACCTCACCAGGCCAAATGTAAAAATAGATATGAAAGCTCCTTAAACTGTAAATTACCATACAAATATGCAGTGACGGGGTGGAAGTGATATAGTGATATCTCCACCTCAAATCTGTACAACAGTCTAATAAGAAATAATAGCAGAAACGAATAGACATGGTGCCTCAGTCTGGTAACCCACTTCTCTCTGGGGACTCATCCTGTGACAGCAGAGGTGCCAGATGGAGTCTCGGGGCAGTAGGAGGCCCTTTCTCACCCTAGAACTGTTTATCTCCCTTGGCTCATTCCTTGAATACCTTGAACAGCAGAAAGCCCTGGCTCTTCAAGGCACTGATTCTAGACCATATGTTCTGTGCTCTGTGCTGGCCTGGGTCGGTTGTATCACCCGCTCCCCCGCCCCTGCAGGAAGTGGTCTCCCACTGCAAGAAGCTGACCAAGAAGAATAAGGAACAGCTGTCAGATATGATGGTTCTGGACAAGCAGAAGGGATTAAAGTCGCTGAGCAAAGAGAAACGGCAGAAACTAGAAGCTTACCAACACCTCTTCTACCTGCTCCAGGTGAGCAGAGGACTTTGGAAGGAGATATCTCCACTATCTCCTGAGGGTCTGAGACCTTGAGGCCTTCATGTCTGTGCCTTTACCTGCAAGTAAGGTGTTCTTTCCCACAGTCCTAATGCCTTGTACCCAGGGAAGGAAACTACCTCTGTTCATTTGTCTGGAATGTTCCCAGTACCCCCCAGAAAGTGTGACAGTGTTCTCTATTCCAAGTTCCAATCAGCAAAACCTTGCTTTATCTGATCACTAGTCCTCAAGGTGCGTTATCAGCTATTCTTATCTCCCCCATTGCGTACAGACTCAACCCATCTACCTGGCCAAGCTGATCTTTCAGATGCCGCAGAACAAAACCACCAAGTTCATGGAATCAGTGATTTTCAGTCTATACAACTATGCCTCCAACCGCCGAGAGGCCTATCTCCTGCTCCAGCTGTTCAAGACGGCACTCCAGGAGGAAATCAAGTAGGTTTTCCAGATGCAAAGGAATGGGAAGAGAATGGGTGAAGAGATGCCACTATTAGCTCCTTCACAAGGTGACAATTTATTGAGGTTTGAAGGTAGAAATGGAATCAGAAGACCTCTTTTCTCTGCTTCCTATGGAGACAAGCCATCTCCTGGGACAGCATGCAGGGAGGACATGCGGTGACATGTTAGCACAAAGGCCGAGACAGAATGTTAGCACAAAGGCCGAGACAGAGATAACAAGACATTCCTTAACAGGAGGGATACCAGAGCAGGCTTTAAAGAGCCAAAAATCTCAAAAGGAAAAGCAGCTATTTTACACAGAGGCAGGAGACCAGGTTCAATTGCCTCTTGACCCATAGGTCGAAGGTGGAGCAGCCCCAGGACATGGTGACAGGCAACCCAACGGTGGTGAGGCTGGTGGTGAGATTCTATCGTAACGGGCGGGGGCAAAGTGCCCTGCGGGAGATCCTGGGCAAGGTGATCCAGGATGTGCTGGAGGACAAGACGCTCAGCATCCACACAGACCCTGTCCACCTCTACAAGAGCTGGATCAACCAGACCGAGGCCCAGACAGGGCAGCGCAGGTGAGCCGACGGGCAGAAAGAGAGCTCTCTGATCAGCTCAGTCTTGGGCCTCACTGGGGAAGCTTGAGCGTGCTTTGAAGGTGGCATATAAATGAGCATGCTGATTTATGCAAATATGACACCAGCCCTATAGGATGAAATCTGGTAGCCTTTAGACCCCCTCTGGTAATTAACATGGAACTGCTGTAAATGACACCAGACCTGGTGTGCTTAACATAGAATGAGCACAGATGAATGTGCAAATGTGTTTAATTGCCATGTCAGTGCTTGCAAATGATAGGTCAGATTTACTGGGAGTTGGGATATGGACTCCTTATTGATAGGGGTATAGTTGAATATTCAAATTTATAGATGAATAGGCAAATGAGATAGGGGGAGAAATAAGTTGGCCTTATAGATTGGAGGCATTAACTCAGGTGCATAGGTACTAGGGAAATGGAGCCGCTAAGGAGAGTAGGCAGTGCTGGTGGCTTCTCTGGGTGGCACGCGGGCGTATAGTTTGGGGGTGGCCCAGCCTTCCCCACCACCACAACTACCAAAGATATGCAGGGTGGCCCTGGTCTCCTCTGGTTCCCCTTAGGATCTTTCCACAGACTCCAGGTCCTCCATTTCCTCCTACACTCTTCCACCTCCCCCTGGGTGCTCCATCTCTTTCTTCTTCCACCCACATCAGTCTAGTCCTCTCCGAGTCCTTTCTCTTATTCTGGCCTAATCCCCTTAAGCATATGCTGGGCTGCCCTCAGCGTGTATGTATGAGATCTTGTTGTTAGATGAATTTAGGGGGTAGAGCCTTAGGGAGGGGAGGCCATGGGAGGGGCTTCTGGCTGATAACTTGTCTCTCTCTGCCCATAGCCACCTCCCCTATGACATCACCCCAGAGCAGGCCTTGAGCCACCCCGAGGTCCAGAGACGACTGGACATCTCCCTCCGCAACCTCCTTGCCATGACCGATAAGTTCCTTGCAGCCATCATCTCATCTGCGGACCAAATTCCGTATGTGCAACAGCCGCACACCAGCCTAGGCACAGGATCTCAAGAGGGCCAGGCCATGATGGGGAGAGCAGAGCAATACTGAAGGATGGAAGCAGGAAGGGAAACTGGTCTCAAGGTGCTCAAGGGCTTCAGGAGATGGGTGGAGAATGCCCAAAGCCCCGGCTAGAGACTTGCGCTGGAATACAGCACGCAGGTCTGTGTGGGCAGTCAGGACATCACTGGGCCAGAGAAGGGAACCTCAAGTGATTATGGGGACATATTATTGTCTGAGTGTAAGTGGTGGACAATATAAAACTCTTCAGTCCACAAAGTCAAAAATAAGAAAACTTCAAACCAGTAAACACTTGATAAAGGTCCTTTCCTTTCTTAAAATTTAGTCAATAATTATTGTTTGGAAAACAGATGATTGAAAACGGTGAGAAGGTGGGCCTCATCTAGATCATCACTCAGCCAGCCAGCCTTTCTGGTGCTCAGTAGTGCACGGGGCAAGGTGGGGATGCTGCAGAGGGGAGCCCACAGAGTTCAGTACCCTGCTTTCCAAACCTGGAGGACTGGATTAAGGATTTAAAATTAGGATTCAGAAAAGGTTGTCCTAGGACTAATAAAGGAAAGTACACAGTGAGCTGTAAACTTCTGTCCCTGACACCCTAGGAGGTGGAAATCGCTTTTAAAGGTATTTAATTAAATTTGTAGGTGGCACACCCATAGTAGGAATAATAATTAAGTCTAGCATGTTCGAATAGCACTACCGTTACTTTCACAGATGTAGTTTCACTTGATCCTCATAAAAACACTATGAGATAGAGAGGGCAAGAATGAACATTCCCATTTTCCAGATGAGGGAACAAACTTATAAGTGGAGCACAACAGCCTAAGCTGACATCTCTGGTTAGTGGTGGAATCAGGACTGGATGCTTCTACTCCAGTTCATTGTGCTCCTCGGCCCCTGCCTCTAGCCCTGACCAGGCCCTTCACAGATGCTCTGTGATAACAGCCTCAGAGCCTCCCAGGCTGTCCTGGGATGGGATTCTGGCTGTGGGTGTCAGACACCTAAGGTACAGGCTAAAGGTGCCTCTGTGGGGAGTGCGGGATGAATATTGGGATCTGGGGTGTTTCCCAGGGGAGACTAAAGGGGACCAAAGAAGAGGCTCTCAGGCCAGGTTGGAGGCTGCGTGAGAGCTTAGTGGCTGACTGGGCCCTGGTCCTTGGTGCTGACATAAGGGCAGGAGGGAGGGACAAGGCCCAGAGATGTTTGGAGGAAGGCAGCAGGGAGCTGGCTGTGGATAGGGGAGGGCCAGTGCTTGAGCTCAGCTCTCGGGTGGCTGAGCCTGGGGAAGGAGAAGCAGGCACTCAGGCCCACAATCTGGGGTGGGTGGGTAGGGCCATAGCGCACCTATTGCTTTGCCCCCAGGTATGGGATGCGATATGTGGCCAAGGTCCTGAAGACAACTCTGGCAGAGAAGTTCCCCGACGCCACAGAGAATGAGGTCTATAAGGCAAGTGTTGTCTCCCATCCCCCACCTCTTGCGCTCTCCTTTGCCCCGATGGTGCCTGTGAACCCCCAGACTGATGCAAAAGGACAGAAAACCCTATGCTGTAAAAATCCAAGAAGGAAAATATTCTCCACCCTGTCAGTCGAGCCTGGCTCACCAGCAGGGCTCAGGTAGCAGAAGGAAAGACACCCAGGACATGAGTTAACAGTGGCCAACCCTGGACTTGTCAGATCTGGGTTCCGGTCCCAGCTATTGCTCAAGTTTGCTGCGTGACCTTGAGCAAGTTCCCGGCCTGCTCTGGGTCTGTTTACTCTTCTGTACCATAACAGGGTTGACGCAGGTGGTCCTTCCAGCCAGGTGAGCTGGGAGAGCGGGGCTGGGGCTGTGGAGGCGGACCCCAGGTGCTTCTACGATCCTGTGCCCGCAGGTCGTAGGGAACCTCCTGTACTACCGCTTCCTGAACCCGGCTGTAGTGGCCCCCGACGCCTTCGACATCGTGGCCATGGCAGCAGGCGGCGCCCTGGCCACCCCCCAGCGCCACGCCCTGGGGGCTGTGGCTCAACTCCTGCAGCATGCTGCCGCTGGCAAGGCCTTCTCCAGGGAGAACCAGCACCTGCGGGTCTTGAACGACTATCTGGAGGAGACACACCTCAAGTTCAGGTCTTGGGTCCTGGCATCCTATTCCTCCTGTCCCCTCCTCCTTTTCCCATCTTCTTTCACGTACCACTTCCCCTCTCAACTCCATGAAGAGGAGAGGCATAGAGGTGAAGAGTATAGTTAGTGGGTTGGAGGATAGATTGTTGGAAGGACTCCCCAGTGGAGAGAAAAGAGGACTGTTGAAGGAAGTTGGCTTGAGGGGACCACCGGGAGAGAAGGTAGAGCAGCACAGAAGGGCCGGAGTCGAGACTGGAGAGTCACAGTTGGCTTGAGCGGTCACTGGGGAGGGCCGGCGGAAGGCTGATGGGAACAGAAATGTGGCGGGTGCCGGCCCGCCCCGCCCTCTCACATGATCTTCCTCTGGAGGTAGGAGGTTCATCTGCCGAGCCTGCCACGTGCCAGAGCCAGAAGAGCGCTTTGCGATGGATGAGTACTCAGACATGGTGGCTGTGGCCAAACCTGTGGTGTACATCACCGTGGGGGAGCTGGTCAACACGCACAGGGTGAGAGGCGGCAACCTGGGGGCGCTGGGTAGGTGGGCTGGCCCTGGAAGGCCTGGTTCAAACTCTGCATCTCTTTTTCTCCCTCCATCCTATAGCTGTTGCTGGAACACCAGGACTGGATCGCCCCTGATCACCGCGACCCCCTGCACGAGCTCCTGGAGGACCTTGGGGAGCTGCCCACCGTCTCTGACCTCATCGGTACGTACCATCCTTGACAGCTGGGGCGGGCGGCGGGGGCGGGCAGTCAGGTGAGCAGGGCGTGGGAACGTGCCCCCTCGAGTTTTTGTTCAGTCGGGGACGTGTGCCAGGAAGCTGGTTACACGCTCTCCCTCTCTCCCTCTGGTCCTGGGATGGACAGACTGATATGGAGAAGGTGGACAGACAGTAGGGGACCCCGTACCGTCATGTAAATGGCCAGTTCAATCATGCGAGAGAGCCATGGAGGCATAGGGCCTGTCTTGGGTCTTAAAACGTGTCTCTGATGAGGGGGGATTTCAGGAGCTGGGGAATGAAAGGAAGCTGGCTTACAGGCGTGGAAGGGCAGGGTGGAGGTGGTGACAGATGGGAGACAGCCAGGAGCTCCAGGCTTGGGGAGGCACAGCCCCAGTAACGCAAGGGTGAGCTCTGTGGGTAACAGCCCTTCCGCTGGTGCTCAGGGCTGAGGGTACAGGGTGGTGCCGCAGAGCAGTGTGGGAAAGCTTCCTGGAAGGGGGGCTCATGGAGCAATGTATTTATTTACCATGGCCCCATCTGTGCGTAAGTGTGCTAGTCTCTCTCCTTCCTCACCTGCCTCAGGGGAGAACGTAGCTGCGGACGGGAACGTGGATCTGAGCAAGCTAGAAGTGTCCCTGACACTGACCAACAAGTTTGAAGGGCTAGAGACAGATGCTGACGACACCAATGCCCGGAGCCTGCTTCTGAGGTGGGAGAGCAGCCTCGGCCCCCTGAGCCTCCCCAGGCCAGTAAGATGGCTACTGTGGAGTGGCCATCCCACCTTCTTCCTGGGCTCTCTTATCCTTCACAAAGTTCTCCTTGAAGCCGAATTGGCCTTCCCCTTGCTGCAGTCTCAGCTGTTTCCCTTCTGGGGGCCTCAGCTTTTTGCGCTGTCTTGTGGCTGAAGGCAAAGGAATAGTTAGGACATTGGCAACACGGTTGTTCGCATATTGTTGTGCTGTTTACCAAATGCTTTCTTACACATCATTTAACCTAAGGGACAAATGGTGAGGTAGATGATGGTTTCCCTGCCTTCCAGTGGAAGAAAGAAACTTGGGTTAAGTGACTTGCCTATAGTCCCACAGCCGGTCGGTGGGGGAACTCGTGTTCTAATTCCCTGTCCTTACGAGTGATGGTCAGGAGATGGGCATGGAGCTTTTCAACCCCAGTTCTGCAAAAGTGAGGGAGGACCCCCAGCAGGGCTGGGCTGGTCATCCAGGCAGAAGAGGAGCCAGGTCGCCACTTTGATCCCCCTGCCAGCAAGGCAGTCCCTCTGCTCACCCATTCACCTGGTAAACCAGTGAGCAGGGTGTTCAGCTCTGTCCTGCCATCAAAGCCCTTACAGTAGGGCGAGGCTAGGGGTGAGTACACATCAGAGGGCCGCCAAGAGGGAGGTGGGTGTCAGGTGCATGAGTGCTCAGAGGGACACCTAGGTAGAAAAGGTCTCACAGAGGAGGAAGTGTGTCCTTCAGCCAAAGGACTCAAAGGAAGACCATTTGTGGGAGGCATTGTAGGCAGAGGACACAGAGGTGTAAGAGAGCACAGTGTGTTCGGAACCATGGTAGTTCTGTATCACAGACCCATCACCCCACCTCCTGGGTCTTCCTCCTGGTTATGTTCTCCTCACAACACCTACCCCCATCGCACCCTCTCTCCTTACCACCCAAGCATCCCTGGCAGCCGTGATGCGGGGCAAGGTCCACTTACTCTCAGCTCCCTAACCAGCCCCATGTCCAGACCCTCCCCCTGTCCCTCACCTCTCCCCCCTCGCTCCCCTCCTGCAGCACCAAGCAGATGCTGGCTGAAATCATGCAGTTCCACTCTGGGGATTCCCTCAAGGAGATCCTGTCCCTCTCGGCCTCCAGAGAGCAGGTGAGCGGCAGGCTGGCCCACAGGTACTGTCTCGTTCACCCCCCACCAGCATGGCTGATGCCTTTCCCGGGAAGACAGCTGTGCTCACCAGTAATGTGAGCTCTGGGGGGCCGAGGCCTCTGCCCTTGACCCCCAGAGACCCTCAGGCTGCAGAGTGCCAAGACTCCACCTCCCTCCCTACTCCCCATTGAAATAAGAGTGAGCCCTGCAGGGACCCCAGCCCCTGCTATCAGTGCTAGGAGTTGCTGGGGGTGCAGAGAGGCAGTCTGGGCAGGCTCCCTTGAAGAGCACCGAAGGGCCGGTGCTCAGCGTAGGGAGTGGGCTGCTTGAGGGCCTGGAGGCAGGAGAAGGTGCTGAGTGGTGGGTGGCCAGGGGCAAGTTGGGCCAGCTGGAGTACAGACTCAGCCAGGGGCTTCCCAGAGAACAGGTGGGGACAACCAGTAGAGGCCTGTCCCACAACGCAGGACAGAAGGAGGGAGAGAAGCCCAGATACCCTGGAGCCATCACAAAGCTCCGTCGTTGGGAGTCGCAGCCAGTGTCTCCCGGAATCCTTTATGCTGTACTCCTAGTGGGGCCCCCTTGGCCGCTCTTCCTCTCAGGTGACCCGCGAGGCCCTTCAGCATCTGCGAGGCTGTACACTTTGATGTTCTTCACAAGCCACCTCCCCCCGCCCCTCCCCCCTGGACCATGGCCTGGGGGCAGAATGGTAGGGCCTGCTAGACCCCTCCGCATCTCTGCCCCCCAGGAAGCAGCCCACAAGCGGCTGATGTGCCGACGCCAGGCCTGTGAAGCCCAGACCCCAGTGTCGCTGCGACGACACCGCTCGCTGACAGCTCACTCCCTCCTGCCGCTGGCAGAGAAGCAACAGCGTGTCCTGCGGAACCTGCGCCGACTCGAGGGCCTGGCTTTGGTCAGCGCCAGCGACGGCTACCAGGGGCTGGTAGACGAACTGGCCAAGGTAACGGCCTGGGCCTGGAGGGAGCGGAAGGGCGAGAAAGAGAGAGAGAGAGAGGGAGTGAGAGAGAGTGTGTGTGTGTGTGTGTGTGTGTGTGCGCGCGCGTGTGTGCGTGTGTGTGTGTGTGTGTGCGCGCATGTCCATAGTGCTGGCACCTGAAGGGCAGGCCTCTCCCTGGTGAGTGCCTACCCAAAATTGTCACCAGCCAGGGGAAGGCCAAGCGATCTCCAAGGGTCCTTTTTGAAGGAAAGGTCTCAAAATTCGTCAGGGAAGGGAGTATTCTTGAAACTCTCTTTCACTAAAAAACAAGGAGCCGTGGAACAGTTACTCCTCAATGGGGGAGAGGCCCTGAAAACTTCCTTCAAGGGTTTGGGATAGGGTCCTTGAGATTGCCCTCCTCCTAGGGAAAACAACCTTGAAATCTTCCTCTTCCTGCTCTTCCTAAAGATCCTTACAGTGAGTTGTTCTCGGGCCTGAATCAGACCCTGAGATTCTCCTGCCAGGAAGGGTCAACTCACCCCTCCCCTGGTGCCCCCAACCCCAGGACATCTGCAACCAGCGCAGGCACCGGCAGCGGCGGAAGGCAGAGCTGGTGAAGCTCCAGGCCACGTTCCAGGCCCTGAGCACTAAGGCCACCTTTTATGAGGAGCAGGGCGACTACTACAGCCAGTACATCCGGGCCTGCCTGGACCACCTGGCCCCCAGCTCCAAGTAGGTGCTCCCTTCCTACACTTTGAAGCTTGCCTGTGACCTCTCCTCCTGCCCATGTCGACCTTTGCCCCACTCTTTCCCAGCTTTGATAGGGACATCTCACCCCAGAACAGCATGGTCCCTTCCTGACTCTGGTCTTTGAGTTTCACTCGCAAAGTCTTGGGTTCAAGTGCAGCCCCCTCCTCTTGTCTTCCACCAGTGAGAAGTCTTCCTCGGGGTCTAATTTCCTTCCTACCAGCCACAGAGAGAACTAGTGTCTTTGGTGTTGAAGGGTTTGTTAGATGAATTCTCTGGGGCCTTTTCTTCCTCAGGAGTTCTGGGAAAGGGAAGAAGCAGCCATCTCTCCATTACACTGCTGCCCAGCTCCTGGAGAAGGGTGTCTTGGTGGAAATTGAAGATCTTCCCACCTCTCAGTATGTGTCTTTGGAGGGCAGAATGTCAGACCTCTCCCATGTCCTAACCTGGGGGTGGGGCTCTGGGCTGGGCACCAGGTGGGAGGGAAGGAGAGGCATGGTCCCTGCCTTGAAGGAGCTGCTAGAAGAATGGGGAAGACACGACATTTCCAGACAGAGTTAAGGGCAGTGGGTGTGGTCTGGCACAGTTCTAGACACCCCAAGGCAGAAGATGCTGGGAAGGTGTCCTGGAGGAGAGAACAGTTGATTAGGGCTGGGCAGAGAGAAGAGCTGAGGTGTAAGCAGAGGTAAAAGTGGGAGGAGAAAGAGAGTGATAGAGGGGAAGCCTGGCTCTGGGTGACTCACAGCACTGCCTGGGATGAGCAGCAGTGGGTGGAAGAGTGCGGCTGTGGCCCTGGAAAGACGCAGTGGGTCCCTGTTTTGAATCCTGTTCTTGATAGCTTCAGAAATGTGATCTTTGACATCACCCCTGGAGATGAGGCAGGAAAGTTCGAAGTAAATGCCAAGTTCCTGGGTGTGGACATGGAGCGATTTCAGCTTCACTATCAGGTGAGGGGACGCTCCCATGAGCCCTCAAGACACCCGATGGGCTTTCGGTGCTAGCCTAAAGATGGCAGCCTCGCCTGGCTTCCCTGGGCCGCGGATGACATCAGCTCTGTTCCCCACCCAATCCGTATCGTCTATTCCTGAAGAGAAGGGTGATGGTCTGTGTAGCCCAAGCCTCTCTGTCCCCGTGCCCTGACACAGACCCCACTGCCAAGCATCAGGAGAGTGGAGTGGGCTGGTGATGTCAGAGCAGGATTAGTATTTGAAGCCCTATCACATGTCAGGGACTTTACACATTACCTCATTTAATCCTCTCCGAAACTCTCAAGCATTATCCCTATTTTATAGGCTCTGAGACTAAAAGGTTAAGAAGCCGGCCTAAGTCATAAGCCAGTGTTCAGGGAAGCAGTGATTTTAAATCCAAATCTTTTTGCTCTGCTGTTTTGTCTTTTAAATGATTTCAAGCCCTGGCTCTGCTTGAATTGACATTTGGTCAAGTCACTGTACTTGTCTCTTGGCCTCGGTTTCCTCATCTGTGAAGGGGGTTTCAATGCCCACTTCAGTGGCCAGTGCCACTGGATGACTGTGTAAGTCTCCAAGATGTTAGTGTTTTATAGACTAGCTGTATGGGCCACCGTGAGAAACCCTCAAACTTGCTTCCCTGCCCCTTCCCTCCCTCCTAGGACCTCCTGCAGCTCCAGTACGAGGGTGTGGCTGTCATGAAACTCTTCAACAAGGCCAAGGTCAACGTCAACCTTCTCATCTTCCTCCTCAACAAGAAATTCTTGCGGAAGTGACAGAGGCAGTGGGTGCTACCCAAGCCTTTCTTACCTCGCTGGATGCTTTTCTTAACACTAATACACTATTCCACTTCCCTGCAGACACCCAGAGCTCAGGACTGGGCAGGGCTCGAGGAGTCTCACCCTTTCCCCAGCTGGGAGGAGTTTGTCTACCTGGCCACAGGCAGGGACTCTAATTGGCTCAAGCGAACCCTGTCTCTGAGTCTGGCTGTGTGGCTTTGAAGTCCCAGAACCCCACGGTTTTCCAGCCGGATGGTAGGGAATGAACCTAGGGCCTGCCCTTTGACCTGAGAAAGCTATTGCTCTTGCGTCTGCTGCTGCCCTCCCAATACCGTGAGCACTGCCCCAGCAGCCTGATTTCCTGCTGCCTCCCTTCCCTTCGCAGACCCCAAAGCCAGAGGGTCCCTGTCCCCACTCCCACTTCATCAGCAGTGTGTGTTCCTGCCCTGCTGAAGCCCAGGCCACTCTGTGACGCCTCACACCCTCCAGCCCGTCACCCTCACACCGGGTGGACGGCGCTCGTGAATGCCCATGTGGCATTGTGACACGGTTGCCATCCAAGGCGGCCTAGGCAAGATGACCCTCCGTTAACCTCAAATCGCATTCCCTTGTTTACAGTCTGTTTTACATGCGGGTCACTAGGGTATTTATTCTCTCCTACCCCTATACTCTGTGCAGCCTTAATCATGGCTTGCTTTCTTTTTGAGCTCAGAGAAAGAGTTCCCATTTCCCTGTTCAAACTAATATTCATGCCAATCTTTTATACCTTGTATATAAAGTCACCTTGGATCACTCGTGTTTAAGATCTCATTACTTCAGCTTCATACGGTACAAAAAGCAGTCTTCCCCTTTTCTCTCTCACGCTCAGGATTCTTGCACCTTAGAGCTGACTCTTCCAGGCAGTTTCCATAGATCTGCCATCTTGTCTCAGCCACTGTCTCTCTCTTGTCCCCACATCTACCCAGCTTCCTGTCCCTGTGGCCCTTCTGATTTCATTTTAATAAAAGCAGCTGTTACCCCCACATCTGTTGTTAACCCCTTATTTCACTTCCCGCGCAGGCCTCCAAGTTCTGGGACAGATGTTCCCTGGTGAGCTGGGGAGTCCTTCCTGCAGCCTCCCCCAGCCTCCTGCCTGCCTCGGCTGTGGGCCCACTCTGCCTGCCTGAGCTCATCAATGCTTAATGAGATGTGGCGTTTATTCCTCTCTTCCCTCCCCCAGGGGACAGAGAGTAGGAAGAAATGCTTAGGTTTTGATTCTGCTTTTATCAGCCACTCTGAAGACTAAAGCCAAGAGGAGAAGAAACCAGTCCAGCTTCTACTTCATCCGTTTTGCACACATTTGCTGCAAATTCTTTTCCTGAGCCTTGGGTGATGACACCAAAGGTGCTTGAGCCACAGCTCCTTAGTATCGTGGGTTCTACACTATGATCAAAATCCCATGTCCAAAAAAAAAAAAAAACACAAAAATCCCATGTCCATGAGGAAAGCCGCCCTCCTTTCCTCCCAGGTTTCAGGAAGCACGGAGGGGAGTCTGGAGGAGGGGACAGTCTATACAGACACCCGTCCTGACTTCAGAACTCCCAAGCAGCTCCTACTGGGCGGGTGCACACAAGTTTGCCCAGTGCAGCCCATCTCCCTGCACTCCGTTCCATTCTGTCACTCAGGATCTGTCTTGCTGTCACATTCAATCTCAGTCACATCCTCTCCCCCCCTTAACATGTCACAGCAAAAACTTCAAGTACCGCCTCGCTCTGGGTGACAGTGACACGTACCAGTGGATCCAAGTTTCTGTACATGATCAGTCATCATTAAAAGTCTCACACTCACCAAATGGCTCCAACACTACCCCACTGTGATGCCCCCCCACAATCACATGATCTCAGCTGCAGGCACCGCATGTAGAAAAGTCACAACAGCTACCGTTATTGCTGGGATATTTACATACACTTATTCCTCACAACAACTCTACAAAGGTAAGCAGTCACCATTTTTGTTTAACAGATGATGAAACTGATTCAGAGGATTAGATAACTACCCAACGCTACACAGCTGGTAAGGGGCAAAAAGTCTTTAAACTCGGGCCCATCTGCTCACATTATATTCCCTTGCATTTTTCTCTTCTCTGAAGCATTTCCACTTCCTTCACCCCACACTCTCATGCCACTCTCTTCTTCCAGGCTCACCTGACTCGACCCTAGTGATGGTCCCTGATGAGCTTCAGTTCATCAAGTCTTCTCCTAACTGTTGATGCCCAATCTGAGATACAGACACTTAGCTCCAATGGTTGGGGCTATACACCAGTGCAACCTCCTCGGAGGACAATTTGGCAACATCAGAAATATAAGTGCAGGGTGCCAGGACAATGCAATGGGGGGAAGAGTAGTCTTTTCAACAAATGGTGCTGGGACAACTGGATATCCACATACAAAAGAATGAAGTTGGACCCCTACCTCACACCATAAACAAAAGTTAAAACATCATAAACCTAGACATAAGAGCTAAAACTATAAAACTCTTAGAAGAAACACATAAATTTTCATGACTTTGGATTAAGCAATGGTTTCTTTAGACACTGAAAGCATAAGCCACAAAAGAAAAAGTATTGATAGATAAATTGAACTTCATCAAAATTCAAAACTTGTGCTTCAAAGGACACTTTCAAGAAAATAAAAAGACAACCCACAAAATGGGAGAAGATATTTTCAAACTATATATCTGACAAGGGATTTATATCTACAATGTATAAAGAACTCTTATGGGGCTTCCCTGGTGGCACAGTGGTTAAGAATCCTCCTGCCAGTGCAGGGGACGCGGGTTCGAGCCCTGGTCCGGGAAGATCCCGCATGCCGCGGAGCAACTAACCCCGCGAGCCACAACTACTGAAGCCCGCACGCCTAGAGCCCATGTTACGCAATGAGAGAAGCCACCACAATGAGAAGCCCGCGCACCGCAACGAAGAGTAGCCCCCCGCTCGCTGCAACTAGAGAAAGCCCATGCACGGTAACAAAAACCCAACACAGAAAGGGAGGGAGAGAGGGAGGGAGGAAGAAATTAAAAAAAAAAAAAAACGAAACTCTTACAACTCAAAAATAAAAAGCCCAACTAAATGGGCAAAGAATTTGAAAAGCCATTTCTCCAAAGAAGATATACAGATGGCTAATAAGCACATGAAATGATGCTCAACATCATTAGTCATTAACAAAATGCAAGTCAAAATCATGAGATACCACTTCACCCCCACTAGGATGGCTAAATAATAACAAGTGGTGAGGATGCGGAGAAATTACAAGTCATATATTGCGAGGGAGCTTGTACAATAGGGGAGCCACTTTGGAAAACAATTTGGCAGTTCCTCAGCATTTTAAACATAGAGTTACCATATGAGCCAGCAATTTCACTCCTAGGTATATACCCAAGAAAATTGAAAGCATACGTCCACACAAAAATCTGTACATAAATGTTCATAGCATCATGATTCATAGTAGCCAAAAAGTGGAAATAATCCAAATGTTCATCAACTGATGAATAGATAAACAAAAGGTGATCTATCCATACCATGGAATATTATTCAGCCATCAAAAGGAAGTACTGATATATGCTACGACATGGAAGAACCTTGAAAACATTATGCTAAGTGAAAGCCAAACACAAAAGGTCATATATTGTATGATTTCATTTATATGAAATGTCCGGAACAGAAAGTAGATTAGTGGTTGCCGGGGCCTGGGGAAAGGGGAGAATGGAAAGTGGCTTCTCATGGATATGGGGTTTCTTTGGGGGATGTTGAAAATATTAATTAAATAGTGGGGATGGCTGCACAGCTCTGTGAATATAGTAAAAAACCACCTGATTGTACACCTTAAAAGGGTGAATTTTATGGTATGTGAATTATACTTATTTTTTTTAACGTAAGCATACATACCCAGTAAGGAATTTTTCCTGTGGAGACACCTGGATAAGGGAGCAAAGAGCTCCGGAGCGTTTGTTGCAGTATTATTTGTAATGGTGATGATCTTAGAAAGGCAGCCACACAACGGTACATTATGCAGCCAATAGAAATGATGAGCTAGATCTGAGTGCAATGATGTGACAAGCTGCCAATGGTACATGTTGTTTGGAAAGATACACAAGAAACGTGGCAGTGGTCACCTTTGGGGAGGAGGAAGTATCTTTCTGTGCTGTTCTTACAGTGAGCTTATACTAGTCTTATGAAAAGGAAAGCCAACGCACGCTATGGCTCTAGAACTGAGGTGTGAACATCACGGAGGAGTGGCGTGTCCCTTGTTCTACAGCAGTGCTGCTGGGATTAGGCACCACAAGCTGTTCCTGGTCCGCTACTGGGACACATGCCGAAATTGAGAACAAGCATTTAGAAACTCACAGCCAGCAGTTTCACCCCTGAATCTAATAAAAGATTGAGTTTATATTTTATAAGTCTTTTCATTTCATTTTTCTAATAACTAGTTTTTATTGTATTTCACGAAAATATCAGTCCATAACAGATGGGAAATTTTAAGATGTCACCCTTCATTACAGACAGCTTGAGAAGAACTGTTCTACAGGGAATACTTTTAGTCATGTGACATAAGAATGCATCAGCAGGGACTTCCCTGGTGGCACAGTGGTTAAGAATCTGCCTGCCAATGCAGGGGACACGGGTTCGAGCCCTGGTCCGGGAAGAGCCCACATGCTGTGGAGCAACTAAGCCTGTGCGCCATAACTACTGAGCCTGCGCGCTAGAGCCCATGAGCCACAACTACTGAGCCCGCGCACCACAATTACTGAAGCCCGCACGCCTAGAGCCTGTGCTCCACAACAAGAGAAGCCACCACAATGAGAAGACCACACACCGCAACAGAGTAGCTCTCGCTTGCCGCAACTAGAGAAAGCCCGCGCACAGCAACAAAGACCCAACACAGCCAAAAATAAAATTAATTAATTAAAAACAAAAAGAATTCTTCAAAAACGTTATTAATGTCTATAACATAACCCATATAGTTCATATATTTAACATTCCCATAATATTGGACAGTTTTCCATTTTCATTAATTTACATAATTAATGAAAGGGAGACCCAACGCAGACAAAAATAAATAAATAAATTTATTTTTTTTTTTAAAAAGTGCATTAGCACTGGGGTTTCTGGGGTTTTTTTAAAAATATTTATTTATTTATTTATTTGGTTGCTCCAGGTCTTAGCTTTGGCGGTCAGGCTCCTCAGTTGCGGCTTGTGGGCTCCTTAGTTGTGGCATGCGAACTCTTAGTTGCAGCATGCATGTGGGATCTAATACCCTGAGCAGGGATCAAACCCAGTCCCCCTGCATTGGGAGCCCAGAGTCTTAACCACTGAGTCACCAGGGAAGTCCCACATTGGTACTGTTGAATTAAACCAGAGGGACTGAATGGAGTAGCTGAGATCACACTATATATGCAATTTTAGAGTCTGCTTTATTCATTTAGCTGTGAAAAACATTCTCTATGTCTTAAAAATTTCTTCAGGGCTTTCCTGGTGGTGCAGTGGTTAAGAAGCCGCCTGCCAAAGCAGGGGACACAGGTTCGAGCCCTGGGCCGGGAAGATCCCACATGCCGCGGAGCAACTAAGCCCGTGCGCCACAACTACTGAGCCTGTGCTCTAGAGCCCACGAGCCACAACTACTGAGCCTGCGTACCACCACTACTGAAGCCCGCGCGCCTAGCGCCCGTGCTCCGCAACAGGAGAGGCCACCGCAATGAGAGGCCCACACACCGCAACGAAGAGTAGCCCCCGCTCACTGCAACTAGAGAAAGCCCACGCACAGCAACGAAGACCCAACACAGCCAAAAATAAAATTAATTAATTAAAAACAAAAAAAATTCTTCAAAAACGTTATTAATGTCTATAACATAACCCATATAGTTCATATATTTAACATTCCCATAATATTGGACAGTTTTCCATTTTCATTAATTTATATAATTCTGCAATGGATATCCTTGGGTATAAGATCTTTATTTACATTTCTAATTATCTCCTTAGAATGCTAGGACAGAAATTACTAGATCAAAGAGCATGAAATTTTAAAAAATTAGGTTTTTCCAGATTATAACACATATTCATTGTAGAAAATTTAGAAAATATTTAAAAAGCAAAAAAAGGTTAAAATAATTCATGATACCATCACCAAATGGTAGCTACTTGTAATATTTTGATGTATTTTCTTCTAATCATATTTGTAATTAGAATCACACTATGCATCTTATTTTGTAACCTGCTTTTTCCATTTAACACTGTAAAAAATTCACCATATTAAATGGGATATACCATAATTTACTTAATCCATCCACTATAAAATAACCATATATACTTAATCCATCCACTATAAAATAACCGTCTAGAGGGTTAAGTTTTGATATATAGAAGAATGTTATGTTGCAAATCCCTTGTAGGGGGCTCTGTTGGCATTGTTCTCTCTGGGTCTTTTTTTTTTTTTTTTTTTTTGGGCCATGCCATGCGGCACACGGGATCTTAGTTCCCTGACCAGGGAGCGAACCTGTGCCCCCTGCAGGGGAAGCCAGAGTCTTAACCACTGGACTGCCAGGGAAGTCCTGAGTCTTTTCCTTTAGGGTACTGATTCTCTCTTCCTCCAAATGACTGGTGGGATTAATGGTTAGCAGAATCTGCCTCCCCCTGACCAGGACACTGGGCTCAAGGCTATAGAATAGACACAGACTCCCTTCCCTTCTGCAATCAGAATTTGAATTCTGAGGGTGACACCCAGGAAGGAAAGCCAGTTGAAGCTGAGTCACCAGCTGGCAGCACCCTGGAGAGACAGCCAGCAGTTTCTGACACTGAGATCCCTAGAGGGGTCAGCGTGTCATCTTTCCCAGGTCAAGTCATCTCACTCCTTACAACCCTGAGTGCTATCAGCGTCTCCTGACAGATCCCTGCTTGCTGAAATTCCTCAGCGCCATGTTTTATTATTTACAAAGATTCCTTCCTGATTCATCTTTCTACCTAAATCTTTGTGCCTGGGTTTATTTCCTTGGATTATACTCCTAGAAGGGAAGTTGCTGTGTCAAAGGGTAGGCACCTTTTAAAGGCACTTTTTGCATGTGACCTAATGTCCTCCAGAAAATCTGTATCAATTAACAAAGAAAGAGGGCACAGAAGGTGAGAGAAAACCGGTACACCCTATGGGGCCAGTACTCCTTGATCCAGAATGAAGCCCAGCCTGACTCTTGCAAATCAACACAAATCTGCCCTCGTGGGGCTTGCGAAACCTCTCAGTTGCCTTCCTACCACTCCCAGTGTAGCATAAGAAGGCCCCTTCCTCGGCAAGGAACACACATTTTAAAAATACAGATTGCCAAATGCTATGTGGTACCCTGGACTGAATCTTGGGACAGAAAAAAGGACACCAATGGGAAAACTGGTGAAAATGAATAAAGTCTAGAGTTTAGTTAATAATAATATGCTAATATTGGTTTCTTAGTTTTGACAAATGTACCACAACAATGTAAGATGTTAACCTTAGGGATATACAGGAACTCTCTGTACTGTTTTTGCAACTTCTCTGTAAATTGAAAACTATTCCAAAATTAAAAGTTTATTTAAAACTCTATTACACCAATTTATAGTCCCACTAAGAGGGCATAGAAGTGTTAGTCTTACCACGACCTTGCCAACAGCAAGTATTTTTAAAAATTCAGTCCTTCAGCAAATATTTATTAAGTGCCGTCTCTGTGCCAGGCACTATCCTAGGTACTTGGGATCCGTCGTTAAACAAAGCAGACATAGATTGATGCCCTCATGTTGTTGACATTGTAAAGAAAGACAGATACTTTAGTATGTTAGAAGTAACAAGCGCTTTGAACAACAAGGATTTACTGTATAGCACAAGGAACTATATTCAATAGCTTTTAATAAAGTATAATGGAAAAGAATTGAAAAAAGGATATAGATCTATACATATATAACCGAGTCACTTTGCTGTACACCTGAAACTAACACAATATTGTAAATCAACTATACTTCAATTGAAAAGAAAAGAAGTAGGAACTTCCGTGGTGGCGCAGTGGTTAAGAATCCGCCTGCCAATGCAGGGGACACAGGTTCGAGCCCTGGTCTGGGAAGATCTCACATGTCACAGAGCAACTAAGCCTGTGCACCACAAATACTGAGCCCGTGTGCCACAACTGCTGAACCCCGCACACCTAGAGCCCGTGCTCTGCAACAAGAGAAGCCACCGCAATGAGAAGCCCACACACTGCAACTAAAAGTAGCCCCTGCTCACCACAACTAGAGAAAGCCTGTGCGCAGCAAGGAAGACCCAACGCAGCCAAAAATAAAGAAATTTAAAGAAAAAAAAAGAAGTAATAAGTACTTTGGAAAAATCAGAATAAGGGACAGCACGGGTGAAGGGGAGGAATAAAGGGTGGGTTACGATTTTCAGTAGGGTGATCAGGAGGCTTCACTGAGGAGGAGGCATCTCGGCAATGACTTGAAGGAGGTGAAGAGGTAAGCCATGTGGATATCTGGAGAAAAGGTTTGAGAGATAAGGTGGAAGGACCGATCGTGTATGGCCTTGTTGGGGTCACACGAGATGTGGCAGAGACCACTAAATGCTCACCCCAAACCCCAATTACTCTGCTACATTCCCCAGCCCCTTGCAGCTAGACAGGTCTATATGAACAGTTTGGACCAATGAAATGTGAGAGGAGGTGTAGTGTGTCACTTCCAGGCTCACAGGCGACAAAAATCCCACATGTGATTTTCTGGTCTTTCTTTCCCTCATCGGTATCTGTGGTCCAGAGAGTGCAGCTACAAGATGGTAGAGCCTCCATCGGCCTGGGTCACTACCGAGTGGCTACCTGGAGCAGAACTTCCCCCTACTATCCTATGTGTGACAAGTGTCATGAGCTGAGTCACCAGCGGGTGGCACCCTGGAAAGACAGCCAGGCACTGTCTGGCACTGAGACTTACTATCTTCAGCTACTGAGATTTGGGGGGTGGTCATCACCGCAGCACAACTTAGCCCATCTGGCCTGACACAGAAGGACTTGGCTTTGACTCTCTGTTAACCGAATCCATTGTTCGTTTGAAAACTACAAGCGTGATTGTTTAGTTTTCATTTTTTGATAATGACTGAAATAGATTATATTTTCTAAGATGGCCATAACAAACTCTCCCAGCCCCCATGCTCTCCTTATCATGGCATCGGCCCTCCTCCCATTGAGAGTTGGCCTTTATGTTCCCTTCCCTTGAATCTGGGCAGGCCTAGAACTACACTGAAAGTGAGGCTCTGGGACCTCTAAACGTAAGTCACAAATGATATGGCTTCTGCCCAGTCCTGTTGGAACATTTGTTCTTGGTAGCCTACAGCCATGCTGTGAGGAAGCTAAGCTGACACAGAGGAGCCAAGTGTAGGTTCCAGTTGACGTTCCCAGCTGAGGTCCTAGCTGACAACTAAACATGTGAGGAAGCCTTTGGGAAGACTCCAGCCATTGTCTGTCTGCAACTCCATGAGTGACCCTAAGACAGAACTGCTTGGCTGAGCTCAGGCAAGCCCAGAACCATAATGATAACGATGATGGTGATGAAGGTGATGATTGTGATGATGATGATGATGGTGATGATGATGATGTTTTAAGCCACTACGTTTTTTGTTGTTTTTTTATAAATTTATTTATTTTATTTATTTTTGGCTGCGTTGGGTCTTTTTTGTCTGGGCTTTCTCTAGTTGCAGCGAGCAGGGGCTACTCTTCGTTGCGGTGCGCTGGCTTCTCATTGCAGTGGCTTCCCTTGTTGCGGAGCACGGGCTCTAGGCACATGGGCTTCAGCAGTTGTGGCATGCAGGCTCACTAGTTGTGGCTCATGGGCTCTAGAGCACAGGCTCAGTAGTTGTGGCGCACGGGCTTAGTTGCTCTGTGGCATGTGGGAGCTTCCCGGACCAGGGCTCAAACCCATGTCCCCTGCATTGGCAGGCGGATTCTTAACCACTGCACCACCAGGGAAGTCCCCTAAGCCACTAAGTTGTAGGGTGGTTTGTTACATAGCAATAGATAACTGGAAGAGTGAGGCTGAATATTTTCACTATTCTTACCTAATATATTGAAGTCTTTTTACACCAACATGCCACTCCTTACCAAGCCTGGCTTTTCTCTTTCCAGATAAATATGTGAAAAAGGGTGAGACAATGGATGGAACTACCAGAGATGTCCCTCAAAATGGACTCAGAACAAAAATGTTCTGGGAATAGCTGTTCAGTTAACACACGTAGGTATTCAATAAATAGTTGTTAAATGAATGAATGATCCTATCCATGGGGGGTGGGGAGATGGGAGATGTTGGTCAAAGGGTACAGACCTCTAGTTATAAGAGGAATAAATTCTGGGATCTAATGTACAGCATGGTGACTACAGTTAACAATACTGTATTCTATACGTGAAAGTTGCTAGGAGAGTAGATCTTAAATGTTCTCACCACACACACACACACACACACACACACACACGATAATTATGTGAGGTTTATGGAGGTGTTAACTAACCCTGTTGTGGTAATCATTTTGCAATACATACATGTATTAAATCATCACATTGTACACCTTAAATTTATACAATGTTATATGTCAATTATATCTTAATAAAGACAGAAAAATAATAATAATGCTGTCCAAACTAACACATTGTAAAACTATACCCCAATAAAAATAAATAAATAAAATAAAATATTAATGCTGTCCACATTTCTGCATCTTGTTTAAATATATTATAATCAACCTAATTAAATGGTTTCATGAATTTCAGATGCATTATACAACATTCCCCAGAAATACCAATCTATTAAATAATTTTATTATAAAAGGCTTACAGCAAAGTTTTACTTTTTCCTTCTCTTCAGTTTCCTTTTCATTAAACAAATAAAATAATGTATATTGTATCTCAATGTCAAAGACTCAAGGAATAGATACGAAGGTAAGCTAAAACATCTGCTACCTATTTTCCCCAGAGGGAAGGTTTATTGATAGTTTGGTATGGATCCCTCCAGCCCTTCTTTATATATATTATTTGCATTTATGTATATGAACTTTTTGTGGCAGAATGTATTTTCCAAAAATGGCCATGACACCATTTCCCATCCCACATGCTCTTCCAAAACGTTACCACACTCCCTCAGGTGGGGGCTCTGTCCTCTACCCCACAGCCTGGGCCTGTCTCACTAAGGTGTGACAAAAGTGGTGCTAGGTGACACCCAAGTCTTGTCATAAGAAGCAATATTGATTCCCCTTGGCTGTCTGTGTTAGGACACATACTTCTAGAGCCATAAGCCACATTGTAAGAAGTCTGGCTACCCTGAAGCCCCCATGCTGGAGAGACCACAAAGATAGACTACAGAGGGAATAGATCATAGCTTTTCTGGACCCCTGCTTGAGTGTTCCCACCCCATGTGCCAGACATGTGAGGAAGCTTTCACCTTAACCCCTATCAGAGTGTGACAGTGTGAGACCCTGAATGAAAAAGCCACTAACCATTAGCTAATTGATTAATATACATATACCTATGTATATTATGCTTACTTGCATAAATGACCTACTATTATATAGATTGCTCTGAGACTTGCTTTTTTCACTGAGCAATTTCCGAGACTGATGTGTGTCAGTGGGCTCAGATCCACTCCATGTTTTGTAAGGCTGTGCAGCATTCCATAGCATAGATATTCCATAACAAGGCATAGAAGATTTTCAAACATCTTTTAGCTGGGGCCTGCCTCTTCAAAGGAAAAGTATTCTTGGAAGCCCACTGTTTAAAACAAGTGAAACAAGCCACTGGGGCCCAGACAGAGCCTCTCCTCACTACACTCCACGGAGGGAGGGACCCGTCCTTGAAAGAACTCCTAGCTTTTGACGACACATTTAAAAATCACTCACCTTGGGACTTCCCTGGCAGTCCAGGGGTTAAGACTCCACCCTTCCACTGCAGGGGGCACTGGTTCGATCCCTGGTGGGGGAATTAAGATCCCACAAGCTGCCCTTGCATGGCCAAAAAAAAAAAAATTCACTCACCTCATAGAGGGTCCAACAGTAGGTCACAGCAGTGCTTCTTGTCTGTTTTTTATTCTCTTTCTCTTTTTTTAAGGTATAATTGGCATATAACATTATGTTAGGTTCAGTTGTACAACATAATGATGATTCTATATTTGTATATATTGTGAAATGACCAGCACAATCCATCACCACACATAGTTCCAATTTTTTTTTCTTGTGATAAGCGCGTCTCAGTCTTGAATGTACATTCGAATCACCTCTGAATCTTGTTAAATGCAAGTTGTGGGACTTCCCTGGTGGTCCGGTGGTTAAGACCCCACGCTCCCAATGGAGGGGGCATGGGTTCGATCCCTGGTTGGAGAACTAAGACCCCGCATGCCGCACAGCGGGGCCAAAAAAAAAAGGTAAAAAAAAAAAATGCAAGTTGTGATGAGTAGGTCTGGAGTGGGTCGAGATTCTCAGCAGTTTTTACCGTCTCCCAGGTGATGCCTGTGCCCACTTGAGTGGTCAGGGATTAGCAAAGCCCAGCTAGCTCCTGATGACCCCTGCTTTCCTCTCTCACCTACCAAAATGGTGGTGGGGGTTATCTTTCCCTCCTCCTTATTATTATTATTTATTTATTTTGGCTGTGAGGCATGTGGGGTCTTAGTTTCCCAACCAGGGATCGAACCTGCGCCCCCTGCAGTGGGAGCGCGGAGTCTTAACCACTGGACCACCAAGGAAGTCCTTCCCTAAAGATTGGAAGCTCCTATTTTCACCTCCAGTCTTTGGCTCCCCGTCTATTCTCCAGAACTCCAGAATTCCTCACAGATCGGGGGCCATGCCACCACAACCATCTGTGCAAATTCCCTCTGCGCTGCTGCGCTGCTGAACTTCACGGGGTGGAAACAGGAAGTTGCTGAACGAATGGGCTGTAGACTTGATTCTCACCTTTCCAGAACTTCAGTTCTCTCATTTCCACTTTAAATATCTGTTTTAGGAGAGAAACGGGTAGAAAACTGGAGTTGGGAATTGTGTTCCCTCTGTCATCTGTCACCATTACTCAGCCTGCTCCAGCAGACGACCCTTTTTTGGCCCTTTCTCAACACTTTTGCTCCAGACATGACCTTCCCCCACCCCCTGCCATGAGAGAAAGAGAGAAACCTCTAAGATGGTCCACAAACCTCCACCGGGCTTTGAGCATCCTGGTACTATACCAACAGATTTGCACCACTCTGGAATCTGGCCTTGGCTACATGTGACCCTCTCCTTCTGTAGGGGATGGAAGGAGAAGGCCTTTGTAGCAAGGCACCATACATACGTCATTTACATTAACTACTGTAATCTCTGCAGTACTTTATGAGTATCACCCTCACGTTATCACTGAGGAAATTGAGGCTCAGAAAGGGTCAGTGACTCACCTAAGGTCACACCGCTAGAAATGACTGAGCTGGGATTGGATCTCAGACCTGCCTGACTCAGCATTTTGCCCAGGCTTTCTCTAAACCTGAGCAATGCTGAGGTCCCTGTGTGACCATGCTGGGTCTCTGAGTGCCCTTTTCTCCCTCATTGGCACTTTCAGTCCTGAATTCATGAGGATACAGTCCCAACTACGCCCTGGGGTCTCCCCTCCGTGTGGAGTCCTGGGCCCCTCCAGCGTTCCTGTAACCACGTAGTCAGGGTTCTCTTATTTGGCAACAGTGAGACCATTTTGTCCCTGACCTGACTGGGCACACACAGGCCTGGGTTGGAATCCCACAGCCACCTGTTGTATGAATACAAACACGTTCCTTAACCTCTCTGAGCTTCAGTTTCATCATGTGTAACATGAGGATGATAACTCTATGTCAGATGGGCTATTGGAGGATGAGAATAGTGCCTCTAATGCCTTTCAGAGTGCTTGGCATCCAGCAGGAACGAAAACAAAACAAGCTTGTACCTTTTTTATCCTCAATTTTTAAACTTTCTCATGGATCAGGACTAAGGTGGCCTCTCATTGGCCCCTGCGTCTTCGCAGCAACACAGCCCTCCAGGGGCAAGTCAGGAGTGTGTGAGATGGAGCAATTTCCTAGCTCTTACTGAGAGCAGGAGGGGGCTGAAGCACACCCCGTTCCCTGTGGAATTTGGGGACCGTGCCAGGACAGACCGCAAGCAGTTATTAACCAGTATGTGCAACATGTGTGAGTGGAGAGCGATGGGAGAACCAGAATTTGGCGAGACACCAGCTGGCAGGCTGGCACTCCACACGGGGAGCTGGGTATGGACCATCACGGTGCCCACCCCTCGTCACTTCCCCAGCTCCCTATCACAGGTGCTCAGTAAAACTTGTTGAACGAAGATGCTCTTTGGGGATAGGGGCTGAGCCAATGGGGGAAGCGATAGAAGAATGGTGATGGCCCTGTGTCGACACTGCATGAAGGCCTGAGCTGCTTCCTGATAGACCTGTTAGAGGTTTGGTTGGGTGGGTGACAGGGCTCAAAGGAGAAACAATAGAGTCGTTCCTTTTGATGGTTACCACTGTCAAACTCCAGCCAACTTGAAAATAAATTTAAAGTAATAGAATAAAAATAGTGAAATACTGTGGGGAACTTCAGCTTTGAGAACACTGAGACTTCCAGGATGAGAGAGGGATCCTGCTGCCAGGCTGCCTCTCCTCTGCAGAGCCTCTGTCTGACTGGGAGGCCAGTGCAGGTTCCAGCCAGCCTCTCCTCCCATTCCAGCTCCTGCCAAGCTTCTACCCTCCGGCCTTTGCAGTTCTGCAGAAGCTCCTACCTTTTAGTGGATGGGGCAAATCCTTGACCCCTTCTATCACCCGATGAAAAAATGCTTGACCTGGTCTTTTGTCCCCTACCTCCCGTCCCCACTCCCAACAGCCCTCAACAGATAGTCTGGAGCTTCCCTGGTGGCGCAGTGGTTAAGAATCCACCTACCAATGCAGGGGACACGGGTTCGAGCCCTGGTCCGGGAAGATCCTACATGCCGTGGAGCAACTAAGCCCGCGCGCCACAACTACTGAGCCTGCGCTCTAGAGCCTGGGAGCCACAACTACTGAAGCCCGCGCACCTAGAGCCTGTGCTCTGCAACAGGAGAAGCCACTGTAATGAGAAGCCCGCGCAACGCAACGAAGAGTAGCTTCCGCTCGTCGCAGCTAGAGAAAGCCCGTGCGCAGCAACGAAGACCCAACACAGCCAAAAATAAATTAATTAATTACTTAATTTTTAAAAAGAGATAGTCTGATGAGTACCTCACAGGCAAGCCCACACAAACAATCATAGCATCCTGGAGAAGGACCATACACACACTCATTAACACGTGGAGTGACAAGTACACCTCTCCTCTGTAACCATCATGAGGAGGATGCGAGAGGGAGCCTTGAGCTTTGTCCACTTTGTTCCTTTACTGTCTCCTTGCCTCCCCTGCCCCCTACAAACGGTGCCAGGGCCCCCTCCTATGCCGCCACACAGGTACAGCCTCTGGTTGCTTAGCAACGGCGTGCCTCTTCCCCCTACCTCAGCAACCTCCCCTTGTAGCTCTAGTAGCAGCCACAGCAGGGAGAGCCAGGCTGGACCTGCCAGGAGTTGCTGCTGCTGCTGAAAGGGAATGTGTGGGAACAAGCCCCCAGATAGGCCCAGGTGTGAAACCCAAGGTTCTTTCTTAACACACAGGTCCCACACTGACTCTTGGAAAGTCCTGCCACCCTCCCCTGTCCCTAGCTTCTGCCAGGCTGCTGGTTCCCCCTCCCACACTGGACATCTCACCCCGCTGCTGTGCTTTCTCTGCCCTGGGTCTCTGGATCTTCCCCATGTGGTCTGTTCCCCTCTTGAGGCGCAAGGCCCCTTGTCCTTTGTCATCCTATAACTCCACATCCACATGTGTTTGTCTCTGGGGTCTCAGTGGCTGTCTTAGGCTCTCTTTCAGCCCCTCCTGCTCAGACTGAGTAACTGCCTGTCTCCCCTTCACTAACACCAATCCCCTCACTCCCAACCTCCAAAGACTGGTCACTGGGATGACCCCATGTTGCCCCAGCAACCATGACCACATCCCTTGTTACCACCTTTCCAGGAAAGGTCTGTGGCGGGAGGGGCTTCACCGAAATGGCCCCCAGGGGAATCCTGCTTTCTGCACTCAGCCTGCTCTGGGCTTCAGTTTCAATGGAAACTGACACTGGACTTCTGGCCAACTAGAAGAAGACCGGGTCCAGAAAAGAAAGAAAGTCCTCCCTGCTGCCTTCCCTCCATCCGATCAGCTACAATGTCAGAGTCCCCAAGAGAAGCTCCTGAAGAGACTCAGCGCCTGCAGTGGGCAGGAACCTGCCCCACCCAGAACAGTGCTGCCCAGCCCCCAGCTGATAGAGTGCCCTCCCAGGGCATGGTGTCCACCCCCCTGTCTGTTTCCACCTGACCTGACCTCTTTACCTACACTCCCTGCCACCCCACCTCCCTCAATCCCTTAGGCTTGGGTTTGACAATATTACCTGTGGGTTAAGAACCAGGACTAGGGAGCAGTCAGCAAAGAGATGGCTGAGAGGAAATACTTTGAGTAAAGGGAGACCGGGTGGAGCCCAGGCACGGCAGGGTTGGAGGGATGCTGAAATGAGAGCATGAGGGAGATTTAGGGAGGGAGACCTGGATTCTCCTCTTCTAGCAGAGGAAGCCAGCAAACAGCAGATGGAACTTTCAGGCAGGAGGCTGGACTGAGTGACCTCACCCAAACCCTGTGGTCTGCTGCTTTTGCAACCTGGCGAGTCTCCCAGCTCTCCTGGGTCCCCAAGTAGGAGAGCTTTTTATAGTTCACTCCCCAACTTGGGTTTGAATAATTAAACAAGATGGACAGAAATAGTAGCCGGACAGCTAAGGCGGGTTATTTTGGGGTTTTCTGGAACACAGAGTGCTCCTGGGCGGCACCCTACCCCCGCAGGGGGTGGAGCCAGCATGAAGGCCGATGGGAGATTCCTGTGGGGGAAACCCACCCGCACCCCCCAGGGTTCCTTGGGTTGACAGGTTTGCTCTCAGCCAGAGGAGGGTCTCACCACATCTTCCTGGTCTTCAAGGAAGGAGAGGGCTCTCACTGCCTTCTGCTCATAGCTCCTCCCCTGGCAGGAAGTCCCTTCTGTTGTCTGTCAGCCCTTCTACTTCAGAGATGGTGACAGATATTGAAAATCAGATCGATAAGCAGCTTCAAGACAGGCTGAACCAGGACGAGGTGGCTACTGCTCCTCTGGCCAAGGAGCTGGAATCAGGTGATAGGAGGTCTTGTGTCCCCCTCGCCCTCCACTATAACTGTTGGAAAGCTGTGGAGGGAATGAGGGTTGGAATGGGGGATGGGAGGCAGAGCTGGGGAGATGAATTGATGGGGGGACAGACTAGGCTCCAGGGAAGAAAAGGCCAAAGATGGATTAGTGTTGGGGCTGAGAAACTCTGAAGGGGCAAGAAGCTCTCTTCTAGCTCCCTAGTGTCCTGTGTTCCTGGCAGATGCCCAGCCTGGGTTTGCTGGGACAGGGTTCTAGCAGCTGGGGATGGGGAGAGGTGAGGAGGGCCCCTTCAGGTCTCCATTGCAGACCAATAATTTGAGGCTTGTTTGCATAATACTTTTGGTTCAACCACAGAGATTAGGGCCTCACCCCAACTCTACCTTGAGGCTCTACCACAGAGCTTAAAACCTGGGGCCAGAGGGGGCACTTGTAATGTTTTCTCTCTTTGGTAACAACTTCAGGGGTGGGTTTGGAGGTCAGATTTCAGGAAATACTGAAATACTCATTCATTCATGTTTATTCATTCAACAAACATTTTAAAAGCACCAACTATAAGCCTTGCATTGTGTTGGTGCTGGGAATAAATTAGTATGGCAAGCTTGAAGAGGCTTGAAGTTCTCAAGAGGCCTGAAGTTTAGTGGGGGAGATGGCCATCTTAAAACCTGCTCTCCACCATTATTGAGTGCTTACTATGCATTCGATACCATATAGGAACTTCACAAAAATTGTCCCATTTAATCCTCATAACAAATCTGTGGTCTAAGTGGCATTAGCCCCATTTGACAGTTATTAGAACCAAGATGAAGAGATTTGTCCAAAGTCACTCAGCTTGTAAACTATATAAATGGAACTGGAACCTACGTTTATGTGATTCCAAGTTCGGGCTCTTAACCACTGCCCTTGTGGTCGCTAATGCCTGGAAGGAAGATGTAAATTCATTAACGCGGTGGGTGTTCAAAAGAGAGTGAGATTGCCTTTAGCTTCGGGTATGTGCTACGCGTGGCTGGGTGGGGCAATCAGGGAAAGCCTCCTAAAAGAGGTGGCTTTGCATCGTACTCAATTCATTCTACAAATACTTAAATTGAGTATCTACTACGCCCTTGTTGTTGGTGCTGAGGATCCCGAAGTGACCGAAGTCCTTGCGCTGTGGACATGCTGGGCAGGGATAGAGGAAAGGCCGAAATTATAATTGCGCGAGTCGTAAATGCCAAGTTTCCTTTACCCTCAGAGTTGTTCTGCTCCTCCTGGGTTTCTCTCCCAGAAGCAAATACCCAAACTTCTGGGGAATCTAGAGAAAAGGCCTGTCCGTCCTACTCTGGGAAGTCCTTCCTAACGTCTATCCTGCATTTCTTTCTGTTCCAACAGAGTTCCCCACCTCCCATTTCATTCCTCTTTTTCAAGGCCAAATCTCACAGCACTAACCCGGCAGTCCGAGAGCGTCTGGCCCTTTAAGGCCACCTTCTTCCCCCCACGTGCCGTCTGGTTGGGCTGGCGACGCTGACGCACGCGTGACGTCAATGGCAGCTGGCGGAGTCTGGGCACGGGGAGCGAAGATGGGGTGGGGGTGGGGGGGCAAAAGCGAGAGGGCGGTTCATTTGCATTTAAAGGGTCCACTCCAGGGTTAGCGATCAAGGCTTTAAAGAAATGTGTATTTGGAAAACTTTCCGTCTTGCACTATGGGGCAAGAAAAAGGCGTGGTATAGCTAAAGTCGGTGGTGACTCAAGTTTGCAATGTCAATTATGTCCTTCCGCGGGAAGGGGGAAATAGTCCGTCGGTGCCCGGGCTGGAACCACGTGACTTGGAGGGGGCGGTGGGGGGTGGGGAGAGGGAAGAAGGGAGGAGCTGGGGAGACGACTGTCAGGCTTCGTTTCAGCTGCCCCCACCCCCACATCCTGCCCACCCTCCTGCAGCTGCCACCACATCCTGCCCAGCCGGGGGCAGGGAACTCGTGGGGGGGGGGGGGCACTCACCCAGGACACAGGTTAGGCACCCCTTCCCTACCTCTTTCAGTTCCAGGGTGGGGCGTCTGCCCTTTGCCCTGGGCCTGGCCCCAGGCACCCTGGCACTGAGCTTGGGGCACAGTTCTGCCAACACAGTCTTGGACACCTCTCTGCCCAACTCCGCCCCGCACCCTGCCCCCGCCCAAAGCGGGACTTGTTCGGTCCCAGATCAGAGCCCCATCCCTGGACTAGCACAGTTATCAATAGACAATTAGAAGTGTTCAATAACGTTTTTATAGTCTTAACTCAGATACACAGCTACAAACACATATACAGATTCATGAAACAGACTTTTGCTGAGCACATTCCATGCCAGGCCCTGAAAAGCCCTGAAGACTCAAAGTTGAGTTAAACTGCTGCCCTCAAGGAGTTCAAAATCTAGTGAAGGAGAGTAAATTAGAAACCAAAAATGTCAGTACAATGCAGTGTGTACTGATGAGGTAGATACACAGAGTGGAGAACACTATACAGAATCAGAGGTACAGGAAGACACACAAGTCGAAGGATCACCAGTATATTACCCATGCTGATGGCCCTTCCCCTCACAAGTGAGGTGGAAGATGGGAAAGATTGGGAGCCTTTGCTGGGATTACTGGAAAACTGGGAGGAAGAATGATCAGCCCAATGGAAAGTATGACATGGATGGAGGTGAGGATGGAGATTGTCCAAATGACTGTGGAGAAGGCAAGAGCGTTAACCAAGCAGCCAGTTAGAGGCTGAAACAGCGGTAATGGCTTCCCATAGTTATGAAACAACAGTCAGGAGAGAAGCAGCCCTTGTGGATGAGGAAGACCTTTCCAAATTAAGTTGGATAGGGATGCTTGGGGAGGTGTGACTAAAGGAAGCTATTGATGTCCCTTTGCCATATAAATTGATGAAGATGATACTGTACTGAGGAGTTTACACACACTTTTTAGGACTTTGGTGGGCATCTGTCCGACTCACAGGGGATTTTATAGCAACGTTAGTTGACTTTTCTCTAAGAAAGATTGAGTTGGTAGTCAGAGGGAGAGAAGGAAAAATGAGACCCAGCCATCTGAGCCTGCCTAGGCATTTTCCACCTAGCACATCCTGGGATGGGTAGTCCAGGGGCTAGAAGAAAAAGATGTAGTGAGTCATTTTCAGGAAGTCTTTATTATAATCTAACTTCCAGCAACACTCCCTAGATCCTTTCTTAGTTCTCCATGGAAATCAAGACCTCATGTTTGTTACTTTTCCTTTCCTATGAAGTTCTCTCTATAAATACATGTATATGTAAATTCTATTCTACTTGTAATGTCAGCCTCTCCTGCTCTTTCCTACTCTGTTTTCTAGTGGATTATCATTTCAGCAACTCAGGGTCCAGGACACTCCATCTCCCCCACTGAGCTTTTCCCTGCCCTCCTTTCTCCCCCCTGCTCTTCCTGGCCCTTTAACACCCTCCTAGGTGACTCACCTACCTTCCTTCCTCATTCCTTTATTTAGGACCCAACATTCCAAGGCAGGGAGGACCAGGTGGCCAATCACAGCCCTGGCAAACCTACCTCGGGCTTGAGATTGGCTGGAGCTGTGGTTGGCGGGAGGCTCACCACTCAGATCTGTAGGATGTTGGGGAGGGGGTTTCTGGGAATCAGCCCTGGGAAATAATTTGTTCTGGGGCTGCTAATGGTTTTGAAGAGAATCCTTCCAATAGAGCTGGGGCCAGAGGGTCTCTAGCTTGAGAGCCTCAAAACTGGAGGCAGGCTGAGAACCCAGCTTTCTCAGCGTCCTGGGGGCTTGGCTGCCCCCCTGCCCACTTTTTTTTCCTGTGATCTGGGACCCAGTGGTCTGAAGGCTGAGTTCCCAGGCCTGTTCCTAAGAAGTCTTTTCCAGCAGCCCTGGATCTCTCCAGTCTCAACATTCTGCTTTCCCGACGTCGGAAACAGCCGGAAAATAAACACCCTGATGACTAAACGGTTTCTCCAGCTAGAGCCTGGGGAAGCACTAAAAATAGAGGCCACAAGTGAGGGGAGGTTCCCCACTTGAGGGAGGGGGGGGCACTTTCCCATCCTGCTATTGCCACAGCCCCAGGCCTGGCACAAGACTCTGTTCTTCTCGGAGTCCTTGGGGACAGGGCAGATGGGCTCCCCCTGCCTACACTGAGGTCCTTCAGGCAAGCTAGCCCTGCCTGGTAGGGAAGACTGACATCTTCTGGTGCTGGGGCCCCATCTCTCAAATCTAATGGGGAACTAAGAAGCTATGTTTGGGGACAAAGTGGAACACTCTAAATCAGGTTTCCTGAAGGAGGGGCCAAGTGGAAGAGTTGGAAACTGAGGCCAAGGAAATAGGAGCTTGCTGGCTTCCTGTCTTAAAGCATACAAGATAAGCCTCCAACCTATTTGCAAAGCAATTCCACTGAACTTGCCTCCGCTAATGCTTGTATGAGATAATGGGCCTAAAGGGGGTCTTGACAGTCCAGCCCTTGAATTATTATAATGCAGCATGAGGTACTGTTCAAAGCAATCTACTTGTATGAACTAATTTAATCTTCACACCAATTTATGAGTTAGGTACTATTATCAAAATCTCTATTTTACCCATGAGGATCATGAGGTACAGGGAAGTTAAGTAACGTGCCTCTGTTCCCAGTTAATAAATGGTGGAATAAGGATTTGAACCAAGGTAGCTTGACTACTCCAAAGTTGATGCCTCTTATCACCATAACATGCTGCCTCTTTCGGGATATATTCGTCTCTTCAGCCCTTAACCTAGAATTGAGTCTTTGTCCAGTAAATCAGACCCAGCCAGATAGAAATCAGGGTGTGTGAAGAACTGAGTGCCCTTCTGTTCTCCAAGGTTCTTTGAGATCTAAGCCAGATTCCATCATTTCCTCAAGCTCAAGGTAGGAAGCAGACGTTGGAGTAACAGGGATGCTGGGAGAGGAAGTCTGATGGGTCAGTTGTCCAGTAGGCATGGCACCCACACTCCTGTTGCAGGGCACGAGAAGATTCACCACACCCTGGAGCAAACAGGAATTAAAAACTTTTTAAAACAGCTACTACTGCTTCTTTAATAAGATGCTTTGGGGCGTTTCCTGTGCTGGGGGAAATTAGGGTCACACCCCTTTAAATTGCCCCCCTCAGCTGTAAGTGTTCTGGGGCCGCAGGCACTGGGGATTAGGTCACCCACGAACTATGAGCTGTCGCTTTAAATTGATGGGCGTCTGCCGAGCCGGGCTCCGGGAGGGGAGGGGGCCTGTCTCAGGTAGAGGGAGCAAGCGAGCTCTCCAGGTAACCCCCCAGAAATGAACGTGTCCCTTTAAGTGGAGCTTCGGCACACCCTAAGCGAGGAAGATGGAATCTTTTCAACACTTAGCGTCTACCGTTAATTTATCTACTTAGACTCCCACCTCCCAAATCTCCTGGGGCTTGGGGGATGGGGGGAGCTGTCGAGGTAGAGTGTGTGTGTGTATGAGAGAGTGTGCACGCAGTCCGAGGAAGCTCCCGGGAAAGGACCTCCTCGAGCGCACGGTGGCAGCAGTGCTAGGCGGCCGTCCGGCCAGCTCGAAGCGGGGGCACCACGGGCGCGGGCCGATCCCTTTAGGGGCCTCTGGGTCTCGCGTGCCTACTTTGCGTCGGTCCGTCGCTGTCTCCCTCCCTCCCGGCTGGCGGAGGGATCTGCCGCTCCCGGCGCCGCAGCCTAGCTTGGAAGGGCGGTGGGGTGGGGGCCGACCCGGCCCGGCCTGGCCGGCCCGAGGAAAGCGAGGGGCGGGGCCGCGTCCCTGGGACCGCCTTTACTCCGGCCCCGCCCCCACGCCCCCACGGGTTCCTCCCATTGGCTCCCCGCCTGTCCATCACCCCTGTTCCCCCCACCCCTCAAGCTAGGCTGAGCTGTGCCTACGTCGGCCTTGACTCTTGGGGGCTGGAGGAGTTACCTTTGGAGCCCGAAAGGAGGAAGGAAGGAAAATATCAACAACAGCCGAGGCGACTCGGACGCTCGGCCCGGGTCCCCCGCCTGCCTGCCCGCCCCCGCGCCCAGGACGGGGGCCTAGGCCCCCCGGCGCCGCCCAGGGCCCGCGCGGACGCCGGCCTCATTTATTATTCCCCCCGCCCGGAGCTGCGGCTTCCAGGTGCTGAAGATCCCCCGGACCAGGGGCGAGGGCTACCCCCCTCCCAGCCGTGACACCCCCCTTCCCCCAGTGGGGCCGGTGAGTATAGAAAAATAATGAGCCTGCCGCTTTAAGAGGCCCCCTCCCCCACCCCGTCCTGGGGTTGGGGTGGAGGGTGGTCTAGACCGTCCCCCTGAGGGGTGGAATGGGGTGGCCTTCTGGACTGGGAGGAACTCGCGGAGCGGGCTGTTTTCGTGTGGCGTTGGTGGGAGATTATATGGGGGACTGTTTGGGTGAGGGAGTCGGCTGTGGGGACAAGTGGAGTGGGCTGTAATTCCCTTGGGTGTTGGGGTCGGGGTGGGGACCGGGGGCTTGGGGGCGCGCCGGTCTGTTGGTGTCCGGGGGTTTAGGGCGATCCCCAAGTGGTCTGGGAAGGGGCGCCATCCTCAGAGGGGGTCTCTGGTGACAGCCGGGAGCGACTGACATTTTAACAGCCGGCCCTCCCTCCCTCTCCCTCCTCGCGCCGCCTGTTCCCTCCTCCTTGGCCCGAAATGGTGCAGAAGGGGGCCTGGGAGGGCGGCGGGAGGGTGGGGGCGGGGGGAGCCGCAGCTGTTTGGGAAGCGGGGGAGGGAGGGGGAATGTTGTTCAGATGACACCAGGGTGGTGGGTTGAGGTGTGTGAGTGTGTGTGTGTCCGGGGCCCGGGTTTGCCCGGCGCCTGTGGAGCTGGGACGCGGAGTCACCACGGAGGTGGGCACGCAGGACCCTTCCTTGGGACCTCCTAGCCCGCTCCCGAGACCCCTGATCTGGTTTGTCAGCAGCCCCAGCCGGAGAACCCCCGGCCAGAAGTTTGCAGCTGTTCAGCATCTGGGCAAGAGTTCTCCAGTCCCTCTCTCCACCTATGGCTGGCTGAACTGGGCTGGGAGTGGGGGTCTAGTGAGTGTTGGGGGGCTTTTGGGGAGGGAGGGCCAAAGAGGCTAAGATGCATCTAGTCTCTCACCCCAGTGCTAGCCCCTTTCCTATCAGTTTTGGTCTTACAGGGCCTCCCTTCCCCTAGTGATTGAAGCTCATCTCTCAGTGGCCTCCTGAGGTCTCTCCCCAATGAAAGGAGGGCTCCTGAGTGTGGGCACCTTTGGAACCACTGACTCGGTTATCCCAGGTTTGTCCTTTGAGTGGGGGACTCTCTCTGCCTTCGCTTAAGCAGCCCATTGTTGATGGGTTGGGGGAGGGTACAGTGGGTGGATCCTGTGTCCCCCTTCTCAGTGCTCAGCCCCCTTTTGAGATTTCCTTGTAGGCCTGGTTTCTTTGGTTTGGGGGAGTGGCCCTCTGCTGCCCCTTCCCCCATCCCCTCAGTGGGTGTCCTAGGCAATTCAGGGGCCAGCCTGGACTATGGGAAGTTTACCGTCTGGGGCGGTGACCTTGGGCTGCTCTGGCCTCGAGATAGCAGGGGAGCCCTGGCCAGCAGAACATTGGGTATTTTGAAGTTAGGGAGCTGTCCACCTCCCGCTCCCCTCCAAACCCCCAACAGAGAAGTCTTAGTAGTCAAGGAGAGCATTGAAAAAGGCACATGTCAGTGTTCACAGACGTCTACCCGCCTGTGGCCGCCGGGTCACACCCGCCCCAGGACTTAGCCTGGCTGTCCCAGCTCCCACGGCCTGCCTGGGAATGAATTTCCTTCCTGTGGTTTCCCAGTGTGTTGGGCAGGAGATGGGGGTGGGGTGGGATCAGTGTGAGGGTGGCTGAAGACCCATTTATATGGAGTGATTGGGGGTTCACAAGAGCTTATGTGTAGCTCTTTCTCCACTTTGCCCAGCAGACATTTGGACCCTTGGGTCTCAGTGGTCATATTCTCTTTGTTGTAACTTCCCTGCCACCCCTCCCCCAACACAGCCTGTGTGTGTTAGTGTATTTGTGTGTATATGTATGTATATGCGTGTGCATTTGTAAAGGGCAGGGTCTCTGGTTTCTCTGGGAGAAGGGGGAGCTTTCACTTACATACCTTTAGAGGCCAGAGAGGTTGTTTTTTTTAATCTGAGGTCACACAGCAAATCTGTGTCAGAGCTTTAGTCCAACCACCACTCTTTCAGGCATGGCTTCATAGCAGGGAGAGACCATAGGAAAGAAGACACAGTCCTTCCCCTTGGAGGCCCTGGTCCAAGTGGAGAAGCAGGACCCTTGTGTTGGGGGATGGGCATGAGAGGTTGGGCTGGATTCTGTCTGCTGTGCCCAGTGCCTGGAATAGAGTAGTGGAGGACATGAGAGGGTGGTGGGGACTGCCCATTGTCTACACCACTCTGTACCTGCTGTCCCTGGACTGGAGGAGCCTGGGCTTCCCAGCTCTGCCCCTCTTGGCTCCTGGTTCTTCTCATAGGCTCGGAGATATGATAGTCTTTCTGGCTGCTGTTACATAATCTCGCCAGAAGATTTTTTTTTTTTTTTTTAATCTTTCCTGGGTCTTTTCTGGGAGGTGTGATGAGGGGAGAAGGCAGAGGGTAGACTCCCCAGGTTGGGGCTGGAGGACCAGTAGCAAGGAAGCTGGGAGAGGCCTCCTGGCCTCTGAGGGGGACAGGAAAGAGGACACCTTGGGTTTAGGCCCTCATTGATTGTGACCTAGCCTCTCCCACCCTCCTCCCCGACCCTGCCCTGGGAAGGTCTCCCTGCTGTGGGTATCCCTGGGCCTTGTGCCCCCAGAGAAGCCTGCCCCTCTGCTCATCCTGTCAACCTTCTTCTTCTGGCCAGCTGGGCCCCTTGCCCTCCCCAGTTGGCTTTGGTCCAGAATCTCAATGCTTACCCTGGCCTGGTATGGGAGGGCCCTGTGTTGGACACTTTGCCACCCACTTCTGTACCTCTGTGGGGGCAAGAGGAGTCAAATGGAACAAATGGGTGGGTCCAGCATTTCCCTAGTTGTATTTAAAGCCAGGATCCCTGCTTCTCTGCCCCTCTAGTCCAGAGGGTGGTGGCCTTACTGGAGAAGGGGAGTCAGTGGGGGATGTGTAATAGAGGCCTCGACCTCTTGGGAACAAGTCATAGTTGGTGTTCGGCTGGGTCCTGGAAGTGGGTAAGAGGATCAGACATGGGCCTAGCATCCATCCTCAAGGGTCAGCCTATGGGTCTTGTGGCACTGTGGTGGTGGGTTCTCCCCACCCCTTGCGATCATAGCTGGGACTCTCCAGGCTCTCTGAGGCCAACTGGTTTGAGGCAATTATCTCCCTTTTAGAGGGAAGGAGGAGATGGTGGCAGGGCCAGCATAGCCTCAGCATCACTGTAATCTCTGGTGACTTTTATGAGCCAGTCATGGGGCCGGAGTCCGGCCAACCGTCTGTCCTTCTGTCCCAGTTTGGTGACTTACTCATGGGGTGAGGGGGAGGTGTTAGGTGCTAGTAGTTCTGTTCTGGGAGCTGAAAACCTTTCTGTGGTTGATGTTCCCCTGTCTGTCCACAACTGCAGCAGGCAGAATGGAGCTTAGACTTCAGGAAGAACTTATCAGTGGAGATAGATGGGAGAGAGAGAGAGAGCTCTAACTTGGCTTGGGAAGGATGGGATCTCAAAATACTTTCTTCGCCAGTGGCTCTTGGTGGCTCTGCTGAAAGGCCTTGAACTTTGGCCTAGTGGGGATGGTGCTGTTTGGCTCCTGTAATATTTATTTTCTCTTCTTCCCCCATGCCTGGGACTGAAAGTATCCTGAGGAGAGTTTGTCCTGAGAGCTGTGGGATGGCTGGCCTTTGGGCTCCTTTCCCCTGAAGGGGGCGGGGTGGGGGTCTCGTGCAGACTGGCATGCCCAGATGCACCTGGCAGCTCCACAGCGTTTAGTGGCACACACGCATGGAGGTGTGCAGCACACACACACGAGCGTGTAGACACCCATGAAGCAGCTGCTCCCTGTAGCGGGTGGGGGTAGCGAAAGGCAAAGATAATTGAAAGATTGGAGACTGGGGACAGGGTGAGGGGACTGGAGGCAAGAAGGCAGAGGCATGCACAACTCTGAAGAGAGGAGTGTTGACTCGAGCAAGAGGGATTGAGTTTAGACCTAGAGCATAGCGTGTGAGTTGGGGAGCCCTGGCTGACTTCCCTCACTGCCCCTTGCAGCACTCCACCCCCGCCACCATTTTTCCCTCTCTGTGCCCCTGGCTCAGCCTGCCTCAGCCCCTCACTCGAACCGTATGTCCTTGGGTAAGTCTGCTTTCCAGATGTGCAGGAGTTTCACTTAGCCTTGTGGTGAGCAGAGCACCTGGGTGTTTTGGTGGTTTGTCACTGGTCTCTTTTGCCCTCCCCACTCATCCAGATAAGCAAGGCCATTCTGAGGTATCAAGGTTACATCTGAGCCCTCAAGCATTTGGGGGCCAACTCCTGGCCTGGGTGACCCCCAAGACCCTTTGCATTTGATTTTTCCTTTTCTTGAGGCTGTAGCCACAACCTCTCCTTCCTGGGAGCCTAGCCATGCTTCTCTGGCTGGTCCTGCCTGGTGTGGAGACAGGGGGATGCATTCACTCACTCTGCACAGGACCCTGATAGCCTGGGGTTGAGGGGTGGCAGCTGTGCCTATTGTCTGATCTCTCTCCCCTCTGTTGTAGGCTGGGAAGGGAAGGACTTGTATGGAGCTCTGGCCTGTTGCTGGCCTCAGCCAGGTGGGACCATATTTACTCATTTAAACTCACCCTCCCAGGAGGCTTCAGGCTCTAGGCCTGCTCACTGACCTTGGCTTGGTGCCTCTGGCTGGGTGCTCTGGCCACTCCCCTAGGAGTTGGAGAGACCAGGGAAGCATATAGAGAAGGAACATTTTTTGCCCCCTGGTCATGAGCACTTTTACCCAAGGGCAGTACCCCACTCACCCTATTTTCCAATATACTTTGGAGACCAAAAACTAAAACTTTTGAGATCCCTGGGGATTGGAGAAAGGAAACTTCCATTTGTTGTGTCCCTGTGTGCCAAGCTCTGTGCTGGAAACATAGGAAGACTCATTTATTTTTCTCCACATTGTTTTTTGTAATTGAGGAGACTGAGTCAGAGATTTAAGTGACTTGCTCAAGCTTTCCCAGTTAGGAGGTGTTCAGGGCTTTTGTCTAAGGTTGAGGGAAGGATCCTGCCCTGCAGGAGGGGCAGTGGAAAAGGAGGCCCAGGGAGACCTGGGAAGAGGAGGAGGATACATTGAAGGGAAGAACGAACCCAGTAGGATTCCCTGGCAGGAGTGCAGAGGATTAGGGTCTGGTGGCAAGATGGGGGGGCAGGGGGACATGCTTTGGTTCCCTGAGAAGGTATTGTCTTCTGATTGAGTGCCATGGGAGGAAGCCAAAGCAGGGGTATGTAGGCAGGAACAAGTGACACTCAGAGACCCTTCCTGGGTACCAGTGAGTACCCCCTAAAGCTGCCATATGAGATGGATGAGGAGAGAGACTAGATCAGGAAAGACTTGAGCCACAAGAGTCCTGGGCTTGTCAAAGGCAAGAGGCATGGCTGACTTGAGCCTCCCAGGCCCAGATATTAGGGAATCTGCCCTGGAAGGAATGTGCTGTTACTCCTGGGAGGGAGAACCTGCCTGCTCTCTGTCCAAGTTGTGCGGGGAAGCGCTGTGCTCAGCAGTCAGCCCTCCTCTGCCACTAATTCCTGGTGACCTTGGGCATGTCCCTGCACATTCTGAGTTGGTTTCCATTTCTGTGAAACAGAGATGCCTCCCCTGGAAGAGGAAGGAGGTTCCATGGGAAAACGTGTGGTACTCAGCAGAGTGGGTGCTTGGAAAGTGGCTGCATCCTTTCTTCCAGACATCAGCTCCAACCTGGCCCTGGACTTGCCTGCTAAGGCAGCGGTCCAGAAGGTGGGGTGGAGGCACGCAGTGTCCTGGGTAGGGACTGGATGTGAGGGGGACTTAGGAGGCCCTGAGGGGACCCTGGGACGGGCTTGGGAAGCTGAGCCCAGCTCTGCCCTCCCCAACCAGCTGCCTCCTTGTCTCAGAACCTGCCCACTCCACATTTCACCCCAGAGTCTTACCAGATCCCTCTGGCTGAGTGCTTACTTATCTCTCATGATCTCCCTGCCCCCACCCCTGCCAGCAAATACTTGGGATTGAGGGTTGGGAGAATAAGGAATAAGAGAGCTCATCCTCAAATCTCAAGGGAAGACATACGGGCGGGAGTGGGTGTGGATGGGGAGAGGAGGGTTGGTCTCTTTGTGGAGTCTTCCCACTCCAGTTGGATCGAGTAACACGGAGGCAAGGGGATGGAGCAGGTGACCTCAAACCTTTAAAGCATGCGTGTGTTAATGGTTGGGGGTAGACCAGGAGGAAGGGCTGATCTTGAAAGGGTTGCCTCAGGCCTCCCCAGGCACATCTCTCTTTGACCTCTGAGCCCCTTTTCTCCATCCCCCACAGCTGCCTGCCTCTCTGCTGACTCCCCTATGCATACCCCATGGCAGGCCTGTGGGGCCCAGGCTGACTGGGTGGGGACAGGTGTCCTGGCCCAGCTGTTCCCTCTTGTCTCCCCCACCTGTCAGCCCAGAGGGTGGAGAGCTGACAGGGAGCAGAGATGAGGAACCCCTTGGCCTCCTCACCTGCTCCCTGGGGTGGGGCCCTGGTTATAAAATGTAGCAGAGGGATTGAGAGTAGACAATAGGCAGGACTTCCCACTCAGAGGAAGGATAAATCCTGACCATAGGAATGGCAGAGAATGCTGAGTACATAGGGATCCTAGCTGTCAGAAATCAGAGGGGTCTTTGCACAATATCTTCTTGAAAGGGAGAGACTGGATATTGGTGAGGGACATGGATCAAGTCTGGGGGCAAGTATTTGACTAGGTGTATGTAGGTACTCCCCCCCGTGCTGCCTGCTAGTGTGGCGGGGTCGGGGCAGCTCCATCTGGCTGGGCATCTTAGCCTCACCTGGCACCTTTCCTGAAAGCAGCAAGCTAATCCTATAAGAGCTGCCTGGCTGGCCGCCTCAGCAGGCCCACGGAGCCGCACTGCCGGCCCTCCCTTGCCAGGGGCTTAGAGGACTGTCCTTCCAGTCAGAAGGAGATCCAGCTGCCACCCTGAGCGGCCCCTTTAAATCCCCGGTGGCTTCCCGAGGTCACGATGTCTCTAGGAGGATTTGCTTTCCGTGATTGGATTGGCCTCTTTGTGGGGGGCAGTGCTGTCTGCAATTGTAGGTGAACACTTCACATTCTCATCCTCCACCTTCCCTTCCATCGGAATTGGTGCTGTCCAGTCTGAGGGCCCAGGCCTCAGGCCTCCTCCCTTCTCTCCTTGCTCTCACGTTCCAGCAATCAGGACCTGGACCCCCTTCATCTACTTCAGCTAAAGCAGCCTTGCCCCTGTTCTCTGGATGGGAAAGAAGGATCTTGCTGCTTTAAACAAGGGGACAGACCACTGCCCTGGAATACAGTGCCCTTCTGAGACTGTCTACTGCCTGTTTTTCTCCACTTTTTCCTCTTCAGCTTGTTCTTCCTTAGGCCAGGGGCCCATGCTCCATAGTTTTCCCAAGCCCTCATTTCCATGGGCAGTCCCTCTCCTGATCTAACCATCAGCCCTCCTGCTGCAGTGGCAGGCAGCCCAGACCCAGCACTGGTGGCATTATGCTCACCCCAACGGCTCTCAAGCTGACCCGCCCCCAAGGCCCCAGCTGCCACTTTCACTTCTGTCTCCTGAGACCCCAGAGGGAAGTTGGGTGGGGAGGTGGAAGGTGACCCACTAACCGTCCCAACCGCCCCACCTCTCCTCAGCTGAGGCTTCAGATGGCCAGGGGCCCCTGTCCGCCACTCTCAGCTAGATGAGTGGAATGGGCTTAGGTTGCAGGGGAAGGGTTGGCTGCAGTGGGAGGAATGGTGGTTAGATAGCAGGAAGGACTTCCTGGGATAGGAGACCACTGCCTGCTTGGCTTCATTGTTTCAGAGGGTACAGCTAGAAGCATAGGTATTATAACTGGACAAACAGGTCATTTGACCTCTTCAAGGTAGGCAGGGGATTGGCTGTCTTCTAGCTCCCATTAGTTGGACTACAATGCTGGGGCTGCAGTGCCCTCCCAAGTGTTACCAGCTGCCCATGCTTAGTCAGGTAACTTCTAACAAAGCAAATTTTAGCCCCAGAGACTACTTTGAGTTCAAAGACTCAGCCTGGGAAGTCCTCTCTGTAGTCTTACATCTATGTCGCCTGCTGTACTAGGCTATTTCCTCTCGTTTTGCACTTTGGGGAATGGAATTTAGAAGTGGGGATAGAGGTGGAAGTAAGGACAGTCCGCTCGTGTCCTACTGCTGCCCCAGCCTTGGCACTAAAGAGGGGAATAGGGTTTTTCTCCTGAGGAGCCCCCAGGCAGCTTTGGAGCCATCACACTTTACCCCATGAACCTTATCCAATTCCTCTAGCTGTAGTGCTTACTTGTTCCTCATAATTACACCTCCTCCCCTCAGATCCCTTCCTGGACAGGGGACCTGGACAAGAGTGGAGGACCCAGTTGGATTGAGAGCTCTAGACAGTACCACTAGATCAATTCAGAAATGTTTTCTGCAGAAGGATGAGACTGGAGACCTGAGGTGCCAAGAACTCCATGTGGGGTCCCTAACTGCCTAGGGATGCTGGGTGGGGGTGTCCCAGGTCCTAGAATGGGAAGTAGAACTTGATGGAATAAGGTCAGAGACACTATGCAAATCCCCATGCAAATGAGCAGTAGTGAGTCATTACTGATTGGCCTGCTGGGTGGAGCATGAGGCAAGGCTCAGGCTCAGGTTCCAGAGCTGGCCCCACTAATGACCATGACAGTGACCTTGGGCCAGTCACTACTCTAACCAGAAGCAGGATCCCAAGCCCTGGGTCTGATAGGCACTCCAGGTGTGTGAGGGGATTGGCTTGGCAGAACCTCTGCTGCCAGGGCCTGTGCACCCTGCCTGGCACCTGCCCTGGCTGACCATGAGCCTCTGCCAACCCTTGGCCATCTGTTGTGGAGGTTATCGTTCCGAAAGCACCTCCGTCTTCATCAGGCCTGTTCCTCCACTCTTCTGGCCTCCACATTGCCCTCCCCTCCTAAGCTGGAGGACAGGGGACCTAACTGGACCAACTCTTCTGTTATCTCTCCATGGAATCACACAGTCCTGACCTCCCTTCCTTTTGAGCCGCTATAAAGAGCATAGGAACAGAATGTCTAGGCTGGAAGGGCACTTGGGTACCTAGTCCACTCCACCTACCCATTATACTGGCCAGTGGGGTGAACTCTGGCGGGGGCAGTGCCATATTCAAGTTCACACAGTGAGTTAGGGCCAGGGCAGGGACTAGAACCCAGGCATCCAGAATCCCTACCCATAGTCCCCGTATTTCCCTGGGCTGTTCATTACCCTACCTCACCTACCCCTTTTCTACTAGGACTCAGTCTCCTGTTGCCCCCAGATTCTTCCTGAGGTCAGCGGGGTGGCTCTGGGAACTTGTGGGCGCAGGGTGGTTCCTAGGAGCCAGCCTAGAGGCCACCAGGGCAAGGCCAGAGCTGGGGTGGGAAGTGCTGGAGGTCGGGGGGGGGGGCGGTGGCTGCTGCCTCTGTAGGGGGCCATACAGCCTCAGTGATGCTACAGGAAGGATGAGAGCTAGACTACAGGAAGGACAAGCTGGGGTGGGGAAGCAGTGGAGGCGGCTCGGGAGACAGCCCCTCACTGGAGAGCCATCTCCTGGGCAGAGAACAGGCTGGCCCCATCCCAGGAGATTTGCCAAGGAGAAGAGGGCGGAAAGCCTAGGGTGGGGCGCGGGAGAGTTGTCCAGCGGAAACTGGAGGGAGGGCTCCTAGCCCTGCTGCCCACACTGGGTGCTCCTCTTGGCAAGTCGATTCCTGTCCCTTAAGCCCCTTAAGCGAAGGCTTCAGTGCCGACCTCCGCTTGTGTTCTTAGGGTGCCTGGGACCTGAGACCACCCCCGCCCCAGGTCCAGCTTTCTTGGACTGGCCCTCTCTCCCTCCCCACAGCCCAACAGTCCGCCCCCAGGTCCCTTGTCGGTGAGTTAAAATTAGCTCAGTGCCCAGACTAAAAATAGCCCCTGCCCAACCCTGAGGCTGTTGGGCTGGGGGAGGGGAGTCCCCGAGGGAGGGGAGGATGGTGGGAACCAGGGGTTTGGGGAGTGAGCCTGCCAAACAGAACTTTGAAGGGAGGAGGAGGATGGGGATGGGTACCTGCCTGTGCCTTTGAGAGCAGACCCTAGAAGAACTTCGGGGCGAATGAAAGGAGGCTGCCTTGTGGGAGGGGGAGCAGAGAGGGGGCAGAGAGATTGGAGAACAGGGAGGAGCCAGGGAGCAGTGGGTGGGGAGCAGGCGGGGGTGCGAGAATTGGACTGTGCGCAGGTGGGGGAGAGGGGCAGCGTGAGACCCCAGCACTGCCTTTGCCCAGACTTCGAGGGGAGGGTGATGCCCCCCACTTCGGGGCTAGTACAGTGTTTGTGAAGGAAGGGCTGTCTGTGTAGATTCCAGAGGCTGCGAACCCCAGGGCTCTCTTGCCTGGGCCCCATCTCTTGGTGGTCACTGAGTTTACCTTCCCACCCATCTTCCAGAGCTCCTCAGCATGTGTCTCTGCGTAGAGGGCTGCGGTTCAGAGAGAGTGGCTTGGAAGGTTTGTGAGCCCTGGGGTGAGGCAGGAATGGAGGCAGTACCCCGGGCGTTTAGAGGGCCACTGGGCCTTGTGCCCACCTCTGCCCACTCTCAGGGCCTGCTTGCCCTGGAGCCTGGACCTAGCCAGAGCCTCAAGAGCCAAGATGCTCCATCCCCGGCCAGGTCTGGGCTCAGTCCTGGCCCCTGAGGGCCTCCTTGCCTCTCCCTGCCCTGCCCTAGGTGGGCCCTGCCCTTCCCTTGTCTGTCTCTTGGCAGGACTGCAGGATTTCAGAGGACAGGGTTGGAGTCCTGTCGAGTTTCGCCCACGTGCTCGGCCTAGCATCAGCGTCGTGCAAGCAGTTTCTTGTTCTCTACCTGCTTCTCTCTCAACCTCTGTCTCTGTCTAGTCTCCTGCCTCTCCCTCTGTCCTCTGGCCCTCTCCTTGTCTGCCTCTGCCCCTCACTCTGCCTTCCTCTTGGACTCTCTGCCACTTTTTCTCTGTCTCTTTTCCTGTCTGTGTGTCTGTCCCCCTCTGCCACCCCCCTCTGTGTCTGCCTCACCCACGTCTCCTCCCTCGTTAGTGAGCAGGCTGTTTGAGGCCGCCTGACTGTGGGGGTGACAGGTGGATTGGATTGTCACCCCCTCCCCCAGCGCCTGCTGCTTATTTCATGCCCTGCAGCCCAGCTACAGGGAAGGGGCGGGAGGAGGGATGACAGCTGTCTCCAGCACCTCCTGCCTTCCCCTCCAGTCCACAGCCCTGAGCAGCCTGGGAGGAAGGGATGAAGGGCCTGCTTAATGAGAGTTTCTCACTATGTGGAAGAGCAGGGTTTGAAGCCCGATGCTCTGTGACGGGGGCTGCTCACTCAGCCTCTCTGGGCAGCTGCTCCATTTTGACTTGCGCTGGTATGGCAGCGCTGAAAGCAGATGCTCTGCAGTTCCTCTGAACTTCTGGGCCGCTGGGACAGAGGGTGGATATGGGTGGAAGGGTGCAGGGGAGAAGGGGAGCTAGGTAGTCCCCTGACGACAGCAGGAGAGGGGAGGTGGAGGCTAGCCCCTGGAAGGCACTTCTGCAGCTCCCCCAGGAAGGGCAGCCCTGCTGCAACTGCAGCTTCAGGAGGCTGCCCTGACCGCTTGCCCCAACTCCTCCCGCTGGCCCCAGGCCACCCTCACACAGGAACTGAGATAGCATCATTCTGAAACCTGAGAATGGTTTGAATATTGCTCAGGTACCAAGTGGTGTTACACTGGGGGAGGCAGGAGCCTGTTACTTCTCCCATGACCCCTCCAAACCAAGATCCCCTTTAGGGTACATTTTATATGTTATTTGCATCTTATTTGCATGTCAGTACAACCCACATGTTCCTATTGGGTCTGTAGCCCAGCTGAGGAAACCGTTTGTCCGTGGGGTCCTTCTGGGACCCCCACCGTTTCTGGTCCCCTCGCTCAGCCTCTACTCCTTGTCAAGCGTGTTGTCAGATGAGCCTCCTGCCCTGTGTCCTGTCTCATTTGCAAAGGCTTCTCTGCAGCCACCCTTCTCCACAGACGGTGGGTCTGCGCCTGCCTCCCTGGGACTCAGCCCAGCTGCCATCCTCCTCCCGCTTTGCTCCTTCTGTCTCTGTTGGGGGAGGCCCTATCTCTGTCTGCTCCCACTTACTCCCCAGGAGGTCCACCCTGCCCAATCCTGTCCTGCCAGCACTACTCCGAGTAGGTGAATCAGAATCAGAAGCAGCTGGAGTCTTCGAGGGGGTACTTTGGTGACAGAGATGCTGCCAGCCCAAGGAGTCACAGCTGTGGCCTGAGGTCAGGATTGGGTGGGCCCTGGGGCCATCAGAGCGGGAAGGCCATCCTGGATAACCCCATCTCTGTGGCAGCCCTAAGCCCTCCCAAGCCTTTGGCCTCCAGGAGAAGCAGCCAAAAGCCAGGTCATCTGGGAGGGCCTCCTAGAGGAGGAGCGGGCTGGAAAGGGGAAGAGGAATGGGGCCGGCCCAGGCAAAGAAGAAAAGGCTCACATCTGGATAACATGCCCAGGCCTCTGGCTCCTGGCAGTTGGTTAGGTAATTAGGAAGAGAGCTAATTAAGGAGGTCCAGGTGTTCATTAAAATCTCCCTAATTGGATAGGAGGGAAGCTTGGTCAAGATAGGCCTCCATACCTTGGATAGGGTCAGTTTAGGGTTCATTGTGCCCACCCAGGCCCCAGCCACCCCTTTTTCCAAAGTAAGGGCTGAGTTCTTGCCCTTACTGTTCTTGCCCCCAAGCTTTCCAAGACTGCAACAGTGTAGAATGGATAGCAGAAGGGGAAAGAGATGAGTACAGACTGACCCTGCCTTGTAGGAAGGTTCCTGGTTAGATAGGAGGAAGGACTGCCCAAGGTAGGGGCATCTCCTCCTCTGGCAGTGTTGGCACAGAGGTAGGAGTGGCAATGGGGAGGGCGCCATGGGAACATGGCATCATAAAAAGTGCTTTGGGCTACTGGGTATAGATGAGGCCTGGTCTTTTTAACCCTGACTTTGCTCTATCAGAGGATGCTCAGTGGGTCTCTGTGGCTTCCCTGTCTTCTCAGCCCTGATCCCTCTAGCATCCCAGCTCCCCCAGCATGAGGCGGGGGTGGGGGTGGTGGTGTAGGAGATCAGCCAGGGAGCTGGTTGCCAGGTGACAGTTGCCTAAGCAACCTAGTCCTCTCCATCTCCATGTACTCAGGGCTGCTCCTTAGAAGACTTTAGAGTCTCACCGTCTGTACCAACCAACCTGAGGGTAGGGAGGGTTGAGGACTGGAGTAGCAGGGGTAGTTGGAGGGTAGGGGGCGTCCAAACAGACAAGCTGCCGGCGCAGCTGGGAGAGGAAGAGTTCTGTCTCCTCAGAGGATAGAGTGGGAGGAGCTGGTCCTGCAACAGAAGTTAGACCAGAAGAAGGACTTCTCACAGGGTCACAGCGATGAAACAATCCTTTCTTCCTGTCAACAGACATTTCCCAAACTCCTCCTTACACGGGATAGAGTGGTGAAGGATACAGATGTGGTTCCTGCCCTCATGAAGCTTCAGTCTCATAGGGGAGCCAGGCATTAAATAGAAGCACAGAATTGTAATTATTTACAATCATGATAAGTGCTAGAAAGAAAAGAACAAAATACCCTGAGAGTCAATAATCTTGGGGAGAACCAAAGGAATGAAGTTAGATTGTAGGAATGACTTTTCTGAGGATCGTGAGAGCAAAGAGAGGGATCTCTCCCAACTTCAGGGAAGAGACAGCATTGGCCAGAAACTGGTAGAGGTTACCTCTCAGCAAAAATTTGCTGATGAGCAAAAGGTGGCGAGAAGGAGATAGTAAAATGGGAGAGGGATGAAAGGTGGATACTGTGAGCCAGAGGAGGGTGATGGTGACTGCATTTACCAGTCTAGATTGGGGTTTTCAAGGCCAGGCCAGAGAATCCCCTTTAAAAAGCCGCCTTCTTGAAAAATTTTAAAAAGCCCTCTTCTTAGCCCTCCCTTGCCCTCAGTGTGCCCTCCCCGCCCCGTTCTCTGCCAAACCCGTACCACTGCAACTCTGGAAAATACAGCCTTTGGATTGCACTGGGAGGCGGGGCAGCCGAACTCCTCGGGCTGGAGCCTTTGCAGTGGCGTGTTTGGCAGAGATCGGGGGGCTGGAGCCTTTGCAGTGGCGTGTTTGGCAGAGATCGGGGTCACAGGCGAGGGATGGGGTGGCTGGAGCTAGTTCTGGGTCCAGATATCTGTTCAGCCGACTCAGGGTTGGCTGGGCTGGTGATGGTGATGTCCTAGGGCATGTGTGAGGGTGGACAGTAGGAGGCCCAAGGCCCATGGAGCACCTTGAGGATAAGGAAAAAGGGAAGAGGGTTTGAAGATTTCTCCCTGGGGAGAGAGAGGGAGGTGTGGAGGGGCCTTCTAGGAGTGGGGAGGGGGCTGCATTGTTTTCTGAAGCTACCTGGACAGAGCAGAAGCTCTCTTTCCAGCTGGGCTAGGGAACGCCTGAGGGAAAGTCCTGGTCATGGGAAAGGGTGGGGAGGGATATTCCTGGCTCCTCCCAAGGCCATAGATTCCCTGCCTTCCCTCTCTCCTTCCCTCTGTGGCCAAGATGCCAAGGCTGAACTTTGGCATCTACTGTGGAACCTTGGGACCCACGGTTGAGTGGATACGTAAAGGCTAGAGGACCTCAGCAGCCACTGGAAATGGGGGCTGGGGAGAGGGTTCCTAATTACAGGTGTCTCTGTCGTCAAACACCCACCCTCTGCCCAGGTTGGTTGTGGGGAGGTGAGAGCCCACCTTCCTGGACTCTGTAGTGGGCCCTCTGGCAGGGACTCTGGAAGGGGAACTCTGGAAAGGAGGACTGGGCTTCTGTGGTCTGGGCTCCTTCCAGGACCCTATCAGAGTGGCTTTAGAAAGCGTGGGTCCCATGCCTACTGCCCCTTTCCACCATCTCCCACTATTCCATCTCTGGAATCACAGAGCCAGAAGGGCCCTGGGGTCATCTTGTGCCTCCATCCTGGGCCCTTCCAGTCCCCGGGGGCTCACCCAGCCTGTTTAGGTGCTACCCACACCTGAGAGCATGCACCTTGTCTGGCTCAGGCTGGGCTGCCATCCCTGTGCCTCCTTCCATCCTGTGGTACCTCACGCTGTACAGTGCAGGGCCTCCGTTTTCCCTCCTGGCCCTTTAATTGGAGCTCTTCGACCAGTGGGCCATGATGGGTTTATAGGTGTACTGAAACAAGGATCCTTCCACCTGGTGCCTGTGTCCCCCTGGCTGCCAGCAGCCTCTTTCCTGTCTGGCACTGGTTCTATATTTTCTCTACATGCTTTGAGTTGAGCAAGGTTGGGAGGCAGTGCTCTTAGACTGAGCTTGGGTTCTAGGCATGCCCCACTCCTCTAGAGCAGGAGTTGGCAAACTGTGACCCATGGGCCAAATCTGGCCATGCCTGTCCTTATAAATCTAGTGTTATTGGGGGCACAGCCACACTCGTTCTTTTAAATGTGTTGTCTACAGCTGCTTTCATGCTGCAATGGCAGAGTTGAATAGTTACAACAGAGACGGTATGGCCTGCAAAACCTGAACTACTTACTATTTGGCTTCTTTTTTTTAAAATATTTATTTACCTATTTTTTTTTTTTTTTTTTTGCTGCAATGGGTCTTAGTTGCGGCACGTGGGATCTTTCGTTGTGGCGCGTGGGCTCCAGAGCACGTGGGCTCTTCATTGCGGCACACGGGCTCTCTAGTTGAGGTGCGCGAGCTCAGTAGTTGTGGCGCGAGGGCTTAGTTGCCCTGCAGCATGTGGGATCTTAGTTCCCCAACCAGGGATCAAACCCACGTCCCCTGAATTGGAAGGCAGATTCTTTACCACTGGACCGCCAGGGAGGTCCCTATTTGGCTTTTCTTTTTCTTTTTTTTTTTGTGGTACACGGTTCTCTCACTGTTGTGGCCTCTCCCGTTGCGGAGCACAGGCTCCGGACGTGCAGGCTCAGCGGCCATGGCTCATGGGGCCCAGCCGCTCCGCGGCATGTGGGATCTTCCCGGACCGGGGCACAAACCCGCGTCCCCTGCATTGGCAGGCGGACTCCCAACCACTGCGCCACCAGGGAAGCCCCCTATTTGGCTTTTTAAAGAAAAAATTTACTGACCTCTGGTGTAGAGGGGTGGTTGGTTGGTTTGTTTGTTTATTTAAAGCAGCAGAATCCATTCTTCAAAGCAGAAATTTAGGCCAAGGCCCACTGAGTAAAACAGATTGGTGTAGAGGAGCCCTGGTTAAAAGGAGATAGGGGTTCTGCAGCCCAAGCCCTACTTTGGGACTCCAGGCTCCAGGGTTCCATGAGTCTGGTATGAGGACCACTGCTCCAGACCTGCTCTGGTATATTCTTGAGCCAGGGGTGCAAACACACTCCCATTCTGGCAGCGGGTACACCGGGCTAGCTGTTCACAGCCTCGGCGGGTGTTCACTCGGCACGTTCTCTGCACCGGGCTCCGTATGGGAACCACCATCCTAGGCCAGTGGGGCAGCTGGCAAGCCCAGGTGTCTCTGCTCCTGGTGGGCTCTGGGGAGAAGTGAGGGGGTCGGACATTCTCTAAGACTCAGACCCTTAGGAGCCAGGGAGCTCCCTGATTGTGTGCTGTCTGACCTAGAACCTGAGGGCAGCAGTGATGGTGTGGAAGGAGCCTGGAGCAGAGTCCTGGGCCCTGAGTGAATTCCGGCTTGTGCCTGGCTGTGGCATGCCATCACCTCAGGTCGCCAACATTTCCTTAGTTTGTGGATGGGGCTCAGATGCTGCCAGCCTCTCACAGGGGTGCTGTGAGGCTGGCCCGTGTGCCAAAGGAGCAGGCCTGAGGGTTGCCAGGGCTGACAGTCCTCTTGTGACCCTCCCCACCCAGGAGGCTGTGCAGAAGGTGTCCCGCAGACCATGAACTGAGTGCTGGTCCGAGACTGTTCATGAGCACAGTGTAAGGTGTGCCGAGACCCACCACCCAGCTATCCCCTCCCCTCCCCGGCAGTGAAGATCCCCGGAAAAGATGGGGAGGAAAAAGATTCAGATCCAGCGAATCACCGATGAGCGGAACCGACAGGTGAGGGGATCCGGGAGCTTCACGGAGTGGATGAGGGCAGGGAGCTGGCCTCTGCCTCCACTCCACTTCCAGCCACTCCAAGAAGGCTTCCTGGAAGAAGGGGGCTCTGGAGTCTGTTAATGGAAGGGCAAGGGCTGAGTTGGGAGAAGAGGAATCCCCACCTCCCTGCAGCTCTTAGGACCCTGTGTCCTAGAACCCCAAGACTTATCTGCTGCTGCAACCAGGCAGACCTGAGCCCCTACAATATGCAATATGCAAACCTCAGGCCGCACCCAGGCACTTCCCCTTTCCCGAGATGAATCCTTCCCCTCCTCCTACCCCAAGGGAAGAGCCTGGAAGCTCTTCTGTTCTCCCTCCCCAACCTCTTTATAGCCCCCAGCACAGAGGTGTGGAGTTCTGTCCATCTGAATGTCTGCCTTCAGTGAATTGGCCCTGGGCTGTGCCTTGGCCATGTGTTGGCAGAGGGGTGCTGGCCTGTTCCTTGCCCAGACCAGGGGCTCCTGAGAACAGGGTTACCCTGAGGCAGGGGCTGGCTATGTCCAGCTTCCTGTAGGTGGAACTCCTGGGCAGACCTTGACTGAGCCAGGCCTGGCCGCCCACACGCCCACCTACAGGTGACATTCACCAAGAGGAAGTTCGGGCTGATGAAGAAGGCGTACGAGCTGAGCGTGCTCTGTGACTGCGAGATCGCGCTCATCATCTTCAACCACTCCAACAAGCTGTTCCAGTACGCCAGCACGGACATGGACAAGGTGCTGCTCAAGTACACGGAGTACAACGAGCCGCACGAGAGCCGCACCAACGCCGACATCATCGAGGTAGGCCCACGCACGCGGACCCCACCCCCGCCTGCAACTGCACGCCACGTGCCATGCAGCATGCACGCTTGGACCTCCCCGTGCACGCACACATGCACACCTGCCCCTTGAAGCCCCCTCACCTGTGCACAGACACATACAAACCCACATCCTCTTCTACAAACCCCGGGCCCGAGAAGGAGGGAGGGCAGTGAGGTAGATGTCAGATGGGGCTGCCCACCCAGCCCAGTCCCACCCCAGCCCTCTCTGAGCTGCTTTCTTCATGTCTGTCAGGCACAACATGACATCTCTGCTCTGTCTGCTCTCAAATTCTCTCTCTCTCTCTTTCCTTCCTTCTCCATCTTTTGATACGCTCCTGCATCTGACTCTTCCTTTCTCTGTCTCCCTCTTTGTTTCCATCTCTGATGCTCTGTCTCTGTCCCTTTGTGGGTCCCTGTGGCTCTATTTTCTGTTTCAAAGAGAGCTGACATTGTAAACCATTAAAGGACGTGGGCTTTGGAATCCAGCTCTGGCCTTTACTGGCTGTGTGGCCTTGGGCAGGTGGTTTCGCTTCCCAGAGCCTTGGTGCCCACCTCCACGAAATGGGGCCAGTGCCTGCTTTGAAGGGTGTTGTGTGAATTGAATGAGACAGCCCAGTTCCTGCTTCTCACACTGAGGGTACGGGACCTGTGCCGATGAAGAAGGGTGCCTGGGAAGCCACAGGCCTGCCTTCCTGGAGCGAGACTTCCACTCCACAGATGTGGAAGAAATTCTTTTATTTTTATATTAGAGAAAACAGATTTACTCTAGACTAGAATGTGAAATTCACATTCATTTTCAAGACAAAACAAGCATCTGTGAAGATGTTTTGAGCATGGAGAGGTCAGCTTTGGGGTCTCCTCCACACCACCAGGTGTGCATCCCCTACTTTGTGTGGGTGCATGGGAGAAGCTGTGGCCTTTGCTCGAGGACAGCGTACAAGGTGGTACATGGTAGGAACTCAGTAAATGCAAAGAAATGTTTTGTCTTTCTCTCTCTTATTCTTCTACCTCTCTGTCTCCATTTCGATTTCTCTTTCCCCTTCTTCTTTTAAGCAGAGCCCAGGAATTGAGCCGGGCAAAGACAGCCCTGACTGCCTTGCGCTGGAGAGCGCTCTGTGCCTTCTGGCTGGGGCTCACCTAAGGGTAGACAGGGTACCAGCCCCTCAGCTCATCCCCCAGAAACCCCCCACCCCACCTGTCACCTTGGAAGCACATGTCCCTGTGCCGGCTGCAGTCCCTGGGTTAGGCCCACCTTTCACGTGACCCTGTGTTCTGACGCCTCCCCCACCAACCACACAGTCACACAGTGCCCTAGTAGGAGAGTCTTAGGGAAGGGCTGGAAGGAACGCCAGGGAGGCGGGGGGTGGTCGGAGCTGGGAGGACCCTCACCCCTGCTGACGGTAGTGGTGCGGTTACAGACCCTGAGGAAGAAGGGCTTCAACGGCTGCGACAGCCCGGAGCCCGACGGGGAGGACTCGCTGGAACAGAGCCCCCTGCTGGAGGACAAGTACCGGCGCGCCAGCGAGGAGCTCGACGGGCTCTTCCGGCGCTATGGGGTGAGCCCCACTCACTCTCTCTCTGTTGGCCCCCCTTCCGGCCCCTTCCCCCCCAGGCGCTGCACAAGAAGCACAGGGAATGTGAGAGCCCTGAGGTGGACGAGGTGTTTGCCCTGACCCCCCAGACGGAGGAGAAATATAAAAAGATAGACGAGGAGTTTGATAAAATGATGCAGAGTTATAGACTGGCCGTGAGTAGTCGCATGGAGGAGAGCCTCCCTGTGGTGCATGGTGTGGCTTCGCGCCCCGCCCCGGCCCTCGGCTGCCTCTGATGGATGTTCTGCTCTGAGCCATGCTGGGGCTATTGGTGACCACTGAGGAACCTCTGACGTTGGTCGTGATAAACCCGTGACCCTTGCTGAGACTCATCTTGGATGGAGCATAAGCCGGGAGAGGCCTGGAGTGTCCCCCTCACCAGCAAGAAGTGTGTAGATGACCTGAGATCCTTAGATGACAGGAAAGTAGAGAATGTGCTCTTTGCCCAGATTTGTTCTGGGGAGAGGCCCCTTTGGGCCTGCTCTGACACCCCCAGCCCAAGATACTCAATAGCACTGTCAAGGGGAGGCAGAGACTCCTGCTGAAGGGGAAGGCAGTGAGGTGGGTGAACGCCCTCTGCAGCAGGCAGACGGATGAGAGGCGACAAAGTGAGGTGACGCCCCGACCCACGCGCTCATCCTTAACAGCTGTGTGTGTGAGTTTGGGTCTGTACTCAGGGCCTCTAACCTGCTCTCTGTGTGTCCTGCCTGGCTGAGGACTAACCCACCTCCGCTAGGGGGGTTCCAGGTGTCCCCGGGTCTCTCTGCAGTGCGCAGAGCCTTCTTCTCATCCTCTGGGCCAGAGCTGGATCCCAAAGCACTCCAACCAGCATACTTCCTTGGTGGGAGTGGCAGGCATGACTCCAGGGGGTTCCAGAGCAGAGAGCTGGAGCTACTGGCCCAAGGACCCACAGCCCAGAGGCTAGAGGAACCCTGGCCTGCCCTCCCAGGCAAAGTGAGTCCAGGGTAAGGGATCACCCCGGCCTGACCCTGCCTCTCCATCTTCTGTCTAGTCAGCTGTCCCGGCCCCCAACTTTGCCATGCCCGTCACGGTGCCCGTGTCCAATCAGAGCTCACTGCAGTTCAGCAATCCCAGCGGCTCCCTGGTCACCCCTTCCCTGGTGACGTCATCCCTCACGGACCCACGGCTCCTGTCCCCCCAGCAGCCAGCACTACAGAGGAACAGTGTGTCTCCCGGCCTGCCCCAGCGGCCAGCCAGCGCAGGTAAGTGATCTGACAGGTGGGTAGGTGACGTGGCAGTGAGGTGTGGTGAGACTTCGGGATTCCATTTTCCACGGTGACTATTTCCCTTCACCCACCACAGCACTCTCCCAGGACTCACTCTGGAAGAGGCTGTCCTGTCGGCTTATGGTTCTCTTTTTCCTCCAGGGGCCATGCTGGGGGGAGACCTCAACAGTGCTAACGGAGCCTGCCCCAGCCCTGTCGGTGAGTAAAGCTGCCCTTCTGCCTGGGGGAGGGCCAGGGTCTGCCTGCTCGGTGGCCTCAGGTGTTCCAGGGACCGAGAGTGGCCTAGATTAGGGGAGAGGAAGATCCCAGGGCCTGAGCTGGTTGTAGTATCTGAGGATTTCTAAGCCCCTGGATTTTTTTGTCTGTAGCAGTGATTGGTGTGGATGATTGGCAGAGATGTAGGCTCGGAATTCTGGGAAAACTCTGAGAACTGACCAACATTTCTAGTTGGAAGAGAGATTCCAGATTTTTCCAGTTCAGTAGGGGGGTGCGTCTGGTTGGGATCTGGAAGATACGAATATCTGACATTGGCAACAGATAAAGAGGCACAGACTCACACGCACTTACACACGTACGGACACTTTCTCACCCTTATGGAAATATCCAGACATTAGATGTGCACTTGTAAGCACACGTCTATGAACCACAGAAGAAAGGCTGCTCGCCCCATGCCACCCCACCCCCCCAGCAGCTGACAGCCCCTCCTGCCCTGTGCCGTTGTCCGGCTGGTGACTGTGACTTCGAATGTCACCATTGACGTCACCCCAACATTCCTGCCATTCCCGGAGTGATCCGGGAATTGGGATGGAGGCAGCCACACACTTCCAGGGAAGCAGTGTGCTTTCAGAGCAGAGGGCAAGGTGATACTTCTGGCGTTGGTCACCCCCACATCTCTGGGTTTTAGAGTTCCCCAGCTTGGCCCCAGGAACCACGTACTACCTCCTTAGCAGCAGTTGTGTACGGGGGCAGGAAATGGGGGGAATGGCTGAATACCCCTCCCTCTCCAAGGAAATGTCCCGTGAGGTGCCTGCAGACCTTAAGGGAACGGTGATACTTCTAGGCCCTCGAGCGCAACACGTACAAAGTGGTTGTGTGGCCCTGGAGAAGTCATCGCACCTCTCCCAACCAGCGGTTGGCAGGTGTTTCCTCGTCTGTAAATAGGGCTAACGATACATGTCCTGTCCATCTTGCAGGGTTAGTGTGAGGATTAAATACGCTGATACGTGTGTGAAGGCCCTGTGTTGGTTATGGAGTGTGGAACAAATGTAAAAGATGGTTATTCTGCTTGTTATTACCAGTCTAATTTTGGTGGCAGCTATGTCATCAGTCCCCCAGTTCCAGTAACACCAGCACTGCAAGTGAATGGCTCGTCTTTTTCCCAGAGCTACAGGCATTTTGTCACGTGCTTATCCACATCACAGCATCCCGAGCTCAAGGCAAGGGGAGCAGTCTGAGTGGTTGACTTGCCCTTGTGACCGGGATCCACACTGAGTCTCAACTTCCAGGCTGCCCCCCTTCTCCAACCTGCGTCATTATGGGCCCAGTTGGGGGCAGGTACTGGACGTCCTGTCGTTGGAGACCAGCTCCTACTACCCAGTCCCATCACATGTAGCTTAGAGGCAGGGGGATGAACCCGACGATTGAGGAGTAAGGAGTGTTCTCCCCTTACTCCCAAGACCAGGGTGGTTTTAGGGGAAAATGAGAGAACTTAGTAGCCACTCAAAGTTTGAACATGGCTTTGAGAAGTTCTGGGTGACAGGAGTATTGGTTTGGGAGCAGTTAACAGGGCTAAGTGGTGGGTCCACATTTTTCCTTTTACCCTCATCTCTTCACCTTTCCAGGGAATGGCTACGTCAGTGCCCGGGCTTCCCCTGGCCTCCTCCCCATGGCCAACGGCAACAGCCTAAACAAGGTCATCCCTGCCAAGTCTCCGCCCCCACCCACCCACAGCGCCCAGCTTGGAGCCCCCAGCCGCAAGCCTGACCTGAGGGTCATCACTTCCCAGGGAGGAAAGGGGTTAATGCATCATTTGGTGAGTGGGGTGTCTGGACCGAGGGCCAGGGGCTGGGGAATGGGAGAGTGGGGAGCAGTAGGGTGGGAGGACAGAGCCGACCTCTAGCAGGAGAGAGAACCAGCAGTTAGGACTTCCCTAGAGAGATCGTGGAATCGTGGCTTTTTATGACCTCTTCCTTCCCGAAGGGCCTTCCAAGAGGTTGGAGCACAGAAGTACCAGTCTCAAGGGCAGTAAAAAGGGACAGGAGGTGGGAGAGAAGGTTCCCTGATGGTAATAGGAGGGTGATCAGAGGGATGAGGATTAGGCTGTGAGGGGTTCCTAACTGGTGGGCATTGGGATATAGCATCTTCTGGAAATCAGGACAGTGACGAGCTCTGCCCTCCTAGGCTGGAGAGCCATCCTGCTCCGATGCAAAGAGGTAGACGGCATGGCTGTGGGGGCAGGGGCGTGAGGGGGGGGCAGGGGTCAGAGACTGAACCATCCCCTTGGTTTTATTTCTGCTCCCAGACTGAGGACCATTTAGATCTGGTAAGTGAGGCTATGAGATGTTTGCTGTGGCTTTAAATTCTGGGTTAGCCCATTGCTCTGCGGTCCCCCAGCATGGAGTATGTGTGTGCCTTTGTCCTTTCGCCTGTGTGTGTAGTGTGTGGTGTTTGTTTATCTGGTTATTTGCCAAGAGCTATGCTTAGTGCCAAGTGGGATGCAGAGATGAACGGGGTGGGAGCGAGGAGTTCAACGCATGTGTGTGTACCTGAGTGTCCGTGGATGTTTTCATGGGATGTTGCATTCATGCAGACACACCTGTGTGTGTGTGTGTGTGTGTGTGTGTGTGTGTGTGCACGCATGCACGTGCACCAGTGGAGTGGGCCTGCCTCAGGCCTCAGAGGTCCCATCTCAGTGTATCCCTGGGTGCCTGGATTAGGCCCTTGCGCTTGCCCTCTGACTCTATTCATGCCCACCCAGGACAGGGACCTCCTTAGGAGGGATGCCAGCTGGACAGGAAAATCGGTTTTCTAGGGAAAGCTGAGGCCCAAGGCAAGGCCAGAGTTGTCCTTGGTCAGGGGCTTCCCTGCTTCCCTCTCTCCTGGTGCTCCCTCCTGCACGCAGCCTGTCTTACAGACACTCAGAGGCATACGCAGCACTCTTCCTCTGTCACACATATACACGCTTACATCCTCACCCTCAGCCAGGAGTGGGGCGGGGGCTCCTCCCTCCCGAACTCCCTGACGGGAGGCCAGAGAGGCTGGAAAAGGCAGGCAGGCTTTGGCGGCCAACACGGCGGCAGTTACGGCCCCAGCGTGGAATTGGAATAAACAAGTGACTCAGCGGCAGATGGAGCTGACAGCCCCACACACGTGTGTGCGTACACGCAGGCACACGCCACGCCAGGCCCTGCATTCCTCTCACAGATGCCAGCACACTTCTAGCAGGGCGTGTGCTGCAGTGTGACAGATGGAGGGTAGACTCTAGGGGGACTAACCAGGAGAAGAATGGAGACAGGGCCCATGGCTGGTGTTGGGGCCCCAGGGCCAGCATATGTACTTTCCTTTTCACATGTGTGTAGGCGTCAGTGAATCTGTGTGTGCATGTCTCTCTCCATGGATCTCAGTGTCTCTGTGAATGCACCAGTGTTTGTGTGTCTGCGGTGTCTTCATGCTGAGGCATTCCTCCTGGGCCTTGAGATTCAGGGACCCCAGCTTGTCCTTGGAATGGGGGGCCTGGATAAAGCAGCCCTCCCATTTGCCACCTCTTGACAGACTCTTTTCTCCTGCAGAACAATGCCCAGCGCCTTGGGGTCTCCCAGTCTACCCACTCGCTCACCACCCCAGTGGTTTCCGTGGCAACACCGAGTTTACTCAGCCAGGGCCTCCCCTTCTCTTCCATGCCCACCGCCTACAACACAGGTGAGTGTTCATGTGACATGTAGCTGTGTGCACTTGGCCTTGGGGCACAGGAGGGACCAGAGAAGGAACACGAGGTATTCTCTGGGGGATGCCCCCATCTGAGGAGGGCCGTTGATTTGGGGTAGCCCCTACCTAATTAAGGTTGCCAGATTTAGCAAATAGTAACATCGGATGCCATTCATATGGTGATGGTGTTATTGGAACTGTCTCAAAGACATACTTGTGCAAAAATTATTCATTGTTTTGTCTGCAAATCAAATTTAAGTGGGTATGAGTATCCCTTATTTTTAAATAGGACCTAATGGAGAGGGAAAGCCCTGTCCTTGGGGAGCTCTCATCTGAGGTGGGTTGAGCAGCTGGGTGACTCGCGCTGACCAGGGTCGGGGAGTGGGGAGGGGAGCATGCCGAGTTCAGCAAGGCTTCCTGGAGGAGAAGAATGAAGGAATGAGAGAGACAGGGAGGCTGAGGAGACCCGAGAGGAAGCATGGTCAGGAAGATTTATCCAGCTTCCTGGGAAAGCCAAGTAGGGACTCCAGGGCGGGGCGGAGGAGGAAGAAGGGGGTCTCTCACCCTGATGTCGGCTTGGTGGAATGATGAGGGGGAAAGGGAGGAGGAGGTCTGATGAAAGTGGGGGAGGGGATCTGAAGGTTGAAGAGTCACTTGGAGACATGGGAGAGACCTCTGGGTAGAAAAATTCAGAAAGGACACCCAGTGCTTGGGCCGTCCTGGGTCCCCAGGGCTGTCCTGGCCTCTGTCACCCACTCACACCCTCCCAGGAACAGTCTGTGACATTTTCAGCCATCCTTGCCTGCATTCCAAGCTGCTGTGTCAGGAAGGACTTCCCAGTGCGGAAATGCCTTGTCACCTTGTTTCAAAGTATCAGTGTGGCTGGGAACCTGGTCTGTTTCTCCCACTGAAGAGGCTTCTGATGTTCCCCAGCTTTTCTCACCTGTGAATGGCTTGCATCAGGGCTGTTCTGTGGTGAGATCAGACTAGACCAAAAGACCCCTAAACTTCTAGCCACTCCCCAAGCCTACATTCCAGAGTTGAACCATGCTAGGTAGGGTCCCAGACACCAGTACAAATACCCACAAAATCCCACCTCTTCCCTGTGTGTAAAAATCCAGAACCCAACCCTGTGTGTGGGAAAGCCCTTCGGGGCAGGTAAGAGAGCTGGAGGGACTGCCTCGTGTTGAGAGGCCAGACCCTGGCATGTGGGTCTGTGTCCAGATTTTATCACCTGGGTGTCTTGTGAAGTCCCTCGTCCCTTGTGTGTGCTCCCATGTGTGTACCCACTCCCAAGTTATCATGTCCTTGGGCAGCTTCAGAGAGGACTGCTTCAGATGGCCGCACCTTCGGGGGCCAGTAGGAGTTCTCATCTGTGAGTTGTGGGTGGACAGGAGGTCTCTGAGGCCCTTCTAGCCCTACCAGTGGGGGCGGTTGGTAGAGGGCAGTACAGGCCACTTTTCAGGAGCTGCTGTTTATTTGGGCATCCCATGGTGGTGGTTTCCTGCCATCTTCTCGGGTCCTCCACCAGTCTCTGTGAAGCAGGAGGCAGGTTAGTGGGTGTCAGTGAACCTGTGACAGGCGCTCAGCAAGGCCAGACTTTAGACTCTATTTGTCAGTCTGGTGTGAAAGCAGATTCTGACCCTGGGCCTGCCGTTGGAGCCCTGCTGGGAAGTGTTTGGGCTTTCTCACATCCTCTCAGAAACCAAGGGCTCCAGTTCCTCTTGCTGCAGGAGTAGTTAAGCAGACCTCGGTTTAAACAGCAGGTGTTTTCAGGTGACCCTACGTATATAAACAAATCCCCAATGAACACATTGCTGTTTAGTTGTTCACTATTTACAGTGCCTGGCCCCAGTCCAAGTTCCAGCTGGGGGTGATCTGCCTGTGGTAATATCATGGATAAGGGACGCACCTGGCCCCTTGTTGACACTGGCTGCAGAGGTCTGGCTTGGTCGCTCTAGGAGGAGACCAAGAGGCCTGCTGGGGAGCCAGATCTCCAGGTAGACAGGGCTGGAGTGTGGTGGGAAAGTGCAAGACTGGGGTTTGAGTCCCTACCATTCACTGGCTGGGGGACATTGGGCAACACTGCACTGTTCAGGGTTGGTTTCCTTGTTTGTAAAATGAATGTTGTAAATAGTTGGTCCTAGGGGCCCCTGTCTGCCCTTGGTCTGCTTTTTAAATGTAAGCATCTCAAAACTCCTGGTTAATTAACATTGTTATGAGACCAGAGGCAAGCGTGGACCATCTGTAGAGTGAGATTTAAAGGTAATAAAAGAAGCCTGGGGTCGTGTCTTAGCTCTGCCATTGGCTTTCTCTGTGACCTGGGGAGAGTTCCTCAAACTTGAGGCTGCAGTCACCTCCTTTGTAAATTAATAATAACAGCAGGTAAATCTTTTGATTATTTATCATGTGCCAGACACCGTTCTACATACTTCGTGTGTATTAATGCGCTCAGTCCTCATAGCAGCTGAGTGATGCAGGCAGGATTATTGCCTCCAGTTTATGGACAGACTAAGTAACTCGCCGAAGGTCGCATGGACTGTAAGTGGAGGTGGCTAGGAAGTTTGACCCCATCGCTCATGCCCTTCACCTTACCGTTCTGCTGCACAGATAATCCTGTCTTCCCTGCGTAAAGACAGAGGGCTGGAGCAGATGGCCCCTCAAGTAGGAGCACGTGGTGTAGCATTGGGAGGACTGGCGGGTGTGCCCTCCTCATCACGCTACGGTGCAGTCAGCCTGTGTTCCTCAGGGAAGGCATTTTCTAAAGTGTCCCAAACAGGCTGCGGCATGAAACATAACAGAGCTGTGTAAATTGTGAAACATTTCATGGTTCTGTTTGTTCAGTGCAAACATCACAGTTTCTTCATTAAGACAGAAATTTTGAAAACAACAAGTGCCACCTCATGGGGAAATCCGCCAGAACCTTGGCCAGTTGCACCGCAGGCCTGTTTCGCTCACAGCCCCTCTGCTCTTGTAGGCCCTTCTGGGCGGCAGATGTGCGTCCTCTGTGTTTGTGGGCACAGCAGCCCGAACGCTTGCTGCTACCTATTCCTACCTGTTTTATGTGTTGACAGTCTTCAGGAGACTAAGGGACTTTGAGGAAGGTGGAATGGTAGTTACAGTCATTTGCTTCAGATGCGCCATTCACCTAGCATTTCCCACCATTCCCCTCTAATCTCAGAAAGGCTCTTGAAGACTTGGCATTTGAAGAGATGACAATTAGACATATATTAGACCTTTCTTACCTACCTTTTTTCCCCTTCTTTTTTATTTTTTTAAAATTTATTTATTTATATTTTTAATTTTGCCTGCTTTGGGTCTTCGCTGCCGCGAGCGGGCTTTCTCTAGTTGTGGTGAGCAGGGGCTACTCTTCGTTGCGGTGCACGGGCTTCTCATTGCGGTGGCTTCTCTTGTTGTGGAGCATGGGCTCTAGGCGCGTGGGCTTCAGTAGTTGTGGCGCGTGGGCTCAGTAGTTGTGGTGCACGGGCTTAGCTGCTCCGCGACATGTGGGATCTTCCCGGACCAGGGCTGGAACCTGTGTCCCCTGCCTTGGCAGGCGGATTCTTAACCACTGCGCCACCAGGGAAGTCCCTCGCCTTCTTTTTTAAAATTGACATTCTAAAAGTGATACCTACACACGGTTAAAAAAAAAAAAAAAAGTTAAACACTATTTTAAAAAACCACCTCTCTTTGCATCCTGTTAAAAAACAGCACCTCGTGGTTATCAAGATTTGCGTTTCTTTGAGTGCCATCTTCACTGAATTTGTACGGGCTTAGTTGATTATTCACATCTGTCGTTAACAACTCCCCCCACCCTGATAGTCCTGGAGGCGGCTCCCCCACGGGAGCCTCGGTCCTCTCTCCCACTGCAAGAAGCTCACCCGCACTTTCTTCCCCACCCCATGCAGATTACCAGTTGACCAGTGCAGAGCTCTCCTCCTTACCGGCCTTCAGTTCGCCTGGGGGGCTGTCGCTAGGCAGTGTCACCGCCTGGCAGCAGCCGCCGCAGCCGCAGCAGCCGCCGCAGCCCCAGCCGCAGCCGCAGCCCCAGCCTCCCCAGCAGCCCCAGCCGCCACCTCAGCAGCAGCCCCACCTGGTCCCCGTGTCCCTCAGCAACCTAATGTGAGTCCCAGGGGATGCCCACCAGTGTTGGGGAAGGGGGAGCTGAGGGGTGGGAAGAGGAGGGGCCTCATGAGAGCTGAGATCCCTTTGAGGTTGTCTGTCATCAGTGGACAGCACGTAAGCCACTAAGTGGCAGCCCTGGAGTCCCCTGCCAAGGCCTGGGAGAGCCATCCTGAGCCTTTCCCCCAGCCAGCCCGGGCTTGGGGTGGGGTGCGGGGCCCTCCTGGCTCTGCAGAAGATGACATGGGATGGAAAGACAACTCACCTGACTTCTTTTCCTTCTTTTCCCTTCACTTGGCCCTCTCTCTCCTGCTGCCTCTGTCTCCATCCACTTGCCTCACCCCACCCCCAACCCCCATCCTCTCACTTTCTGTCCTCTCTCACTCCATCGTGTGACCTCCCATCACTTTTTCTGTCCCTCACCTCCTCTATTTCTGTCCCCTGTACTCCATGCCCACTGCCTGTCTCCAGCCCCGGCAGCCCCTTGCCCCACGTGGGTGCTGCCCTCACGGTCACCACCCACCCCCACATCAGCATCAAGTCGGAACCAGTGTCCCCAAGCCGTGAGCGCAGCCCTGCGCCTCCCCCTCCAGCTGTGTTTCCGGCTACCCGCCCTGAGCCTGGCGACAGTCTCAGCAGCCCGGCTGGGGCCTCCTATGAGACGGGGGACCGGGATGATGGACGGGGAGACTTCGGGCCCACACTGGGCCTGCTGCGCCCAGCCCCAGAGCCTGAGGCTGAGGGCTCAGCTGTGAAGAGGATGCGGCTCGATACTTGGGTACTGTAGCATCGCCCCTCCGGTCTGCCATTGTCTGCTGCACCCAGGGACTGGCCCATATGCCCCCAGCCTGTCTCATCTCCCACCTAAGAGGTGGCCAGCTAGCCCTTCCATCAGCCCTTATGGGGCAGCACGGACACCCTTTCACCCCTGCCAAAGGCCCATCTCCCCTCCCTCCAGTATCAGTCCTTCTGCTCGATGACTTCCTCCCCTCAGAGCTGGCCCTGCCACTAGAATCCTGGCCCTACTGGGAGAGGGACGTGGGGGGCACATACCCCGTAGCCTGGGCCACGCCCTCACACCCCCTTCTCCATCTCCTCTTTTCACAGACATTAAAGTGACGGTTCCCACTCCCTTCCTCTCAGCCTCCCTGATGAAGAGTTGACAATCTCACCGCCCACCCCTCCCTGTTCTGGGCTCCTCCCGCTCGACCCCCACTTCCTTTCTTGTGCTCCGTGTCCTGTTGACGGTTACATTTGTGTATAATTATTATATTATTATTATTATTATTATATTTTTTTTAATTTGGATTCTCGCTTTGGAGAGGGGGATGCTCCCATCCCCTCTTTCTGCACCCCCCACCAGTTTCACTGGCTGGGGGGCTCTTTTTTGCGGGAAGGGGGGGACACTTTGCACGTTGTACACATATGCTGCAGGAGGGGGTGGGGGGCCCGATAGGCCTTGGGAAAGGACAGGTGCCGAGCCCTGCATGCGGGGCCCTCCCACCCCATCCCCCAGACAGAGGGAAATAACCAAAAACTACCAAACAACAAAAACCCCTTACAATAGACTGAAACCCCAAAGTCGGCCTCATGGGTGGTTTTGTGTTTCAGGGGGAAAGTGAGGCAGAGGTTCTGAAGAAAGTCTCTGCTTCTCGGCTGTTCCTATGGCCACAGGCACATGGGGCAGAATACCCAAGCCTGGGCCCCAGAGGCCCCTGCACACACACCACACACTCTCAACTGATTCTCATGTGATCTGCACCTCCAAGGTGTGCGGGTGCTGGCCGAGGTTTGGGGCTGGGAAGGCTGCCTGGGAATCGAGGCTGGAGGGAAGGGGCTTGAGGTGGGGCCCCTATGAAGCACAGTTGGAGAGAAAGACAGAGCCATGAGGAGAGGGCTGAGGAGGGGCAGAAGGGCTGGGGCAGGGGGTGAATTGGGGGCCCCCTCCCTTCCCCAGCACTTTCTCTAAGATACACAGTGCAATAGCTCCCCGTCCCTCAGTTGACACCAGCCCTGTAAAGCCGGCCACGAAGCGCAGGGAGAACTGGGGAGAGTGAAGTGGCTCAGCAGGAGGTGGCCTCAGGCACCCCGGGGTGCCTGAGGACTGGAAACCCTTGCATCCAGGGACTAGCGTGAGTGAGGGGACTTGCTCTTCCTTGCACGTACACATCCCCAGAGGAGTGGACATTGGGGTGGTGTGTGAGGGTGGGAGAGGGGATGGAGGAGGTCCGCAAAAGGCCTGCCTCCCTTCTTTCCTCCTCGGCCCCTCTCCCCAGCCCTCCTCCCAGCTCCTTCCGCTCCTGACCCCACCTCCCTGCTCTTGGCGCCCTCATTGTCTCGCTACCTCCTGTCCCACCACCCCCAGGCCGCATCCCACCTTCTGTCTTGGCTACTGTAATTGTAAATAGCAACCTTTGGAAAACGTTAGCAGTGTAACAGTCCAGGAAACTGTTTTTTTTTTGTTGTTGTTGTATTGATATGAAATGAGATTCTATTTTTGTCAAAGTATATTGTAATAATAATGACTCAAACGGCCCGTACTGTACAGACGAGATTCTTCTGCTGTTGTTCTTGCTCCCCTCCCCTCCCCCCCCCAAGTCCGCCCTCTCTACTGCCTCCCCAGTGGGGGCAGCCAAAGCGTGGGGTCCTGAGACCCCAGGCTGGATCACAGATCAAACTGGAGGGGGCAGGCCCCCGGCCCGCAGTCCACCACTACTCCCTGCCCTAAGGGGCCTGTCCTGGGGTGACGTGGGCAGGCAGACTGGGGCCTGCCCCACTCCTTCACATAAGAAGCCCAGCCCCTCTGCCCAAGGGGTGCAGTGCTCCCTTGGGGTTTCATCCTGGTGGGAAAGTAGAGTTAGACAAGGCCCGGTTTTGTGGTAGGCGACACTGCCTGCCTCTACGATCCAGCCGCTTGCAGTATTCCGATACTTGATGCAGGGAAGGAACCCAGAGCAGAGGGGTGCGTGTGACCGCACAGGTACCCGAGTGTGTTGATGAGGGCATCTGGTATTTATGTGTCTGAGTGTACCCTTGTATTTATGTGTGTGTGTGTGTGTGTGTGTGGTTGCATGGGTGTACCTTTATGTGGCTCTGAGCCCGTCTGGGCATGTGTGTGTGAATCTGTGTGAACTGAGCTCTGAGGGTGTGTGTGTGTGTGTGTGTGTGTGTGTGTGTGTGTGTGTGTGTGCGTGCCTGAGTGTGTGTTTACAGAGGGACAGATGGCTCTTCTTGCAGCCACACAGCCCTGGCTTCCAGCTCTGTGACCCTCCTTCCTGAGCCCCACTCTCTTCCCTGCTGCAGCCCCTGTTCTCACCCTCAGCTCTGATATGTTTATACTTCACTTGGGGATCTGGCACTTGGCCTCTTTGCTTCTCCCTGTAGCCCTACCTCTCCCGCAGCTCCACGCACAATTGTTCACCCAGTCCCCAGGCCTTTATACCCAGCTCCCTTTCTTGGAGTACCCTCTTCCCCCCACACCCCCCCCTGCTTTCAGGATGATACTCAAGTTCCTCTTCCTCTCGGCAGCTTTTTGCTCACCTGTGCTGTGGTCCTTCCTTACAGCTTTTACCCCCCCAACTGCTGATTGGGCACACAGCATGCCCAGTCTTCCTGCACGTTCCTAGAGGGAGTGTCAGTAGATGAGACTTGATCAGGACCTTGAAAGAAGCCAGGGTGTAGTCTTGTGCATGCGTGCATGCATTCCCAGAGCCTTGCCCAGTGCCTGGCACATAGCCAGCGCTCAACAAATGCTGATTGGGTGAAAGGTGAATGATAGGTGCTCAATAAACGTTGAATGACTGGCCTTCCCTTCTCAGGCTATTCCCGCCATCAGTCTGCCCACCTTTCTAGGCTGGGCTTGGCCACCATTAAACATGGGGTCGGGGTGAGGGCCCCTGCAGTTCACGGTGCAATATTCACCAGTTTTGCCCTCTGCCTTGTAATGGCAAACCTGGCTTTTGATTACCATGTGTGGATGTGTGCGTGTCCTTTTCTCTCTATCCCTGGGGGCAGGGGGTGATCTGTGAATGAATATGTGACATTTCTGCAATTCAGTATCCCGAGGTTTCTCTCGGGGTTAGGGGCCCCTGGCCGGCCTGATGAATGGGTCGCTGGGAACCCAGACCTCAAGTGGGGACTTCATTTCTTCTTCCTCTCACAAGCCAAATTTGCCTCCACCCACTCCTTCCTCCGAAGAACTGGGCATTTGCCAAAGTAATCACTGGAGTCATCCAATGCCCCTCCCCTCCCCAGGTTTCCCACAGCTTTCAGGGATAGTGGGCAAGAGGACCTCCCACACATACACCCCTCCCCCAGTGGAACACACCATTTCCCCTCCCCCCAGCAGTACACTCAATGCAGAGAGACTGACCCCTGACCCTTATCCAGCCCTTCCCACCTTGGACAGGAAGGAAGTAATGCACCTTCTCTTGCTGATTATTTATTTGTTTGGAGAGACAGAAATGATGTAAAAGTGTATCTAGAAATATCTATATCTATATATTTTTAACTGACTCTTTGGAATCCCCTGGGGTGGGATGGGGGGTGAAATTAGGCTTTCACGGAGGGGAGGAGACATGGAGCCTGGGAACGCTTCATCTCCCCTCTTGCCACCTCTCCATCCCCTAAGCAGTTGGTAGAAGGAATGGGATTTGTAGCGGGGGAGGGGGGCTTGGAGTGTCATACGGAGAATCTGGATTCTCTGTCTTCCCCATTCAAGTCCCAGAGGGAAGGGGGGAGGGAGAGGGAGGGGAGACAGGCCCCGAGGTGCCCCACCCTCAAACCCGACAATCACCCACACTCCTAGGGCTCATCCTGGGTCCTGGGGAGGGCGAGTCCAAGTGTGTGACTGTTGATTTGTTTTCAATATTTCTTTTTGTGCTGTATGGTGATGCTTTCTTAGTATTCTACACAATAAGAAAAGACAAAGTCCTCGAGATTCTTATGAGTTTTGTTTGAAAACTCTTTCACTATATTTGTTGTAAAGAGGTTTACTATTAAAAGAAAAAGAATACACGTTTCTGATACTTTGGCCTGGGTTCTGGTTTCTTTGGTGCGGGAAGGATCGTGTGGCCCTGCCAGGGTGGGAGTCCAGAGCTCCACCTCAGCAGGGAAGAAGGGCGGTTAGCCTGCCGGGCGGACACTCACGACGTCTGAGGTGGGGTTTTCAGGTGAGAATTTCTTCCAGGTGCTCTGGTCAGAAGCAGAAGCAGCCCCAGGACTCAGGAGGGTTGTCTGGTTAGAAGCCAGAGGAGGGATCCTGGGACACAAGAAAAACAAATAGCACTCAAGGCTGGGTCAGGAACAGATGGAATGTGCGTGGAGGAGGAGTGTGATAGAGGACCTTCAGCTACGGAAAACTTTTCCACGGCAGAAAGTTGCCCAGGCACTCTGTTAGGCACAGATGGATTCCACCTTCACGGCCCCCACAGAGTTCCCTCCCGAAGGGGCAGCTGCCCTACCCCTCCCTTTTGAAGCGCCCTTTAACAGTGCCAGGAGCCTCTCCCTGCCCTCCTCACATACCCCAAAGGGCTTCCCCACCTGGTGCCTTTCTGCAGAGGCTGGCAGGGGCTGGTGGCTCTTGCGCCCGAAGCCGTGTGCCCTGCACAGCTGTGCTGTAGGGCAGATGCAGGGGCTCTGGAGGGAAGTGCACAGGGAGGGCCTGGCTCACTACTAACAGGGTTTGGCCACTCTTCTGTACTAGGCCCATGCTAGGTGCTGCAGCGGCAAAGATGGAGTATGAAGGGCCCACATACGATGGTGGCGACAGGCCTGCAAATGCCTAAAATCCACAAACCGTGGTTTTAATGCTTTGGTTGCTGCATAGGCAGGCACATCACAGAATGTCTTCATTCCTTGGATTCCTCATCTGAAAACTGCGGTCGTCTGTACCAGTCCTGCCTCCCTCTCAGGGTCATTACAGATTTTGCTTCACTTCTCCCTCAGCTGGAGCAGAGGTGAAAGATGCTGAGCAGGAAAGGGTTAAGAAGGTACTCTCCCCCGGATGAGGTTCCCCTGCTGGCTGCCTGTGACTAGAACAGCCTTGACCTAACACAAATCCCGAGCAAAACCTCTCTCCTTTGCACATCTCATACACTCAGACTGTTTGGCCTCACCCCTCCTTCTCTATAGACATCGGCCCCTGATGTCCTGGGTAGGCATTACTATAGCCCACAAATATTTCCTGCCCTCTTCTGCTTCCTGGACACATAGAAGACTGTATTTCCCAGTCCCTGTGTAGTCAAGTGAGGTCATCAGACTAGTTCTGGCCAGTGGACCGTACTGGAAGTAATGTGTGTCACTTCCAAAATCAAGCTGGTATGTGATTCTCCAAGTGCTCTTTCCCTGTCGTGGCAACTGTGGAAGCATGTCGAAGCAGCCTGGATGGCTAAGCTGCCTTAAGGTGATGTCCAGCGCCACAGTGGACTTTGTGTGAATGGAAAATAAGTGTGCTATGTTAGGCCACGGAGATTTCAGAATTGTGTCTGCAACATAACCTATCCTATCCTGATGAATGGAGTATCCATTCACACTGGGACAACCTTGAAGCCCCCTCTACTGCATACCCGCTGTGGTGTGGTACAAAGATCTCTGGACTTGGCATAGTCCAGAACTTGTTCAACTCCTAGTTCTGTTGCTTACCAGCTGTGTGGCCTCGGGTAGTCACCATTTGCCCAAGCCACTGTTTCATCAACTGGAAGACAGAACTAATAGCTACCCGTTTTCTCTAACCCAAGCCTTCGCCTTCTCTAATCCATCCTCCCATCTTTGGCACAGCACTGATCATCCAGCACCTCATCGTTCTCTACTGCCCACCAAATAAGCCCAAACTCCTGGGCAGGGTTCCCAGGGCCTTCAAAGAACTGACACAACCTCTTTTCCAGGCGTAGTCCATGCAACTCCACTGCACATCCCTTGGCCACTAGGGCAACCAGGCAGTACAGTCCATTCCTTGACAGACCCTTTGAGTCTTCAGTCATGCCATCCTCCTGTCTTAAATGCAACAAACATTTATTAAGCACCTGCTGTGTGTGAAACTCTTTGTTAGGCATTGGAGACACAGAGAGGAACAAGACAGCTCCTGCCTCTCAACTCACAGTTAAGCGGGGACAAAAGACAGGTGAACCAACAGTTAACACTTGAGTCAGCAGGCTGCATTAAATGACAGGTAGGAAGGCTGTAAGTGGGCTGTGGGATCAGAGGAGGAGGCACACCGACATCCGAGCCAGTACAGATCAGGGGAGGCTACTTAGGGGAGGTATTTGAGCTGGATTTGGAAGACATGTACAAATGAGGGCAGGGAAGGCATTCCTGGTAGCCGGAATAGCGTGTAAAGTATGGAGAGAAAATGGTGCATTCAGGAAATCTAATACTGTGGTATGGGTCAAAGGTACAGCAGAGAAAGCTGAAGAGGTAGGCGGAAACCTCACTGTGAAGGAGGGCCTTGATGGCCGTAATTTGGATTTTATTCTGCAGGAGATATTTGGTCATCAAAGGATTTTAAATAGAGGAGGGACTTGATCAGATTTGCACTTCAGAAAGCTTCCTGCCAGTATAAGCTCCCTCAGACAGTAATGCTGAGAACCAGTTGGAAGGCAGGCAGAATTGAGGTCCAGTCGGGGTCCTTTGCAAGTGTGAGGATGAATTTAGTAAATACTTAAGAGGTAGAATTAACAGGACTCGGAAACTGCCTGATGAGGGTAGAGGACGAAGGAAAGGGAGGCGAGTCAACGACTCTCAAACTCGTGCTTGGACTACTGACTGGATGGTGGTGCTGTGGCGCCAGACAAGGCCACCAGGTACGTCCGAAGGAGATGAGTTTCGTTTCAGATGAACTGAGTTGAGGTGTACGTGGAAGGCCGGCAGGGTGAGGTCACCCCATGGGTAGAGAGGTTTTTATGAAGAGGGAAGCCATTCATAGTGTTGGTCACCTGTGAAGTCGTCGTCGTCCTTGGGACATGGGAACTCCAAGGACCAAGGAAAAAGGCTGGAGGGCGGGGCAAGGAGAGACTCATGGAGGGCCCCAAGCTGCATAAGAGTTTGAGTTGTAGAGATCAGAAGAACCAGAAGTGTATTTCTTATCTGTGATCTCCTAACTTCACTAAAGGCCTGCTTGACTCATTAGTCTTTTTTTTGGCCGCACCGCATCCGGGATCTTAGTTCCACGACTAGGGATCGAACTCATGCCCCCTGCAGTGGAAGTGCGGAGTCTTAATCACTGGACCACCAGGGAAGTCCCTTGACTCATTAGGCTTGTGCTAACCTTGAAAAAGGGAAAATTCACTGATGCATTCTTTGGGGCATCGAAGGTAGGGAGGAGTGTTTTGCTCCCCAGGGGTAACTGCAGGGTCAGGTGTGGTGGACCTGGTGCAACCCTAGAGGTCACTGGTTTTCCTTCGATAAGGAGAGAGAACACTTCTTTACTCGATACCTGGAGGATATTCCGGAGGAACTACCTGGTAGGCAGCTGGATGAATGAAGCTGGGGCTCAGGACAATGCGTAGGCCAGAGGCAAGAGAAGGCTTGTGAGACATCAGCCTAGAGAGAACCTTAACTTCTTCATGACTCAGTCACTTCATGTGTAAAATGGGTTGCTGTGAGATTTAAATAAACGTTACATATTAATCACTTGAAACCATTCCTGATCCATAAGTGCTCAATCAGTGTTATTATTTTTATTACTGCTACTTGTCAAAGACATGAAAATAGATTAACTTACGTGGGTAAGAAGAGGTTCTATGGGCAAAAAATAGGGCTCTACATGCCTGTTTCTTTGAAAACTTTCCTATCATTCAAGCTTTTACTCCTACAACTTTACCTCCATTAAACTTTTCCTGATTTCCCCCATCCTACCCAGCTGGCTATGATATTCTTCTCTTATGAAGTGTCTTAGGAATCTGCCCTTTTTATAGCTCCTACCTCATTCTACCTGAAACTGTAGGTACTAGTTTCTATTTATTCTGTACAACTGGACTGAAAGCTCTTCTTAAAAATTCACTGCCTCACCCATTTTTGTGTCTGGCTCAGTGCCTGGCACACAGTACGTGTTCAGTCAGACTAAAATGAGATAATGCATGTCAAAGTGCAGTTCATAAACTGAGCGCTACAATCTACAAAGGGTTTTTTTTCCCCTCATGGGCGTGGTAACTTTCTGCAGCTTCTCTACTTTCCAGCACCAGATCCAATGGGGCTGAGAAGCGTGGAGTCCAGTTTCTTCTAGTTATCCCTCCACTGAAGAATTAGCACCCAGTGGGCGCCTATCCCCAAAGAGGTGACTCTTGGGAGGTGGGAAACAAAGGGTGGTATCTGATTGTTCCAGCCAAGGAGGCCAAGCAGTTCCCTGTAGCTCATGTTCTTGTGACTCACCCCTCAGTCCCATGGGCTAACTTTTCCAGCCTTGTGATTGTGGAAACTTGTTTCAGGAACAGCAAGCGGATGTGAAAGGGACATAAGGCGACCCCACCCCAGGCTCCAAAGTGGCTCCTACTGAGCCAGTACAGACTGCTTGTTTCTGATTGCAAACTTAAATCATTCAGTGTCATTGCCCGGCTAAGGGGCACGTCCAGTGCCCTGCTCTATTTCAGTTGGTAAACCCTAGGCCCAAAAAGAAAAGGTGGCTCTCAGGTTCTTTCCACAGCGCAGTTCCCAAATAGGTATAGTTCATTTGAGCCTAGGCTTTATTGCTTCCAGTTGGATTGACTTGCATTTACCCACCCCACCCCCCTTTGCTTTGCCCCCGTTTCCACCTGTTTACAGCTCTTAGGCCTCATTTGGGCACTTCGTTTGGCTTGAGATCCCCGCCTTCGCAGTGTGGCCGCCCAGAATCACTCCCATTTACTGCGCATCAGCCGCCATGTGTCCAATAAAAGCTGGCGACGACGCCGAGGGCCCAAGAGGGAAGGGGAAAGGGAAGAGGAAGGGGAAGGGCCCCGCCTACACGGAGGTCACGCGCCCGCCAAACCCCGCCCCTACGTGACCGCAGCGCCAGTCCTCACCCCCAGACACCGCCCTCGGCTGGGAGCGGAGGCTGGCCTCGGCGCCTTGGTGTCCAATCCCAGCGCTGCCACCCAGTGCCGGGTGGGGACCATGAATTGGTTTAGTATTCGCGAAGAGGAGAATCTCCATCTAAGGCGAAGGGGAAGAAGGGAGGTGTAAGGCAATAAAAGCACTTGTTTAACCTGTCCCACTAGGCTGTAAGCCCCCATGGAAGCAGACATCACCGTTCCAAAGCGCCTGCCTAGGGCAGCGTCTGGCATACAGTGGGTGCTCAACAAATGATTGACTAGCAACGACCCCTGGGGACCCCGTCACCCTTTACACCGACCCCTTCACTCTCTCATTCACCCTCCCCGCTATGACAGCAAATAAGGCAGTCGGTCGCCAGCGGGTGAGCCAAGCTTCCTGCACGCTCCCAGGCTAACTTCCCAACCTCTTGGTCCGCACGGGCATGAGTACGGACAAAGACCCAAATCCACTCCTAGGGCTCCCCACCGGAGGGCGGGAAGTGGATCTTGAGGCTCACTTCATTGGCTCATCCGATGACGGATGGGACCATCAGCCAACCGCAGCCTACACAAGACGCGTGCGTACAGAAGAGATTTTAGCCCCTGTATGGAAAAAACACGAGCGGAGCGAACCAATTTTGGCTGGGTCTCACCAGGGCCTCGAGGAGGAGATGCGCATGCGTGAATACAACTGCCTCGCGCCCTGCCCAATTCGAGGGGGAGGGAACGCCCTCCCGCCTGCTGGCAGTTTTCACAGAAGTTTAGCCTCCATTAAGAGTATGGCCAGCCATGGAGCTGCCTGGAGTATCCCGAAGAAAGGAAGAATCCAGGTCCCTGCCCTCGCGGGTGACACGGCCGTCCCCAAACACAGCCAGAGCGCCACTGGCCTGGCCCTGTTTGCAGAGGCCCCTCTGGAAACTGTGGGCCCAACGGTGACGTGAATATTAATTCTCAGTTTACGAAGCGCGTTGTATCCGCTGTTTCAGGAGTTCCTCGCAAAAACCCTCCTGTTAAAGTAAAGAAAGAAGTGGGAGGCTCAGAAAGGGGAAGGAGCCAGGCCGAGGACACTGCCTGTGAGGGTGACACCGGAATTGGAACCCAGGCCACCCATTCAGTGCTCTCCTACCACGATAAGCCACCTCCCTGCCTTCCAAGGAGTTTACGTCTAGTTAGGGTGATGCCACTTAAGATATAGGAAAAGTGAAGCTACAATTTCAGCTCATTTTAAAAATAGACTGACTGCTAGAGGCGTTCATAGCGGGAAGGATTGCTTTGTGCTCTTGTGATCTGAAGAGGCTACGTCAAGGAGATGAAGCTTCAAAGTATGTATAATTGGATTGACTAAATCTTAGGAACATACTGTTGAATGATAAAAGAAATCCCAGAACACTGCAAGTATTTGAAACCATTTTCATAAATCTCAGAAACAAGCAAAATTAAACAATATATTGTTTGGGTATATATGATAAAATGTTTTGAAAAGCAGAGGAATGATAAACACAAAATTTATTAGTAGTTACTTTGGAGAGAGTTTGGGGATGGGATGGGGAAGAAAAGTGGATGCTCTTGGTAATGTTCTAGTTATTGGGTTAAATGGTAGATTTGTGGGTATCCATTATATCTTATAACACACATATAACAACTATTCTTTTGTATGTATAAAATATCTAAAAGATGACAGTGGAATCATCTCCACCACCACCACCCCCAAATATAATACACAGTTGGAGAGATGAGGGGAAAGCCTTAGCTATATTACACTTGGTTTCCAGAGCATTTCTACACATGTTATATCAGTGGATCCTCACAAAAACCCTTCGAGGTAGGTTTTATTATCTCCATGTTAGAGAAGAAGAAACTCAACTGAAAGTTACTGGAGGCCAGTGAACAAAGACAGGAAAGGCGGAAATGCAGAAGGCCTGCGGGGAGCCCTGTACAGCTAAACCTCCAGTGCGCCAAGCACGATGCCTGAACAGAGAACGTGATCAGTAAACATTTGTTGAGTGAGCGAGTGGCTGAATTTTCTAATTACTTGGGTGTCTAGTGGTGAAATGAGCTGCCCTAGAAGCAGTTGAATACCCTGCACAACAGCTGGCTGACCATTGTCAGGATCAGGAGTACTACAGAAGTGATTCTCTCTCTGGGTGGAGGTTGGATGTAGATAACCTCTAAGATTCTTCTCAACTCTAAGGCTCTATGAGTTTATCAGGGGCTGAAGGCAAAACCATATGAAGATAATATTTCCACTGGGGAAGTGGAAGTGGTCACTAAAGAAATGCCTGGACAAAGGAGACATTTTGAAGGACAAATTAATAGGACCTTTTGCCAGAATAAGTGTGAGGTGTGTTGTAGTTGTTGTTATGTGTATTGTTGTAGGTAGCTACAGGATGTTGACACATCCCAACTGGATGAATGGTTGTGCTACCAAGTAAAACAAGGAAGTAGGCCTTCTTTTAGAAATGCCTAGCAGACAGTTGATAATACAGGATAGTGCTCAGGAGAAATAAGGGCTGAAGACACAGTGAGATGTAAGAGAAAGAACACTGGAGTTTGAGTTAGGAGACCTGATTTCTAGACCTGGCCTTGCCTGTAATTGACAGAGTCGCCTTGGACAAGTTACTTAATCCATCTGAGTTTATATTCTCAGATATTAAGGAACATATACACACAGCAAGAACTATAAAAAGAAGAATGTGCCCTACCCCTTTCTCAAGATCTAGTTAAATCTACTCATATAGTTACATATGCAGGTATCCATCATTGGAACTTTGCTGTCCTTGGTTGTCCACTAATGTCATGTTCTTTCTCCATTATAGGACTTAACCACATTTTATTTCGTGTGCTTGTGCTAGAAGTGAGTTCCTTGAGAGAAGGAGCCCTATCTAATTCAAGTTTATATTCCCCCAAGGTGTCTTGCACAAAGTAGTAGATGTGTCTTGAATCGCGCAGAATTGTGTGGTTAAGTAGAGAGCAATGTTTAATCTCTGTGAGACCTAAATGTCCTTATTTGTAGATTAAGCTAGTTCATCTTTAAAGTTCTTTTGAATTATAGAAGTCTGTTATCCAGCTATGTTCTATGGATTGGGAAGATTGAACTATCCAATCTCTAAATTCCTTTTCCAACTCCAATATTCAAAGATTTTATAATATTGAGTTACAAGTAATCTGCACAGAAGTGATAGATTGAACTTGAACAAGTTCTTGAAGGGAAAACGTGTAGAAGAAGAAGATTGAGAACAGAAGCAACATCCAGTTATCCGATACAAGAAAGAGAAGCCATTGAAAGTGACATAAAAATCAGTCTCAGAAGTAAGAGAGACTTCCCTGTCGGTCCAGTGGTTAAGACTCTGCATTCCCAATGCAGGGGGCATGGGTTCAATCCCTGGTTGGGGAACTAAGATCCCAGCATGCTGCACAGCATGGCCAAAAAAAAAAAAAAAAAGTAGGAAAGATAATAATAGGAGGGGTGACAAATTCAGATGCCTAGAGGAGCCAGGCAGATAACATAAATAAATGAAGTGGTCATGTAGTAAGTATGAGGGAGCAGTGGAGACTGGAGAGGCCACAGCCCATCTGAAGAAGTCAGCAGTCTCTGATTACCAAAGCTTGTGTTGCCACATCTTCTAGTTTTTAAGATGAAGCTGTAAATCCAGATTTTTGTTTGAAATCTCATGACTTTTAAATGTGGGCAACCAATTAAGATTCTTTTGATGCTCTATGCAGGTAAACACACACACACACACACACACACACACACACACACACACACACACATACAATCTATAGGTCAGATTTGTTGGGCCACAGTCTTTAGCCTCTCTAGTATAGTAGCAAAGAGGAACTCTTTTCCCACCCTCAAATCATATGTGCTTAAGTATAATTTTAGTGGAAGAGGTTCCTGTTTCTGTTCATAGCAGTTCTATAACATCAATCCCAACCCTCTTGGTACTTCCAGGGCTTTGCCCCATCAGTTATACCCTTCTCTTCCTCTTTTTCTTTTCTTATTTATGCTGCGCATGGGCTTTTTCTAGTTGTGGTGAGCAGGGGCTACTCTTCCTTGCGGTGCGTGGGCTTCTCTTGTTACAGAGCATGTGCTCTCGTCACACGGGCTTCAGTAGTTGTGGCTCGCGGGCTCTAGAGCGCAGGCTCAGTAGTTGTGGCACACAAGCTTAGTTGCTCCGCAGCATGTGGGATCTTCCTGGACCAGGGATCGAACCTGTGTCCCCTGCATTGGCAGGCGGATTCTTAACCACTGTGCCACCGGGGAAGTCCCCCTCCTCTGTTTTCAACTTTTCCCTTTCTACTTGCATCTTTCCTGCAGTGTAAGAACATGTTTAAGTCTCTCCACTGCTCCACTGTCCTATAATCCCTTCTAGGTACTTTCTAGAAAGTTTTCTCTCTTTTTCCCTTCTCCAACAAATTTCATAACAGAATTAATTGCATTTGCTATTTCTACTCTATCTTTTCCCATTATAAGTTGGCTTTACTCTTCAACTCACTGTAGTCTAAGGTCAGCCTTCACCATTCCACTGAAGCCTTTCTGACCGGGGCAAAGGTCTCTGTTGCTAAATTCACTGAACTGCTCCAACTGGGCTAAACTCCTCAGAGATCAAGTATTATCCTTTGCACCTAAGTAAGAGGTGTTCCATCAAAGTTTATTAAAACAAACTGGAAAGTGTTTTCAAGAAAGAAGGATGGTCAGCATCATCAAACCTGCGAAAAGATCAAAGACTGTGTTGGCCAAATAAAACCCATTAGATTTTAAGATAAGGAGATTGTTGGTAACTTTTGAGAGGGGTAGTTTCAACAGAGGGAGTTGGTAAACATATTGCTGTGGTTTATAAAGAAAGCAGTTGTGAAGTCATGACAGAGGATATAAATCATGCAGAGAAGTTTGGCACTACAGGGAAGAAAAATCAAGCAGGAAATACTGGAGAAATAATGCCAGTTGGAGTTCCTAAGATTGAGAAAATCATGGCATGTTTGTAGGTAAAGGGGACAAAACCAGCAGCATAGGAGATACTGAAAATGCTCGAGAAAGGGAACATGCATCATCAGAGGGGATGGGAGGGAGTTGAGAAATCAGCCAGTTGAAGAGACTGGTTGGCTTTTGCAAGGAAGTGAGAAGTCTCCTCCTCTGAAGTAGGCAGCAGGGTTAAAGGCACAAGTCATAATTATATACAGACCCTTGAGGTAGGAAAGGTGGTGTAGGAGAGCTCCTGTGGATTTTTTCAGTTAGATGGAAGCAAGGTTACATGTCTCCAGTAATGGGGTGGTGTACAAGAACTATAGATTGCTGGTGATCTAGGAGACATTATTCTTTACTGGCTATACTCCTTTTGCTTACTGTGTATTGTTTCCCGGGGGTTCTGTATTTGCTGCCCTTTCTTCTTTACTCCTTTTCAGGGAAGTGTCATCTAGTCCTGAGGTTTAAGCAAGCACGTAAATGCTGATGACTCCCAATCTATGTCAGTAGCTTAAATCTCTCTCTTGAGCTTCAGATCTATGTATCCATCTACCTATATATATAACATATCCCCAGGGTATCTTACGGATTAAACTGAACAAAAACTCAGTATCTCCAGGACTGAAACTGTTAATTTCTCCTAAATTGTTTATCACAGCTAATGGTCACAATACTTTCTCTGTTGCCCAAGCCAGATACATGTCTTCATCTCGCTCTCTCTTTTTCTCTCTCCCTCTCCTTCTCTCTCTTTCTCCAAATGTGTGCGTAGGTAGATAGGCATTTAAAAGACTGGGAACACACTTATATTTTGTGTATTATGTTTTCTTTTTCACTTACTAATGTCATAATCATTTTATCATGTCAGTAAATGATTGTCTATATTTTTAATGTCTGCATAGTATTATCTCCTACACATGTACTATATTCTACTGCCCTGATGAAAATTCTGTTTGCTTCCTTTTTTTCTATTATAAATAGCACTGAACATACATGTACGTATTTTATTTCCTTAGACTGAGTACTTAGAACTGAAAGTGGAAGGCCAAAGAGTATGCACATGTGAAAAGCTTTTAACACGTATTGCCAAGTTGGCCTTCCAGAAAAATTGTACTAGAAGTATATGGGTAGCATTCATTTGCCTGTACTTCTGCCAACATTGGATGTTAACACCTTTAATTTTTGCTGATATGATAGATTATATTTGGCCCTCCAACTCTCAGCCCCTGCCTTTCCCCAAAATCCTTTATCCTTTGTTTCTCACAACTCCCCCGGGATACACAACTCACTTGAAAGGCCGAGGGGAAAGTTACACCAAATTTCCCATAGAGATAGTTCTCAATCTTCTGCCCTTTCTTTAAGCCTCTGGCCCGATTTTTGCTGCTTTCCTGCGCAGTGGTTTCTAGACTATTCTATATGAGCTTCCAAAATATGTTTTTGGTGACTCTTTAGTATTTTCTCTTATCTCCCTCTTTTCCTAAATTCCTGTCTCTGAAAAGTCGTTTCTTCTCCCTCCTTGAAGGTTGACCCTTCCGAAGCACTCCTGCCCTTCCCTCCTCCCCTAGAACCTTTGCCTTATTTGAGCAGTATCTTCCATTAATAGAGTATTAATGTCCTTCCTCTTCCAGCAAATATAGTTAAATCTCTCCTATACAAGAAAAGAGTTCCATCACCTTTTTTACCTTCTCAAACTTGTACCTTCTCAAACTCTCCTATTTTTCATCATCAAACTTTTCTAAACAGTGATCAAGAAGTGTCTATTGAGTCTCATTTACCTCTCACCCCTTGAATTACGTGTTCCAGCCCCTTTTCTCTCCTGAAATTGTAGTCTTCAAGGTCCCAAACAGTCTCAAAGCCATACTGAAAATCTTGGTCTCTGTTGTCCTCCTTCACGTCTTAGTAGCTTGTGACGCAGAACCATGACCTCCATCCTGAGGCCATCTTCTCTGGCTGTGTGGCTCTGCCTTCTCCCGGTTCTCCTCTCAAGAGAACGTCTGTAATTCTTCATGCCCTCTAAGTGTTTGTGTGCCTCCACCCTCATCTCTTCTCTCTCTCCCCCCTCTCTCTTTGGGTTTTCTCACCTACTTCTGTGGCTTCAGTGATCTTCTTTACGTTGATGACTCACAGCCTCTCTCTTGAATTCCAGACCCAAATGAGATAGTTACCTGTTAGACAGCTCTACCTGGATGTAACTCCTCAGATTCCACAAGTCCCGTATTGAATTCCTGAGCCAACAACCCCTTCCCCTCCCCACATAGAAAAATCTGCTCTCCCACCATGTTTCCCATTTCAGTTAATGCTGTCACCATACTTTTAATGGTCACGTTCAAAATCATAATCTAGGGCTTCCCTGGTGGTGCAGTGGTTGAGAGTCCGCCTGCTGATGCAGGGGACACGGGTTCGTGCCCCGGTCCGGGAGGATCCCACGTGCCGCGGAGCGGCTGGGCCCGTGAGCCATGGCCGCTGAGCCTGCGCGTCCGGAGCCCGTGCTCCGCAACGGGAGAGGCCACAACAGTGAGAGGCCGGCTTACTGAAAAAAAAAAAAAAAAAAACAAAAAAAAAAACAACCATAATCTAATAGTTACCAGGTATTGAGTACCTGCTATATGCCAGGTTCTTTCCATACACTGTCAAATCCAATCCTCTTACAATAATTGTGTAAAGTTGATTTACTATTCCCATTGTTATAGATGAGGAAACTACTAGAAAGCGGTGGTATTCACAAGTCTAGTTATTGGTAAAGCCTCTGTGTGGTATTTCACCACATAATTTCTTCCTGCTCCTCTACCATATCCAGCCAGTTTCCAGGTCCCCTGAATCTCTGCATGTTCACTGTACATCTGCCCCTTCTTTATCTGCCCACCACCTCCTTCAGTCAGCCTTTGTTCTTTTTGCCTAGAAATTAGCAAACCCTCTTCAACGATCACTGACAGATTTCATTCTAAAGCATAGTTTTAAACATATCACTCCTTGTAGGTTAAAAATCCGAAATTGCTCTTGGTGCTGAATGAAGTTCTAACCCTTTAGCTTGGCCTCCAAGGCTCTCCACCCTCTAATGCCAGCCTTTCATCCTGCAAGTGCCCTTTGTGGACTTATATTCCACCTAGCCAAAACATGAGGCTTCAACATGCCCCGCACTCCTAACCCAGTGTTTGTTCTTGCTATTGCTTCCCTCTTTAATTCCTTTTCTTCCTTATCTAACCCTCCCCCCCACCAATATGTGTCTGTTGAAATCCTACCCACACTTAAAGCCCAATTCAGATGCCACCTCCTACCTAAAACCCCTTCAAATCCTCTAAGGGACATTTCAGTTCTACCTCTTCCAACCCCCACTCTTAGTATTTTCTGCTTTTCTTTGTCATATTTTTCCTTGTCTCAGATTTTTGTAAATGTATGTCTTCCCAACTAGTCTCTTATATTCTCAAAGGATATGGACTGTTTCTTAGCTATCTTTGCTCCTCTCACCTTAACCCCGCCCCTGCGCATCCCTCCCCCCGCCCCCCACTGGGCAGTGTTCAAAGCAGTCATGTGCTGTGTGTTAAATTTTAGTTTGGCTGATTTGAACCAATCAAATAAACATTTGGTCCATTCTTGTTAATCCTTCAACTTCCACATTTCAGGCTCTGTCAGGTGAGCTGTTGTGCTGTGTTTCTAGACTGAGTGGCCTTGTAGGAGGGAGTCATTCCTGGAAACTGGAATAGATCAGAGATACCCCTAGGAAGAGAGATTATTTTCTCCCATTGGATTCCTACATAAATAAATTTTACCTACTTTTACACAGTCAGTTCTATTCCAAGTGTTAGGTAGAGGGAAGCAGTGTTCCAGGCTTTGGAGTCAGCCCACGTCCCACCACTTACTAGTATGACTCAGAACATATTGCTTAACCTCTTGGACTGTCTGTGAGTACTTACCTCGTAGAGTTGTGAGGAGTCAATATAATGCAAGTAAAGCACTTAGAATAGTGCCTAGCAAAGATTAAGTGTTTAATAAATTTTAGATGTTATAGTAACAGTAGAAATTATAAAATACATTCAAAATGGGTTGGGGTTTTTTGTTGTTTTTTTTTTTTGGTATGCGGGCCTCTCACTGTTGTGGCCTCTCCCGTTGCGGAGCACAGGCTCCGGACGCGCAGGCTCCGCGGCCATGGCTCACGGGCCCAGCCGCTCCGCGGCACGCGGGATCCTCCCGGACTGGGGCACGAACCCGTGTCCCCTGCATCGGCAGGCAGACTCTCAGCCACTGCGCCACCAGGGAAGCCCCAAAATGGGTTTTATCTATTTATACTTTAGTATGAATGTGCCTGCCTTTCTGGAAATCCACATCAGTGTAGATTAAATGACTCTACTTCCCAGCTTCTCTTCCCAGGTCAGCCCTTCCAGCCCCTCTCCTTCCTCTCTCCTCACTCTCCTCCTGTGTGGAGGAGGATATTGCCATAGCCTTGCATGGCCACCAGGAGGAGCATTTGTGCCAAAGGAGGAGTTCCAACTCTCCCGTAGGAAAAAGTCAGCTTGAGTCTCCTGGCCTCATACGCTCCCCTCTAGGGCATGTTGCTCGGTAGTGTGCTATTTTGCGATGCCACCACTTCCATCTCCCTGTCCCCTCCTCCTCCAGGCATACATGGGGCTCTCTAGTTCTACATTTCCATTCTCTTCTTTCAGACAGCCTGTTCTAAAGGAATGAACCCTGGGTGAGAGCCAGGAGACCTGTGACTTACCCAGCTTTGCCACTGATTAGCTAACTGCTTGACTTTCTTTAGCATCCGTTTCCTCACCTGTGAAATAATGATACTAATACCTGCCCTGTGAGCCTCACTAGGTTGCTATAAATCTTAAATATCCTGACATGTTGACACTATTTATTAACTATAACATGCCACAAAGGTTATACCTTTGTCTAATCTCATACAGTGTCATTGCTCCCTTCCACTGTCTTTGCAGTCTATGCTCTTCATTCCCATCAACCCTGTGCCTCAAGTTGGAAACTCATGGTCAGGAAGGGAATACAGAGCACAGCTTCTCTACCTCTGCTAACAAAAAGGAATGAGTTTCAACCATAGCAAGAGGTTGAAAGGCTGGAGCCTCTTTTTTTAACAGGGAGAAAAGGGCAGAGAGGGAACTGTCTAGAGCAACATGAAAGCAGGGATACCTAGAAACAAACAGAGGGATGGGGTGACTTGCTCCATAATTGGCCAGAGGGAAGGCTTAGCGTATTTTTGCTAAAAGATTAAGGGCATCAGTGAATAAAAGAATGAATGTAGGACTTCCCTGGTGACGCAGTGGTTAAGAATCCATCTGCCAATGCAGGGGACACGGGTTCAAGCCCTGGTCCGGGAAGATCCCACGTGCTGCGGAGCAACTAAGCCCGTGCACAACTACTGAGCCTGTGATCTAGAGCCCGCGAGCCACAGCTACTGAGCCCACGTGCCACAACTACTGAAGCCCGCGTGCCTAGAGCCCGTGCTCCGCAACAAGAGAAGCCACCACAATGAGAAGCCCGCGCACCGCAACAAAGAGTAGCCCCAGATCTCCGCAACTAGAGAAAGCCCGCACGCAGCAACGAAGACCCAATGCAGCCAAACATAAATAAATAAAATTTTAAAGTTAAAAAAAAAAAGAATGAATGTATTGGGACTTCCCTGGCGGTCCAGAGGTTAGGACTCTGTGCTTCCAGCTGCTGGGGTCCCAGGTTCTATCCCTGGTTGGGGAATTAGGATCCCGCAAGACACGCGGTGCAGCCAAAAACAAAAACAAACAACAACAACAAAAACCCGAAAACAAACAAAGAGAGAATGAATGTATAAATGAATCTGCACGAATGAATGAACTGTGGTCCCTCCCTACGGTAAGATATTTAAGGTTTTGGGACACTAGGTGGCAGCACAAGGCAAGAAACCAAGAGACGAGACGGAGCACCTCATCTGTATTCCTCTGACTTTAAGCACCTTTTCCCTTTCTCTACCTACATTCTTTCAAAGGATGACACTCTCTAATGGTAAAGATGCAGACAGGGAAGAGAAAATCTGAGGGGAACCAAATGCATGTTTCCTAGGGTCGTTTTCAAATAGCCCCTGGGGTTAGAGTGTTCCAGCTTTCAAAAGGGCATAAAAAGAAAAAGGAAAATTCAGAACACTGCATGAGAAATCTGGATCAGGGTAAGGAGGCATTCAGATAGGACTCCCAATCTAGACTGATTGGGAAAAGAACTGTGGCAGGAATCTTTTTTTTTTTCTTTTTTTAAAATCAAATAATGGTACTCTGAGGAAGTGAGTGCCTCACCCATTCCTGCCTCAGGACACCAAGGACATGTCTCCTCCAATTTCTCCATAGACAGAAAGCCCATAGCATTTCTCAGCAAAGCAAAAGCAAAGCAGAGATCAGGAGTGTAGTTAACGGAGACTCTTCATTTTATCCTCCCATCAAGTATTGGTTCTTTGCTACAGGAAAGAAGGCTCTGCCCAAAGCTGGGGGCCATCGAGTAAACCCCCATCTCAGCCATGAAATCCTGAAAAGCTACTGTGGTACAAAGCAGGGAGTTGCTCATGCCAGCTTTGCCACCATAACGCAAGTCTTCTGTGTCGTGAACGTCACCGCAGTGGAAATATGTTGCCTTCTCCTTAGTTTCACTCTGCTTGGTTTTGTAACTCTAAGACAAAATTCCCCTTTCTATATGATTTCCATTTCTCCTGTTGCTCTGTCCAACATCCTATCTTAGCAGCCATCCGTGGATGTGCAGCCCAGTGACGCCCCAAATTTCCTTTAGCACAGTACAACAAATACCACCATCTGATCCTGTTTTCTCTGTCTCTGGGCTATGACTCCTTGATTCTCCCTGTTTCTTCCAGACCTCACTTCTTCCCATGCTTTTCCTTTGAACTGTAACATTTACTGTCTTTGTAATAATGCGTATAAAGCACTTGAAACAGAACACTCAGTTATTCATTCATTCAACGAATTATTTATCAAATGCCTGTTATACTCTTCTGGGCACTTGATAGAGAAATGAACCAAACGGGCATGATTCCTGCCTTCATGGAACTTTCAAGGAAGCTTATAGTTTTCAATTTAAGCTGACACATCCACTGCTTTGTGTCAGAATCTTGGCATTGGAAGGAATGTTTGAAACAACTAGTTCTATCCCTTACCCAAATCAGAAATTCCTTCCTCTATGTCTTTGAAGGGTGGCCATTATTAACAAAACATTCTCTATATTTGGTCTTTTCTGGCCATTTATACATCCTTCTTCATGCCAACCCTAATCTGCTTCCTTATTCCCATTCACCGATTCTTCTCCTACACTATTTTTTTAAATATCTTTATTGGAGTATAATTGCTTTACAATGTTGTTTAGTTTCTGCTGTACAACAAAGTGAATCAGCTATACGTATACATATATCCCCATATCCCCTCCCTCTTGAGCCTCCCTCCCACCCTCCCTATCCCACCCTCTAGGTCATCACAAAGCACCCAGCTGCTCCCTGTGCTCTGCAGCAGCTTCCCACTAGCCATCCATTTTACATTTGGTGGTGTATATATGTCAGCGCTACTCTCTCACTTCGCCCCAGCTTCCCCTTCTCCCCCCACACACATCGTGTCCTCAAGTACATTGCGCACGTCTGCGTCTTTATTCCTGCCCTGCCACTAGGTTCATCAGTACCATTTTTTTAGATTCCATATATGTGCGTTAGCATGTGGTATTTGTTTTTCTCCTGCACTATTAGTCTGTCCCTTTTCTTTCTTTTCTTTTTTTTTATTGGGGTACAGTTGTTTTACAATGTTTTGTTAGTTTCTACTGTATAGCGAAGTGGAGTTCCCTGTGCTATACAGCGGGTTCTTATTAGTTATACATATTAGTGTATATATGTCAATCCCTAGTCTGCCCCTCTTCTACATGATGGCCCATTGAAAGTTAAAAGTTAAAAACAGATATCATGTCTTGTGTTTTCCATGTGCCAGTCACTTTAGTGGGTGTTTTCATATGATCTCATTTAATCCTCACTTACTGTGCAGCCAATGTCATTCTCACCTTACTTACTAATAAGGAAACTGAAGACAAGACAGGTGAAGTAACCCGCCCACGGTCATACCTCTTATATATCACAGAGCCCCCTGTTTTTAGCTAATCCTCTTCTCAGTGCTATCTTATATGTTAGTATCTCACTTCAGATGAAGCCAGTTCAAAGAGCAGTAACATTCTTCATCTTTCTTGATCTGGATGTGATTCTTCCCCTCATAAAGCCAAAGACCACGTTAGCCTTTACCAGTTACATGATGGTATCGGTTCATAATGAGCTTACGATTACCTAAATGTTCAAGTCTTATTGATAGGCATCATCGTGAAGCATGGTCTCTCCCATTCTCTCCTTTCCCTACATTCTGCATGTTCAGGTCCTATTCATCCTTCAAGGCCCACCCAGCTCATGCCACCCCCTTAACGAAATCTTCCTGATTCCACATTATGCCAACTGAATATTATCTCTTGGGCTTCACTTGTGGCACAGTGGTTAAGAATCCGCCTGCCAATGCAGGGGACACGGGTTTGAGCCCTGGTCTGGGAAGATCCCACATGCCACGGAGCAACTAAGCCCATGCACCACAGCTACTGAGCCTGCACTCTAGAGCCCACGAGCACAACTACTGAGCCCATGCGCCACAACTACTGAAGCCCGCATGCCTAAAGCCCGTGCTCCGCAACAAGAGAAGCCACTGCAATGGGAACCCCGCGCACGCACTGCAAGGAAGAGTAGCCCCCGCTCGCTGCAACTAGAGAAAGCCCGCATGCAACAACGTAGACCCAACACAGCCAAAAATAAATAAATAAAATAAATTTTTAAAAAGGACCTCTTGCTCTCCCCTTAGAATTTCTATCTCCTTTTCTGAGCACATATCATGTCCTGCTATGTACGTCAGTAATCTGTGTCCTTGTCTTCACTCTTTAACCAGGGCATACGCCTCATTCCCTTTTGTGTCTCTTAGATAGAAGTATCCAGCCACGTTTGCCAAATGAACAAATCTTATAACTGGGAAATTAGCATTGTGTCCCTAAATGTGCAAATGCTTTACACACTGCTGTTAAATTTCTTGAGCAAAGGCTTTCAAACTTCTCTGTGGTGTTGGGGCACAGTCCCTGCTCTGTCTTGCACAGTGTTTTGTATAGAACACCCGCCAGGAACTGTGTATTACCTCATTGATTTTTCACAGCAGTCCTGTGAGGTTGGCATTATCTCTGTTTTACAAATGAGGAAAATGGAGAGTCAGAGAGTTGAGGATCCAGACCCAAGATCACCTAGCTAGTAAGCAGCAGAGCTGGAATGATTCAAGCTGAGATCGTCCTGACTCCAATGTCTGTGTTATTTCTGTCACTATGCTGCTTTTCTAAAATAAAACATGTGCCCCTTCTGGAGACCAAGTGTGTTTGGGGCAGTCGCTCCAAACAGGCAGTTGGTTGTTGGCCGAGCTGGGGAGACCTGCCTCTGCAGATTGTCCTGGAGATGATAAAGCAGGCTGCTGGGAGCCCCTTTAGGTTCTTGAGCAGGTCAGAAAACAGCTAAAAATAATGGTTGAGAGACAGAATGGGTTAGATGTGGCCAAGACACAGGAAACGATGGGAAGAGACCGGCTATTCTTTGTGTGTGGAACTCTCTCCTGATTTCCTCTTGAATAATTCTCTCATCTTCTGCAAGTCTTTGTTCAAATGCCACCTTCTCAGTGAGGCCCCATCCCTCACTCCCTTACCCTGTTTTATATTTCATTTATTTTCTATGGCACTTATCACCTTTTAATAAATAACTTGCATGATCTAAATCCTGGAACCGATTTGCACATACATAGTCCTCCTGGTTCAGCCATAAATAAACTTCCCGTGAGGCTCCTCTAAGCCTCTCCCTCCACCATTTATGAAGCCCCTTTTGACAACAGAGTAATAACAAAGAAGAGAATAAATGTGAAAAGCCTATAGAAGAAATGACTTTCAGATGGAATTAAATTAGTGCTTCTGCGGATTTCCGTGTCCTCTTCCCCACAGTTCTGCCAAGGGAGGGATGAAAGTTAGATTTCAATAATTATTTCCCAACAGTCACAGGTGGGAGAAACTTGAAGAGACTAGAGAGAAAGAGAGACCAAAAGTGGGCTGGGGCAAGGTGGCCTCAGAGCTGAGACAGCAGGCCAGTGGGGCACAGAACAGGCTGTCCCACACCTCCACAGGGGGCTGATCCTCAGAGACCCCCAGAGCCCCGGGCCCGCCCCTCTCCCCGATTCCCATCGTCGCAGGCTCCCGAGAAGAATGCAGGTCAGGAGCATAAGTGACCTTTCACACCTCAGACAAGCTAAGTTTGTTTTCTCCTTTTCTGTCCAGCCCGCAGCAGGAGGGAGGGGGAAATGGGATGGGCCTTGTCGAACTTTCTCCCGCTACAATACCCCAGAGGAGCTGAAGTGGAGAGAGTAAAGGATCTATTTATTTTGGCTCAGGAGGGACAATGTAAGCAGATGGTCTTTGATGGGATTAGCGGCGTAATCTCTAAGACCCTGGTAAATTGGAAAATGATCCATTATATTCCAGGAACCTTTGGCGGCTTCAGCTCCTGGGGAGGGAGGGGCAGAGCCCGGGGGCACCTTGTTAGAAAGGACCCCCCTCCGGGAGCAGCCGAATCTTGCACAGAGAATTTGGGAAGAAGTTCGTTAGCTGGGCGATGGAAGCCCCTCTCCACTTGAGAGAGCACAGAAATAAGAATTCTCCCAGTGCCCTCTCAGAGCCTCCTTTTTCTTCCTTTCCCTCCTCCCTCTCCTGGGTGTGCTGGGGTGTCTTCACTAACGTCCTCTGCCTCCAACACTTTCCATTCCCAGGAACTCTTCTTTGGGGAAAGATATTGGGTCGCCTGCCTTGGGAGGTCAGAAAATTCTTCTTAGAATCCAAATGATAACCCTCCCAGTGGAATCTCAGTCCATTTCCCACTCCCTCCACTGGGACTCCCTCCACTCTCCACAGACTTGAAAGCCAGGCAGAGAAAGAGCCAGGACAGGGGGAAAGGGCAGGGATTGGGGAGGGGGGAGAAATGTGAAAGGGGAGGTAAGGTGCTAATGAGCCACTCTGCCCAACCCTTCATCCTTTTAACTCACCTCAATCCCCCCAGAGCCCAAGTGCCTCCAGACTTAGGATCCCCTCCATCTGGAGACTCTGGGCCTCTGAGCTGGAGGCGTATGGGAGATGCATTCAGTGTGAGGTGTGGTGCAGTAGGTAGGGTCATATAAGTTATTTGTAGTGTGTAGTGTGTAAGTTATTTGTAGTTCCTCACAACTAAGTGAGGAAAATTGAAATCGAAACACTGGAAAGCCTAAGGTCACCCACTTCAGTAAGTGACAGAACTAGAACTGAAACTTGCTTTCATTATATTGTGAGATCTACTCGTGTTGATATAGAGGTCTAGATTTTTATTTTAACTACTGCACAACATTTTATTGATTTATTTCAGTATTGAAGTAATTTCCAAAACTTTATTGTTACAATCAGTCTTGAACAGACATCTGCTTGGAATTGTATCAGATTTATAGATTTAACTTGGGGGATTAAAAACCAAAACACAAATAGTCAAATATGCATTTTTCCATACATAGAATCTCCACAATTCTCTGAAAATAAGTATGTAAATAAGGAAAGTTGGTGGTGGGGAGGGGCAGATAGAAAGGCAGCACAAATTATTGAGTTCCAAGTAAAAATTCTAACACTTTTGAGTACATTAAACTCTAAGAGATGTAACAGTTGACTGGTGAGGGTTCCAGGAGGAATTCCACTTGTACAGCATTTTGTTTCAGGCTATTTCAATGTTCTGAGGTATGTTTTATTTTATTTTAGTATCATTTTTTAAAAGGGTGACATTTTGTTATGTGTGTATTTGTTTAGTTGAGATAATTTGAGGCTGACACAAGGATGTGTAGACTGGTTAAAACAAGAAGGCAGCAAGTTACAGCCATTCCTCACCTCCCAAGCCCCCCTCCCCCCCAGCAAATATGAAAATCAAACAGTTGACATAACAATCCTGGACTGGAAGAAACGTACTATTTCTTGAGTGTCTATGAGGGGCCAAACAGGTACACACTGGGTGCATTAATGCACTGAGTTCACAACCCAAGGAACTATGTTTCCTCTCCTGCATTTTACCTCTTCCGAACAGAGGCTCAGAGAGTTTAGGTAACTGGCGTAGAGTCACACAGCCAGCTAAGTGGCAGGGCTGCCATTGCAGACTGTGCTCTTCCCAGCACCTTGCTCTCCCATCAAGCTGTCTGGCCCTTATGTCATCCTCTGCCCAGAGCACCCTGCCTGGTTATTCACCCTCCTGGGAAGTCCTCTTGCTCCCCACAGCTGGTGCCTTTCTCTCAGGTCGGCCCGCACCCTGCTGAAAATTAATACACAGTATGTTTACTGATGAAGTCCAGAATGTTCTGGGGTGAGACTGACTGACTCGCCAAACCTGGGTTGGTCTCATTCCTTCCTGGCTCTGATCATCTTTCCACTGGAAGGACTGGTGACTCCTAGCCCCAGACTCTCCTTTTATAAAGGAGGAATAACTTGGCCAAGGCCACATAGTTGGTCCTAGCAGCCTGTTCCCCACCGGTCCGTGGATACGAGGGCCAGGAGAGAGACTACGGTAGGTATTTTTTCAGGTGTTCTGAGAGTAAAATGGCCACGGAGTCAGCTGGAGCTTATGCGTGAGCTCTGAACTCAGCCAAGCCTCTTGGTGGCTGTGATTCCAGAAATGACTCTGCACCTTTATCTGGAGAACTTCAGCTTGCTGGGTGCACCTCTTAGGCACCTTCTCTGTGCCCTAAGATGTTACAGCTTCCCCATCACCTCACACTCTCTCTATCACCTTTCTCTGCTTCTGAGAGCCACCGACGTGTTCAGCGGAGTCTGCACGTTCCTAATTCTCTGAAGCCTGTTGCAGGCTACCATGTTATGGTCTCCCCATCCGCTACTGGAAGCCCAGGGTCTCAGGGCAGAATTCAGCAGCTTTGGAAGATAAGGTCAAGGGCCCCCAGCGGTGCTTCAGGGAGAGAGGATATCAGCGCCTCCGGCCAAACTCCTCGAGGGTCTCGGCTGCCCTTCCACCACCTTTCTCCGTCTCCCTTTTCCCCTTTATCTCTATGTTTCCTTTTCTCCAGCATTTCTTCCTCTCTTATCCGTCCCGTTCTTGGCCCCGTCTTTTCTCCTCTGTCTCTCTCATCTTCCTTCTCCTCATCTTGCCAGGCTCCCCTGACACCCTAGCTGCTCCTGGTTGTTAATTATTCACCCCCCTGGCCCCGCACCACAGTCCGGGACTTCCTGGCTGGGGTTGGGGCCCTGAGCTGCCGGCAGGGAGTGGGCGCCGCCGCGTCGCCCAAACCCCACGCTGTCAACAGGCCGGTTTTCCCGTGGCTCCGCTTGGCGCCACGAACCCAGAGAAGCGCCTACAAGGGCCTCGCGGCCAAGAACACGAACCCTGGGGGGAACTGACCCTGACAGTCGGGGGATGTGGGGGCGGGGATAGGAGGGTCATTCTTGGTTTTATTTTCCCCGGGGGTGAGTTCAGTAGCGGAGGTGGGGGGCAGAGGTGGTCCTCTGTGCCATCGCTGCTGGCGGGGCGAGTCGGGACTAACAGACCCTCCAGCGGAGCTTTTCGCCGGACCCGGGTCCGGGGAGCGGGCGGACGAGCAGAGGAGGCCCCGGGGGGCTTGGCTTGGGCCGAGCGCAGCCGCCCGGATCCCCGAAGCTCTGAAACGCCGACTCGCCCCGTCTAGGCTCCCTTTCCCCTCGGGCGCCTTGGAGTCGTTTCTTCTCCATTTTGTTCCTTTGTTTCTATAATTTAGTTTAACATTTTAAATGCCTTTGGTATGTTTCCTTTTCATTTCATTTAGTGTTATTTTATCTCGTTTGTTTTAACGCGTTATTTCTTTTCAAATAGATTTTGTTTTTCCCTTTTCTCTCTTTCCGATTCTCTGTTTTCTTCTGCTCACTTCTCTCCTCGGCTCTTCTCGTGCTTTCATTTCCTCTCCTGGGCGCCCGCAGCCCTGCGGCTCTCGCGTCGGAGGCGTCCGCGGTCGTCCCGCCCTGGGGAAGAAGCGAGTGTCCCCCACGCCTCGCCCTTCGCACCCGGAGCCCCCTCGGCGCCGCCCGGCGGGTCCGCGTCCCGTGCCGCTGCGGAGCTTGGACTTTGTCGCAAGCGGGAGCCGGAACCGCTGCTGCCCGCGAAAGCGCGGAGAAGAGGCAGGGGCGCCGGCTGGGGCCGCACGGGCGTGCTCCTCCCTGGCTTTGGCCGCGCCCGGGCACCCGCAGTTCACACATAGAAGCCACAGGTCCACACACACTGGGATTCAGGGCCCCGCAGACCATGGTCCACGAGCCACAAAGACACCGAGGCTCACAGCCAACTGAAGGGCGTGCGCTGCGCAAGCACAGCGCACGGCGACAAACACAAACACCGAGATCAACAAATGTCACACATATAGCCCCAAACTACACACACACACCAGTCACAGAGTGTCATATGGTCATATGGACATATATGTGATCATAGTACACATACACCAACCAGCACACACATGACTGCGCACTGCATATAGACATGAGGCAGAGACACACAAACCTACTTGCGCACACACTGCTGCTCAGGGGGGTTTCAGTGCTGACTACTCAACCCATCACAGTGGTGACCCTGGGGAGAGCTCCCGGCAGCGGGGAGGGAACCTGCCTGGTCTCACCAGCAGGCACAGCCGTAGCCATATACACAGCCACCCAGAGTTCAGTAGCTCTGCTTGCACTAAGGCTGTAGGGGCTCCGAAGGTGGGGAATACTGGCTGCATTTTTAGCTGAGGGATCCAGCCCAGACCCCAGAGCCTGAGCCCCAGAAATGAGCATCGGACCTAAAGAACCCTCTGTGAAGCTGACAGAAGCAGGCACTGCACCAAGAAAATAGCACTGTGTTAGCGTATAAAGCAGGCATGCGATATGTGTGCCAGTATGTATTCCGTGCCACATGTATCCCACACAGTGCCGGTGTTTGGCCAGGTGCCCACATGGAGACCATTATTTTTGTGAAAACAAGCAGAAGAGATGTATATGGTTCCAAGAATAAAAGTAACATATGTACACAAATATAGGTACCAATACACAACTAGGGAGATGTCAAGTAGAAAATCTCTCTCTAGCTCACTGGTATCATTATCAAGCTGGCATGCTAGACCAAGCCTCTGTGGCAAGGTCTGTCTCCTTTCCAGGGCGGCCGTGATTATTTGGTGCCATGGGAGCTCTTTGGTGAAAGACTGGTTTGTGGGAGAATCAGATGTATCTGACATATTATCAACCCAGCAGAAGGGGAGATTTTGGCAGCTTTAGGGGGCAACTTTGGGGTAAAAAACTGTCTGAATTGCACCCCAGAAGTCCCGGGTTTGAAAGGTGCCCTGGGCTGTAGCAGCATCAGGGATGGCCAGACATGCCTGGCCGATGGTGGAGCCTGACTGCAGGTAGGTGCCGGTACACATAGACTGTGCTGGATAAAAACATAAACCTGTTCATGCCATACACAAACCCTCTCTACACACGGACAGCTCTGAGAACCACACCAGGCAATGTGCGGTTACAGATGTCCAATTGGATTGCCAGAGAAATTAATTTTGTAGGAGAGAAGATAAGAGATATTTAGGTGCACACAGGGAGCTCTATAGTTTTGGAGCTCAGTTATTGTAACAGGAGAGCCACAGCAGCAGGAAAGTGCCTAGCGCAAAAGAGAAACACAGGCAGGTGAGTCCCCATCGTAGAACGCCAGGCTGCATGGAGATGGGTGTCTAAGGGGCAGCCCCGGGAGGGATTAGATCCATTGTCCAAACGACTCCAGATGCACGCAGAGGGATGTGCCTGATGAAGCTGCAAATCTACTCACCAATTTCTGGGCTGAGCCTGGGGGAGAAACACGCAGAATTGAGGGCCACGTCCCATGTCTCTAACGTGGGTTAGAGAATGGAAAGCGTGGCCCTTGGGGCTGGCTGGCTGTCAGTCTCTGGATCTGCCCTGATCCTTAACTGGCTTTCTGGTGCCTCTTAGTACCTTTTTCTTTCACTCTTGCAGGTCGCTGTCTCTGGGTCGGTCTCTGCCTCTCTCAGTTTCTCTCTCTGCTCCGTTTGTCTGTGTTTCTCTCACTGCCTCTTCAATTCTTTTACTATTCTGTATTACATGGCCACAGAGAAACACAGCCAGGTCCAAGAGCACATACAAAAACAAATTCATGTCGTAGACGCAGAGGTCATTGGTGATAAAGCCTATTCGTCTTGCTGGTCTGTATAGATTTCTGTGACAACACATTTTCATTTTTGTGTAAAAATCTAAGTAGAACCTTGAAATTTTGTTTCCTTTCAGTCTTTTGGCTGCGCTCTCTTTGGGTGTCTGTCTCTGTCTCGTTTCTCTCAGGGACCCTTCCTCTTCTTCATTATATCACTTAAGAGCAGGCATTTTGGCCCTTGGACCCTGCCACAGTTTTGGTAATCCCCCCTTCCCTATATCGCCTTCTTCGAAGTTTGCTTCAGGTGGGCAAAGGTTTTTTTTTTTTGAAACAGACAGTTAGATTGCCATATTGCAAGTGGTACCTGGAGAAAGACATTTGAAACATGATGGAGATACAAGAATATCTAGGGACATAAAAAGGGTTTTGGGGCCAAACAGAGATACTTCCTTAATTCACCTGGGGCTGGAGGCTTCTTCTGAGTGGAGTGGAGGGAAGGATATAGGCGAGGCTCTGAAATCCCAGTCACTGGTCCATGGCTGCCATGGGCCAGCAGAATCCCACCCCGCAAGGCAGAGGAAGAGGTACCCAACTTATGAGGGCAAGCGCTGGGCACAATATGATGGAAAAGCAATGAAAACTGTCAAGGTCCCACTTCCCAATCTTGGATCTGGTACAAATAGTGTCTGAGTAAAAGGAGGATAGAACAGGAAAAGGGAGGGAGTGGTATGGCTGACTCCTTAGAGACCGATGCACCCCGTGGAGATCTAGCTGGGGAACCAGAGAGTGAGACAGCCCCTGAGAGGAGAGGAGGGGGTCCCGGCCCAGCCCTGGTGGGAGAAAGGAAGTTGGAGAGTCGGACTTGCTTCAAGCGATTTATGCTTATCCTGTGGTTGTTAGAATAAATGACGCGCCAAGAGCCTCGGCGGGGGTCCCTTGACCATTTACCAGGTGGTGGAAAGAGGGCAAAGGGCTTGGTAATGTGGGTTGGGCTCTGGAGCCAGCAGAGGACTGGGGAAGGCCTCGGTCCTCGGGCTGCCCCAAGGCCATCCCGAGTGAACCTGGAAAGCTCATCCCTCCCGCCTCCAGATCCTTGTTTTCTCTCCAGATCTGGATTCTTCGTGCCTCTCGACTCTGTTTCTGGCTTCTTTACTCCCTTGAACTGCGGATCTGTCTCTCTCCATTTCTGTCACTGCTTCGCAGCTTTTCTGACTTCATCTGTCTCTGTTCTCAGGTCTCTGTCTCTCCGTACCCCCTCCCTTTGTTAATTCAAAGGGTTCTCACTGAGCCCCTCCCTAGGCTTCCCAGAATAACATTGAGTAAAATGAGATAAAACCCGCCTGTAGGTTTTTTTTTTCTTGTCCTACTCCCCTCAACCCCCTCCTCCAGGGCTACAACCCCCTCTTATAATGTCAGATAATTGCTGGTGTGCAGCTCTGAGAAGCCAGAGCTGATACCAGGGAAGGAGCGGGGGGTGGGGGGGGAGAGAAATAAATAATAATCTGCTTCCATTCAGTGTATATAGGTTACCTGATTTGCATATATGCTAATATTGTTATAATTACCCTGCTGTTCTGGCCTATGATCAAGTTCTATAAATACATAGGATAGCAGAGCTAGGCCTAGCCACACCACCCTGAAAATTATCGAGCATACGTATGTATCTGTGCGCATTTCTGTGTACTCTAGATCTATGAGCCTTTCTTTGATATAACACACTCCCTTACAGATCCTAGCTCTTCCGGCTTTTAGTTACCCCTCCTATGTTTTAAGGCCACTCCAAGGGAGGAGGAAAGAGAAGCCTGAATGAGAAAACATTCTAGGTTATATTTAAATTCTTAGAATTAGTATCATTATGAATAAGTTATTACTATTTTATTAGGAAAATCAAAGATTTCCCCAAATTATTGAATTAATCTCCTGAATGCCCCCCTCCTACAGGCCCATGCTTTGGGGTACAGGTTGGGGGATAGGAAGAGATATCTCCATGTCCTAGGCCTTTTGAGATGTTTAAGAAAGTGCTGTCTGTGGGAGAGGAAGTGCAGTCCTCTTCCCCGAATCTGCCCCCATGCCTCACTCTCTTAGCACACTCCCACTCTCAGGAAACCAAGGGGAAGATGCTCATGGAGTTGTGCAGATTTTTGGGTGATAGTGGCAGAAGTGGGGAGGAAGCCTGGAGGAACATAAAAGACGCAATCCACAGCTGTCTGCTTTTAATTATAATTATCCCCTTTAGCTTCCTTTCTGGCTAATGAGGGGGGGATTAAATTTTTTTCTGCCTTTCTCCCCCTCCCTCCTTTCTCTGGAATTGAGGGGTGGAGTGAGTTCAGGGTCCTCCTCCCCTTCCTCCCCAATCCCTTGGTTACTGGGAGAAAGGCAGACTCCAGAGGGTGGTGACAGTATGAAGAGATTTGTAGGAACAAAGGAAGGACAGGTTTGGATTGCTGGACACGTCCCAGAGTTGGAGAGACCCCCCCTCCATTCCACTGGCACCCCCTCCCATCAACCCCCCAGCTCCCTAGACAAGGAACTCAATGTCTTCAGCCGGTGAGAAAGGAGCTAAAGGGAGCCCTGGTCCAGAGGGAAGGAGGAGGGAAGGGGTGGGGAGCTGGGGGCGGGGGGTGCAAAATTAGTCTCAAAGGATCTTTATTTCTGAGCTAGTGAAGCAGATGTAATCAAGGGGAGAGCAAAATAATCATAATGGGAGGAATGAGGGGAGGGGGAAGCTGAGGCTGGAATGGGGGGACTGGGCCAGAACAGGGCTGAGAATTGGGGGGCAGGTAGCCTTGATTGGGGGCAGTCTGTTACCTTCTCCTACCTCCCCAAAGTCTGCCTACTTTGGGGTAGGCAAAGAAGGACCCGGTCTATAGACTCTGACCTTTGCCCTCAGAATCCCCCTTTCAGAGCTTAGGGATGGCCAGGCCAGAAGGTGGCTGGGAAGGCACCAGGGAGAAGAGAGCCCCCCACCCCAGCTGAGGGAGGTGGTGAGGAGAGGGGAGACTGAAAGCAGTGGGGGAGGGTGAGAGAGGGGAGCCAGCAGAGACTCAAGTGGCCTCCAGGTCTGTGGGACAAAAGTTGGAGGGAGATTTGTGTATGAGAGAAGAGGGGAGGGGGCCTTGGGGAAGGGGGGGCTTTGACAATGAACTTGAGACAAACTTCATTAGCATGCAGGCCTGCTGTCTGTCACGTCGAGCTCAGACTGAGTTCCCATGCAGGCCAGGAAGAGAGGGAGGGAGAAGAGGGAGGGGCTGAGGGTGGGGGTGAGGGAGAGAAAAGAGACCCGACCATTGTACCATTCTGGGCCCCAGCTTCCACCAGATATCGGGACCCCAGCCCTGGAAACCAACCCCCAACTCACTCTCCCTCCTCTAAGAACAAGATAATTTATCTCCCACTTTGGATCTGTGGTCGCACCCCTCCTCTTCTCTTGTCTAGGCTTCTAAGTGCTGGCCTTCACTGCCCCCCCATCTTGGTCACCCCTCCAGCTCTCAGCCTTCATCTTCTGACTGTCACTTTCTCTTTTACAGCTAAGATCTGGATTTGTGATTAGTTGAGCTGACAGGGACAGAGAGCTGGGGGAGGTTTGGGAAGGGGAGACCGGAATACTTTGAACCTCCAAATGGCAAACTGTGTCCTCTTTCTATCACTCCGTATCAACTCCACTCCCCACCCTAGACACACGTCATTGAATCACGCTCTCAAGTTCGAAGGTGAATTAGAAGGGGAAGGAGACTGGGGACAGGGTATTTCTGTCACACACTTTCTCTTGCTTCCTTTGGGGATAAGGGTGGCCTGGAGGAACAATAGCTTTCCTTAGCCCCTTCTTCCTGCCTCAGGTTAGAAAAGGCAGTAGGAGGAGGTGGGAAAGAGTGAAGATGACAAAGACCCCTTCCCAGACAGGCATTAGATGGGAGAAGGAGGGGCTTCATCAGAGTGGGTTGTTATTCTGGTGGTGATGGTGTCTCCAGACAGGGGCAGCACCCCCTTTTTGCTGCCTTTCCAGGGAGCGCAGCAAGAGAAAGAAAGAGAGAGGCAAGCGAAATTCCTGAATGGATAGACACACGCTACGTCATCGGAGCTGCATCCTCCACTCCACAAGAGGCTAGGAGCCGGGAGAAAGAGGCAGTCCAGCGGCAGGGGCCACCCGAGCAGGATGTCCTCCTCACAGCAGCCGGGTAAGTGGCCATTCTTTCGGGAGGGTCCTAGCGCCTCAGACATCTGAGCTGGGGGTGGGAAGGGATCCCCTCAAATCAGTCGGGGCGCCCTACCTTCCTACTTTGCCCACTGGCTAATGGAGGCGGGTGCAATAATCACAGAAAAGAAAGGCTGATAAAAGATTTAGGGGTGACCAAAAGGGGTGAGGCGTGTGTGTGAGCAGTAGTTGGCAGAGTGGGATTTCACCTCTTGCTTCCCCCATCTATCTAGCGAGGTGGGCTGAGGCAGGCCCCTGCCCAGCCGTCCCAGAGCGCCTCTTGGTCCCCCTCCTTCCCCCAGCCCAGGCCAACCGGGAGACAGCTTACTAAGTTTGTCAATGGGATTCAGGGGGGCTTTAGGGTCACGGTGCTACTGATCCTATTAATCCGCCCCTCCCTTCTCTCCACCAGACAGGGCCAACATCTTAATGCTTGCACCAGAGGAGAGGCAGGAAGGCAGATTGTAGTGGAGATGGGAGGGAAGAGGAAAAATGGTTCTGTATTTGGACTCCTGACCTTCTTCCCTCGCTCTGACTCTTATTCCCCTCTGCCCCAAAGACTTCAGGTTTTAGGGGCGGACAAAGTCTGAGGGACTGGGGTGATTGGGGGTTGGGGAAGGAGCCACATCTCCAAAAAGGTGGAGACCAGAATTAGGAAAAAACAGCGATAGCATTTAGATTAATTTTATTCCCCTTTTTCTTTGCTTTTCTCGTGAGCTGGGAGGTGGGAAAGCTTAAAGGCAAGCGAGGTATTGGGGGCAGATGCCTAGGTTCAAAAGGGGAGAGAACCCTGCTCCAGCCCTTATGCGACCCATCTGATGGTGGTTTTTTTAATTTCTTGTTTTTTAAGAAGGGCCAGAGGAGACAGAAAGAAAACACTATTCTTATCCCCAGTCCCCACCCACATGGTGCTTTCTGGGAGAGAGGCTGGGACCATTGTGGGGTAGTAGAGGCTAGAGGCCGGCAGGCTATTTCTGGTACCCCAGGGGCCAGGTTTGTGGGAGAGGCTGAGGCTGCCGCCACCAAACAAGCACACACCTGTTCCATGCCTCCTGGGGTGTGGTCCTTGTCACCACGTCCCCCTGGACATTGTGTGTGGGGGTGGGGGTGTAGGGTGGGGTGCAGGGCAGAGGTCAGCAAAGAGAGGTACAGCTGCTCCAGGGACCCCATGACGCTTTTTGATTAGGGTGGGAGAAGGAGCCTTAGGCTCCCCAACTGTCCCTGTGCTTATTTTCTATCAAGTTGGGGATTGGAGTTGGCCCCCTCTTTGGTCTGAAGATAATTCCAGACTGAGACACCCCTTTATGAAATGGATGGGCTGGCAGAGCTGAGGCTGGGAGTTAAGTGGGTATTCATGGGTGTTAGAAGTGGGGAGGGGGGCATTCAAAACACCCCTCCTAGAAATCAGCCTTGGATTTAAGGCTTATCTCTGCTCCCCAGCCTTCCTTTTTTTTCCTGATTTCCTCTGCATTTAGGTAGGTTATCTTCCTGACTTAAAAAAAAAAAAAAAAAGAAGAGGAAGAATTCGTTGCGGAATTGAGTTTGATGTAGAAGGAATCACCAAATTACCCCAACACACACACACACACAAATACACTTCTCTTAGTATTTTAGGAGCTGGGTTACCTGTGGTACACATGTCATTCCTCAAAATCATAATTTAGCCTGAAGCAAATACTGGGAAAGTAAGACTATAAAATATTGAGACTGGGTTTCATACCCAACATTAAAATTGTTTTAAAAAACTGCTTTGTATTCACACCTTTTTTGTATGTGAGAAAGAGAAGGAGAAGGAGAGAGGGAGAAATTGATAGCTACAGGAGATGTCTTTATGGATCCTTAGTGATATGCATGGGTAGATGATAGGTAGATAGGTAATGATGAGAAGGGGGAAGAAAGCTAGAGACACAATATGATTGACAGTATCTCAAGTGCGTAGCACTTTACAGTTTACAATGTAGTTACAGCTAGAGAGACAAAAATGTATGTCTGACCCCAGATCCTTCATTCTATCTTGAGCATGCTTTCTCGTACACCATGAGCAACAGGAATCTGTGAGGGGATGGTAGCCATTGGGCAGGGAATTACTCCTCTAGTTTTAAGTCAGAAGGGCCACAACATCTCCACAGGCTCAGTTCAAACCCCTGGGCCGGTAAGGTTTTGGAGGGAGGTGGAAGGAGGTTGTGAAGATGGGCCTGGGTTAGAGTCGTCCAGGCAAGATGGAGCCGGAGAAGCTCAGGCCAGGGGCCCTGCCTTCCCTGCATGTCTAGGCTTTTCTCTTTTAGCTATCTCCCTGTGCAGCCCAGAGCTCTGGCAGAAGAGGAGAACCTAGGCTGTCTAGGTCTTAAAAACATAAGGCTAGGAGAAAAGGAGTTGGTGAGAGAGTGTCAGGGAGACAGAGGTGTTAGTGAGAGAAGACTGGAGCCACTCAAAAGACTTTAACCTTTGTATTCTCCTCCTTGACAGGAACTGGGCATCCGAGAAGAAGCAGCCTCCTTTGTTTCTGGTGTCATCGTAGGTGTCCCCCTTTGGCTTTGGGGGTATTTATTTTCTTATTTGTTTGCTTTTGATGGTGGTGTTGGGGGTGAGGATGGAGAAAGAAGCTGGCTCTGCAATCATCTGGGTTTTCTCCTGTTCCCTACACCTCTCTACCCCATGCCCTGTCTCTTCTAGCTTTCAGCCCCCGATTTCGGTCTATTCTGATTGTTGTAAGACTTGTATAGTCATTGATAATGGGAATGGAACATGGAGACTTAGGAATGAAGGCCACCCTGCACCCAGTTCCGTGAGGGAGAAGAGAGGCACTGAGGATTCCGGGAGACTCTTTTCCCCCTCTCTCATAGGCTGCTGAGGGCAGAGATGGAGGCCAGTTGACACAGGGGGCGGTGGTGGGTTGCAGAGGAGCAGAGATATCTGCACATGGGTGATAGAGGTGAGAAAGGAAAGGAGTGTGGGTTGTGGTGAAGGGGGACCTGCAGAGCTTAAACAGCTGTGAGTGGGTGTGTGTGCCAGGGTGTGTAAGCATTGGGAGGTGGCACTGCTGGGAATATCTGTAGATATGTCATTGCATTTGTCTTAGTTGATAGGTTTGTGTGTGTGCGCGTGCATGTGTGCGTACACAGCACCCTTACACACTCATGCTTTTGCCTCTCAAAGAGACCATTTGCCGATGGCTAACCCTCTACCACCTCTGTCACCTTGTTCTCACCTTTCCAACTCCACAGGGCTCTCAAGCAAGTGAGCGGTGTGTGAGTTCAAGGACAGAATTGGGAGCAGGCAGGGAGGCAGTGCTTAGATAGACCCGAGGAATTTTCAGGCCGGCCTCTCAAGGGGAGAAAAACACTTTGTGGGGAGCGAAGGGTGGTGTCCCCAGGGATGAAATCTTCCAGATTACGTCTCCACGCCCTTTAAACTATCTGCCCATATAGAGATTTTTTTTTTCACAGCTTCCCCATGTTTTTTTTTACTGCAAATTCTTGCTTTATTTGTCGCTATCCCATAGAAAATGCAAATATTCTACAGCAAAAGAATAATGTATGATAATGTTCACAATAATGATGCACTTATAAGACAGAAATAAATATCTGAACCCACCCTCTTCCAAATGCAGCTTTCATCTGTATCTTCAAGGCAAATTAACCTGATAATTGAAACAAAGAACAAATACGCCTTTTATTTAATTACCTAAATATTTCAAGAGAGTTGCTTGATGCCAAAATACATTTTGGGACCCAAATTATAAAGATCCATCCAGAAGCTGCGTCCAGAGAGCGTAATTCAGGCCATGTTTTTTTATACATGGACCTCTTCAGGGACACAGACAATGGGTGGGCATCAGGGCTGTAGGGATGGGGGTGGGGACAGGCACTGGCAAAGAATGTATGCTCCTTGGCTATCTGAGACACTTACAGACTGAGATCAGCACCAGGGATTTGGTGTGCTCTCTCCACAGTCTGCCAGAATTTCCCTTGAAGGACTTGGGTGGGGTCTGCAGACCATCGCTCTAAGAACACTGCAGCGGAATCTGCTGTGTGCTGGAAGCAGAGGGCTCTGCTCCCACTGAGGCCTTCCTAGAGAGACTGAGGCTGGTTAGCCAAGCGCAAGGGGGATCGAATGCACCCACTTTACTCCAGCTGTTAGCTTCTCTCAGGTCTGCTGTATCCAATTCTCCGCAGTAGAAGGGTCCCTTCCGGTCAAAGGAACTGCGGAATAGTCACTAACATACAACTCCCCACACTCCTCTCTCATCCCCATACGCAGATCCCACAGGACACACCTTTTGTCAATGCCCACCCTCTGCATCCACAATGGGCTCAATCCACATGAAGACAAACTCAGACTTGCAGACACACTCACAGAGACACACATTCTTTTATTAATTCATCAGTTACTGAAGGACCTACTGTATAGCACAGGGGACTCTGCTCAGTATTCTGTAATAACCTAAATGGGAAAAGAATTTGAAAAAGAATAAATACATGAATATGTATAACTGAATCACTTTGCTGTACACCTGAAACTAATACAACATTGTTAATCAACTATACTCCAATATAAAATAAAAATTAAAATAAATTAATTCATCAGTTACTGGGTACCCACTTTGTTTTAAGCGTGGTGTTAGATACCATAGAGTCAAAAATGTATGAAATCGCCTCTGCCCTTGAGGGGCTGTCTCATTTGCTACCCTTGAATTAGTTTCTTTTTTGAAACTGGAGCAACATGGCTTGGTATACAAACCAATTCCAGTTAATATGATGGTGGGGAGTTTTCTGCTTCTTTCATGGCTTGCAGTTCCATCTCCATTAGAATAAAGACGGTGCCCCACTCATCGTCATCCCTGAGCAGGAGCTGTGGGAGATCAGGTTGTCAACTCCACCCAGACAAAACTAAACAAAAAATTACTTCATCAGGAATCTAGGCAGAGAGGGGGATTCCAAGTAGATAGTACCAGGACAACTTAGAATAATCTCCATTTTCTTTTGTGGGCCCCCCCCCCCTTATATTTGGACACTCTGTTTAGACTGAGGTACCTCTGTAGGAGCCAAAGCCATAGTAAGGCGCAAGGGGATCTAGTTCTTTGTCTAACTATTTGGGGAAATTTAGATATGTACCCACTTCTGTCCTGACCTTGGTTTTTCAGGAATTCCAGTTGAGTCTGAATTTGGGCAATAAAGGTGTGGTTGAGGGGTTTCTGTTGGACAAAAAACTGTTTCTGTCCTCCTTCCTCCCCAACAAAAATACAGCAGTGGCTGAAGGGGAAGGGTGGTTCCTGCTTCTTGCTAAGCTGTCTGGATGGCCCAGGCCAGGGCAAGGAATTGTGGAGATAAGCTTGGGCCCCACAGAGGGCAGGGAACTTGGTTGGAAATTATTACAGAGGAGAAAGGGGAGTGTGCTAGCTAGCAAGACAGCCTCTTTCCCACATGCTGGCCCCAGCCTCCAGGAGCTGGGTGAGGGTAGGATGGAGGAGCAGAAAGGTTTGTTTAGGGTGCTTTTAAGGGATGTCGTGGAAGGGCAAATGGAGAGATACTTGTAGGGGAAGTTGGTGGTATGTTCGGAGAAGTGTAGGCCCTATTTAGGATTGCTGGAATGTCTAGAGGATATGGGGTATCCTATAAAGGGGTGTGAGGTGGTACACTGAGAAATATTTGAGGAGGTCTGTAGGCATGAAGAGGCGTATAGTTTCTCTGGGGCCTGGCATGGGGGATGTATGTAGGGAATGCATCTAGCAGCACACCAGTAGGGTATGTCTACCTGTGAGAGTGGGGAGGGCTCTGCTTTTCTGCAGCTATACCCCACCACTGGTTGGTGTGCTGTCAGTTCTGGGAGGGTGAAGAATTGACACTGTGGAAGTTTCTAGAGAGCCTTTCCCTTGGGTAGAGGCCTTGAGACCCTATGGAGGCTGACAGAGGCGTAAAAGGTGTGCCAAGCACTGCCCTGAGACCTGGGGAAATCAGGGCATCTGCTTCAGCTCCCTCCTGTCACTGTGGTGGGGAAACGCAGGGCCCTGGGCTTTATCCTATTTCAAAGTGTCCCCCACCTCACAACCATGCAGCAATTATTCATACATTTTCCAGTTTTTGAGGGGAGCACCAGATGAAACCCACTGGCAGGGCTTGCATCTAACCAAGGCAAATAGCATTCAGGCTGGGCTTTGTCTTAGACTATGCAGAGGCAGGACCCTGGGGCAGATAAAACCACCTGGCTGCGTCTGATGGCCAAACACTGGGCCAAACCCAGTGCACCCCTGTTGCTGTAGGATCCCTGGTGATAGGACCCAACCCATATTAGGCAGAGGGACCGGCTCCCGATGTCCAAGTCATAGGATTTTTTAGAAAAGGGGCCCAGAGGAGAGTGGGTGGAGGGATGGGGTAACTCGGCACCAGGAAATAGGACTGCTCCCTGTCAGTCACAGCGGCTCAAATGGGGGTCCGCAGCTCGATCTCAGAGGGCTCCGCCAGCCTTGGAGAATCCGGATCCCGCCTGCGGACCAACGTGTGCCACCGGGAGTTGGGACACGGCATTATTCGCTTCTGATTCTCCCGGCCACATGGGGAACGGGGTCGGGAAAGCCCGCAACCTGAAACCTTGCTTGGAGAATGATTTTTCTCCCTGTGACCCCGGCTCTCCAGACACCCGGAGATGGAACCCGGGTTGGGGGTGCAGGGTTCGCGGTTCAAGGCGCACGGGGTGGGGGAAGGGAGAGAAAGCTCTAGCGAGGGCCTCCAGAGCTAGGTCAAATCTGCAGGTGTTGCCCAGACTAATGCCAGCTGGGATCCCCAGCCTCCCCTACCTGGAACTTTGGTGCTGCGAACAAGTTCAAGAGATATTCTCATTTCTGCACGGCGAAGAAGGAGGCCCAGCCTCGCTCAGACCCTGCATCTCCCAATAGGAGTCCCAAACTTCCAGGATCTTTCCCTCACTGGTTTGGATTGAAAACCAACAAGGGAGGTTCCCGTCCATCCTAAAAGATTAAGATCACAGTCTGGGAGGCACAAAGAATACCCTGATGAGAGAAGGCAGGTAGAGGTGGAATCTCCAGTCATCTGGTTCTTTTTGAGGAGATGTCACCCGATCTCTTTTCCCATCATTGAGCCCTGGACCTGGTGCAATACACCTAGGGCCAAAATGGAAAATGTAGAACCTACAAAAAGAGTGAGGTTGGAGTGCAAAAGCACAAATGGCAATGCATTGGAGATGGCCGGCAGGTCTCGGGGATGCAGCAAAAGGCTGGGAATCAGCACACAGACATAGTAGTTCCTCCCCCACTCACCATTCTCCCGGGGGGAGGGCGCCCCAGTTGCGCGCTCCGGCTCAACCTGGGAAGGGGGAGGGGCGGAGCCGGCGGGGGAACGAGGTGGTGACGTCAGGCTCGGGGGAACCAATCACAGGCTCGCCTGGGGAGGGAGCGTGAAAGGATGAATGAAAAGTCCGGAGCCGGAGCGCGCCCGGGTCAGAGCAGCGGCAGAAGCTACGGAAGGAGCTAGGGAGGTGAGGCCCGCTCTGCCCTGCTCGCCTGGGCTCGGCGGAGGCTGAGATCCCGGCGGGCGCCTCCACCCCGGCGCCCGCTGAGCCCTGGCATCTCGGACCCAGGGCAATGGCATTCCGTGGGCGGGAATCTGCAGGGAGGACCGCGCGGGAGAGCACGGATGGGCACACTAGGCTCGATGTAAGTGGCCTGGCTGGCTCGGGACACGAGGTGGGCTAGAGCCTCGGAATCCTGCGTGCCGGCGCCTCCACCACTAGGGGGGCTGGCCGAGCCCCACACCCTCCTCAGGGCTCCCGGGACCTCCTAGACGATTCCCGTTCCTGATCGGAACTCCCACCAACCCCTAGGGCGCCTCTCGCTTCGGACCCCCGGCCATTTTCACAGCCCTGGGTGATTCTGGACCTCTTTGTACAAAGCCATTTCTCTGGGGGGTCTTGCGGGGCCCGGGACTCGGCTCACCTTCCCGGCCCGCCCTCCGCTTTCTTCCCTCTTCCCCATCTCATGGGTGCTCTCTCGGATCCCTTCTTGGGTGTGTCTCTGCCTTTTCCTTCTCTCCTAGAGAGACTCGCTTGGTAGTCCCTGGGTCGCCTCCTCCCACCCCCTTTGGGTTGCTAGGATTTCCCTGTTTCCTTCTGGGACACCTCCGGGGTTTTACCCCCAGGATTTCGCTACCCGCTCCCCCTTTTAGTCGGAGGCTTGGATCCAGCCCTTTCCCCTGCATGAGCTCCGCTTCGCTTCCACCGCCCTCGCGAGGTGGAAGCTGTGGTGGGGCCGGCTCCGCGCCTTCCCCCTACGACCCCACACGGAGGCTTGGGCTCCACTGGAAGCTAAGGTTCGGTCTATCGGATGCGCCTGGATCTCCCAAAGGAGGGCAATGTAGACCCCGTGAGGTTTGGGAGGCCTCTGTCTCGGTCCCTGCAGTCTTCCCGTGTGGCACGAAAAGCCCGAGAGTCCCTCCTCCCAGGGACCAGCGGAACTCTGTCGCTTCTGGCTCGAATGGGGAGCGGGAAACGAGGCGTCGCAAGCTTTGGGGATCCGGGGGCGATTCCCGGACTTCGACACCGTCGGCCGTCGCGTCTTTTTCCACGCCTTTTTCGGTCTCTGTCATGTCTGTGTCCCTGTGTCTCTGAGTCTTTTTCCGTCCTGGACTCTGTTTCTCTCCCCGTCCCCCACCTCTAGCAGTGTACCCTTTCCCCAACCCCCATCGGCGGGCGACCAGGATGCTTCGGCGATACAGGCGTCCGCAGCGGCAGCCGAGAGGCTGCGTGGAAGAGGCGGCGACGGCAGCCAGGAGGCGGGGTTGGTTGTTATCTTTGGTTATCTAGCTGTATGAGTGGTGTGGAGTCTTCATAAAGCTAGATAACCGAAAGTAAAAATAACCCCATACACTGCGCGGAGGGGCCCCGGGAAAGCTGGCGGCACGGGCGGGCGGGGGAGGCCTAAGCGAGGGGCTAGAGCTGCGAGGACCCACGGGCCATGGTAGGCGAGAAGAGGACCCGGCGGCCCTCGGGCCTCAAGACCGCAACAGTCGGGGCGACTTTCCACCCTCCAACTTCGGTCCGCGCAGGTAGGAGTCGCGGCCCCATAGCCAGGCTCAAGGCAGTACCTTCCCCCGCCGAGTCGGGGGGTGGAGGGTAGCAAGAAAGGGCGTTGTGGTTACTTCTCGGGATGGGGCCTTTTCTGGCAGTCTGCGGATTGGGTCACTGCCGGGGAAGCTGCTCCAAGGGAGAGATCTGTTGCAATCTTGTTGCAGGGTTATTCCGGACGGTGCCGGGGGTTCCTGGGCCAGGCCTCTCCCGTGGGCGCTGGTGAACGGCTTCCCGCAGGCTATTCACAGCTATTGCTGGGGCGGGAGAGTTTGGGGGAGGTCACCTGAGAAGGCTAGCCTTTGCTTTGATGGGCTCCCTGAAGCCACGTAAGTCTATCCAGCTAGATCGGGAGCCGAGAATGGCAAGGTGGAGATAAGTGGAGGTAGACTGGAAGTACAGGGGGTGGGGGCGGGGTCGCTCAAAAAGAGGACAGGGTGGCTGGGGAACCTCTTTGCCCAGCCTGGGTCCGGGGCGACAGAGTGCAGAGTATTTCTCGGCCTCCTTGTTTTCATATTCTTTCCTCCTTCCTACTCAGGACCCGAATCTGATGTCTTGAAAAGCTTCTCATGCCAGCTTTGTCTTCACTGACTAAAGGGGTTGAGTTGGGGTCTTTCAGGACACCCTACCTCCCCACTCCATCCTCACTGTCTTGGAAATCATCTCCAAGAGCAAATGGCCTCAAGGAGCTCCAACACAAAGGAATTTGTCGCTTGGTATTTATGCTGCCCAGAGAAAGCAAAGAATTAGAGAGATTAATCAGGGCCTTTCCTAAAAGAATCCATTTATCTGGCCTGACCTAAATATTTTAAGCAAAAGGGTGTTTAGGTACAGTTGAGTGGAGGATGGTCTAGTCACTTGGTAGAATAAATGTAACTGTGGCAAAACTAGAAGTGGGCCCCTCTGCATTTATTACTTTCTCCCCATCCCGACAACTCCCCACCATCCCCTCACCCCACCCCCCGCATTCCAGAACACAGGGCAGGACAACTGGACAAATGACCTCGTACTGACTCCCTTTGCCTGTGTAAATTTAAAATTTCCTCCCAGGAGCTGATTTTATAGCTACAAGATTATGATTCAATTATATATTACATGGGAGAAATATTTGGGAATTCAAACTAAAACAATTGGGCTTCAGAGAGTCCAGAGTGCCTATGTCTTCTTCCTGGTTTGGAGGAAAGAGAGATTAACGGCCTTTTTGCTTTTTTCAGCTGTTTGAAATCTGGTTTTTTGGAGCGGGGGTGTGCAGCTGGAGACAGGATTAGGAAGAAAGGGAGTGGGTTTGGGGCAGGCGCTATTAATCCCTAACACCGCACCGTATTTCCCAGTGACAGCACTCTGCCTAGGTGCCTTCCTTTGATCCTCCAACACTGTGAGGTCGCTGCTGTTAACCGCATTTTACAAACAGGAGCTACGCATTCAAAGGAGTTGCTAATGTCACTCAGTGGTTTCAAATCCAATACTTTCTCTACTTCTCTACTCTACCATGCTTGCCTGAGGGAAGGACTAGAGAGGGTGAGGTAGGTAGACTGAGATGGGAGTGAGCTAAGAAGGGAGGGAATCTGTGCATCAGCGGAGAGGGAAACCCCACTGTGAGATGCAAGGCCTGGTTGTGAGCATGGGCTGACTCTTTTTTTTTAACTTTTCATGTAGTTAGCTGGAAATGTGTATTTGGGATCTGCTGAGCAGATCTGCTGATCTGCTCATCCGCAGGAGACTTCAAACCTATATTATTAGCCACACCATTTGGCTTTATGTTATTATTGTTGTAGCCCATTAATGCGTTGGACCACAGGATCTCCAAAGGAGAATAGACGGCCTGAGGGCACTGGCGGGTTGAGGGTTTACATCCTACAAAACAAGCACCTCAATGGAAAGGGGGAATAGGAGGCAGGAGCGATGTGGGAGTGAGGGTTTTTGTCTGCCTCATGCGTACATACGGTGTGTGGGTGTGTGGATAGGGTTGTCAGGAGAATGATGGGTGACAGTATCTGTGGGCCGTGTATGTCTGCTTATGAGGGTGAGAAACCGAGTGATGTGTGACCTGGTATGAGATTGGATGTGCGTGATCCATGGTGGGTAGGAAGCTCAGATGTGAGATTAGGGATTCCTGGCTACATATAGCTATAAAGCCACTAGAGGAAGAGACACTCTGGGATCTGGGGGGCTTTACCAAATGCAGACCTCACAGTGACACCACTGAGTCCTGCCTTCTGCCTCCCCCAGCCTTTATACCAGATAGCATTTCCTCCAGCTAAACCCAATAGGAGAACCGATGGAATGGGGATGCGTGGAGGCTGGGTTGAAAGGGGCACAGAAGGGCCTTACCAATTTCTCTTTTGTATCATCACGTTTCTGCGTCCAAGAATTTTTAGTTCTGTTCTTCGGATCTTGCTACATCCACCTATTCCTACTGGAAAACAAATTTTAAGCTAGGTTCTTTACCTATTTCTCTCCTCATCCCTTTATCCCAATACCTTCCCCTATTGAATTATGAGTCCAGGAGTTCAAAGGAAATTTTCTTCTAAATATTTGTCTCAAGTTTTACATTTTCACTCACACCCTCACCCGGGGCCAAAATTTTCCCAATCCGGGCATCAAAAAAGATTTTGTTGAAAGGTCCTTACAATAACAGGAATCAACACAATCAGAAAGGCTAGGGAATGAAAGAGAATGAGCAAATGTAACTGAACCAAGGTCTATGTTTAGGTGCCATTATTAACCAGCCTCAGATCAGATATTTGTACAGTGGGGGTAAGCATTTATATCCTCAGGGTTGTTACATGGAGCAAATGAAGAATTCTATATAAAAGATCTTATATGTTATGATACCCACAGGTAAAGAGGAATTCTTGGATTGCAGAATAGCTAAAGGCTACAGTTTGAAATGACTGTTTGAAAGCATGTGATTGATCTCAGAGTGCCAAAGGACAGCTTTTTGGCACATTCTCGACTGAGGATCTCAAAACACTTAAACTTGAGAAAATTCCTCCTCCTTTTCAGCTTTGGAGTTGAGGAGGGACTCTTGGGACCTGAGGAAGCAGTGTCTGAAGCCTGGGGAGAGGAGGAACAGACCCCGGGAAGCCCGTTAAGGGAAGTGGCTGGAGTCCACGTGGCAGAATGACCATTGTATTTTTTTCTCCTTAATGGATCTTACCATGTATTGGTAAGAGTACTTAAGATTGGTAAACTGACTTATGTAGATAAAGAGCTATGGCTGTGTAAATGATAATTCCAAATTTATTCTATTAAGCTTCTGGAGTTACTAAAAAGAGTTTATTAAATTAAAGGACCAGTTAGGTAGTGGGTATAATTAACGAACCAAAGAGAGTTCTGTCTATCAGTATGCAGACTTTTCTTCATTGTTGAAAGACTTTAAGAAGGGGTGTTTTCGGGGACTTCCCTGGCGGTCCAGTGGTTAAGACTCCGTGCTTCCAATGCAGGGGGTGCAGATTCAATCCTTGATCTGGGAATTAAGATCCCACATGCTGCGGAGTGCAGCCAGAAAAGAAAAAGGGGGAGGGGGTGTTTTCTGTCTTCTTGTCTCCCAACCCCCCACCTTCCCAACCACTGACTCTTTTTTTTTTTTTAAATATTTATTTATTTATTTGGTTGTTCCGGGTCTTAGTTGCTGCATGTGGGCTCCTTAGTTGTGGCATAAGAACTGTTAGTGGCGGCATGCATGTGGGATCTAGTTCCCTGGCCAGGGATCGAACCCGGGCCCCCTGCATTGGGAGTGTGGAGCCTTAGCCACTGTGCCACCAGGGAAGTCCCCCAACTGCTGACTCTTGATTCCCAAGGGTGATAACTCACCAGAGAGCACAGGCCCCTCTGCATTCTTCCACATCTGGAAGTCCTTCTGAGGCCTGTACTTCCCAAGGTTTGGGAGTTGGAATACTGATATTTATTTCTTCACCTCCTTTCCACAGTGATGTTGTGGGGACCTTTGACCTTTCCATCCTCCTTCCTTTGCTATTGAGACCTCAGAGATCTTGAGTGGTTAGAACACTGTCTCATTCGGAGGCAGGGTGTACCAACTTCCTTAGCTGTTAAATGAGTTTAGGTTAATGCTTTAAAATCATTGGAGGGAAAGAGTAGACGAAACCATAGAAACATTCTCAGAATTTTGAGGAGAATGAAGAACAGGGCTGTGGAAGGTAAGTGTGGGCCAGGGCATATTTAGATAGGAGAGAGGTAAGAGAAAAAGGGGAACCCTTCCTTGCCACCCAGGCTCTCCCAGGGCTCAGAATGACACCCCCCCTCCTCTTGCCCTAATCCCCCCATTAAGGCTGCTCTGAGTTTGTTATGACAGCGGCTGAAGGCAGCTGAATTGCTGTTTGCTGTGTCTGCTAATTGGACTGAAGGGTTGGAATCTGGACACTGAAAGAGACCATTGTTGCTGTTTACCTTCCACAACTGCCTCCCTGGGGACCTTCTGGGTGAAGGGGAACAGCACGCCCTCAGGGTCATTGCACCCATTCCCTGTCTCTGCACAAGGGACTGGGGTGGGGGGAAAGTTCATCTCATTGCCTTGGAATGGTTTGAGCTCCCACAGCACAGAAGAGACAGGCCCAACACCTGAGTCGGTCTCCAGGCCAGGCTTGGGGCCATTGGGAACTCCTAGGAGAGGGGAGGTTATATGTTTGTCCTTCTCCTCCCTCTTCATTCCCTTCTCCAGGGGCCCTAGCATTGCCCCTTCCTCCAGCTGCTCAGGCTTAACCCCTGAAATTTTTCTTATTTGCTTTCTTCCAGACCAGGGATTCTGAACTTGGTTATGCACTAAAATCACCTAGGAAACGTTTTAAAAAATACTGATATTTGGGTCCAGCGTATCCCAGAGTGCCTGAGAATGAGGCCTAGGCATCAGTATCATTTAAAAGGCCCGTTGGTGTTTCTAAATGTGCATTTAAGGTTAAGAACCACTGATATAGGCTCATCTCTCTGCCTGGGAAACACACACACACACACACACACACACACACACACACACCTGTGCACATGCAAGCAGGCACACACACACCCTCTCCTACTTTCCCTACCTTTCTATTACCCCCCCCCACAAGCTCCTAAGAGCCATAATACTATCAGGCAGATTGTGTATCTTCCTCATCTTTATTACTAGATTCCTCGTAGGAGTCTTAGAATTTAGGATGGAATTTCGAAGTCTGTAACCTGTCCACTACTTCAGCCTGAGCTCTACCCCAAGGGCAGAAACTATGACTCCATCTCCATGTGGATTTCCAAGTAGGATCCAGATGAGGACTGATCTAATCCGGGACACTTAAATCATTAGGGATGAAGGAGTGTGAGTTTCAGAGTTTCATTGACTCTTGATCTCTTCCTCCCCCAAAGTAGTATTGGCTATTTGGAGATCTTCAGGGAGGAGAAACTGTCTTCAGAAATACATCTGCCCCTTTCCTTGCTATTTCCAAATGTTTCTGCTTCTTCTCTTCCCTTTAGCTTCTCCTCTGGGGTGGGTGGGTGGGATCTCCACCACCCTCCCGCCCTCTTTCCTCCACAAGGGCACCAGAGCCGTATCCAGCACCACGGACAGCTCCCAGGCGGTGAGTGCGGTGGCTGTGCTGACCCCCTTCGGGAGGGTTAGGAGGGGATCCTGTCTGCACGGTTATATATCAAAGACTCTAGAATTTTTAATTTTGGGGAGTTGTTTGCAGGCAGCTGTTGAGTCTCAGGGAGAGGAAGAGGCTGAGGGCAGTTGCCATTCCGTCTCCAGGAAACTGGGTTTGTCCACCTTGGGGAGTCTGAATGAGAGGGCTTCAGCAGTAGGGAGGTTGAGGGTTAAATTTCAGGAAGAATTTAACCTAAGCTCATGTAAGGTACAGAGTGTATGGATCAGGCAGCGCCTTAGATAGCATCAGCTCTATAGCCCTCATTCTACAGATTCCCAAGAGAGTGCAAGAGGTATGACCAAGGTCACTCAGCTGGTTAGTGGAAAGGCCAAGATCCAGGCTCCCGGTTTCCAGCCTGGCCGTCTTGTTGTGTCTGATACCTCCTTAAGGAGTCTCCCTGCCTGAGTTGGGTGGAGCAGCCCTATTGCAGGTAGGTAGAGTTCACAGGTTGCCCCCATACAAAAGACAGGATTCATGTCCAGACATGTGAGGTGTGTCCACACAAGCCAGGAAGAGATGGAACTGACTGCTCTCTCTGTCTGAGAAGGCTGGGAAGGGAGGCCTCAGAGAGAAGCACAGGGGAAGGCATACCTAGCAGTAGCTGGTAAGCCCATGGGAGACAAGGCAAGGGGGCAACAACCTGCCAGGGCAAAGAGGCCAGTGGATGGCCACAAGGAGTCTCCAGAGGCCGGCAAGAGTCACGCAAACTGGAATGGGGCCTGGGAAAGGCCCTTCTGTGTGCCCAGTCCTGCTCCCCCAACACCGCAAGCCTGGAAACAAAGGGACCATTCTTTCTAGGATTTGATGCCGCCATCTCCGGCTGGCAGTGCCAGGTGGTGGGGGCATCAGGGGGTGTCAATCCATTATCCCTCCCAACTCTCTAGGTCCTCTGGGGCTGGATGTTGGGGAGGTGGGTGTTCCATGCTATGTTGCCATGGCAACCACCCCAACCCCCACCTTCCAAAGCACAAAGAGAGACAGCTTGCACCCCCCCACCCCCCCACCCAGGAAGAACCTGGGTCTGGTTAGGAATCTTCCCTTGGGAATCCTCCTTTCTGATGCACAAGCCATGGCATGCATAAGCATCACCCTCTTTTCAGCTGAAGGTTCAGCCATCAGCAGACCATACAGGCAGGGAGGCTGGTACATCCAGAGTCTCTGGGCAAGGTTGTATAAGTGAGTCCCTTGTACTTAACCCTGTCTCCTCCCAAGCTCTCCTGTCCCTCACCTATAGCCAAGGCCATCCTAGGCCTTCTCAGCTGAAGCAACGGTGCCTTCCCCTACTCTTTCCCAGAAGTGAAGGACACCTCACTACCCCCAGCAAGCCCCCAGGCTGTGGGAACAGAGAAGATGGGGTCATTCCTGCCACCCTCCATCTGTACCCTCCGCCATTACTCATTAGGCATTCTGCCCCCTCCTTCCGCTTGTTAAGCCTGATTTGCATACATTTGCATAATACAACTCATTTGCATTCCAGGAGGCTCTTGGTAGGAGCCAGGAAAAATGGGGGGGGGGGTTGGAGAAGAGAGAAAAGGGGAGAGATTTTGTTTTCATCAAAGTGTATGTGTTGGAGGGGGAGGTGGCAGGAAGAAGACAGAAATAAAAACTCACACTACTTTCTTTCTTCCCTTCTGCCCTCCCTCCCTATGCTAGACTCAAATGCCAAAGAGAGATGCCAAGGGGCCAGCTTTTCTGTCCTTTTTTGTCTTGCTTCCTCCGGCCTTGGCTCCCTAGCCTGGCCCCCCACCTTGTTGGGCTCAGGCTTCAGAAAGAAAGGGGCAAGGGTAGGAGGCAAGCTGTGGGAACGGAAGCAGAGGGAGAGAGGGAGGCCACCATCTTAGGTAGCTGGCGCCTATAAAATGGCCGCCTCTGACAGGTGTGGGCTGAGAGCCAGCCTTGGTTGGTGGACAGGGAGGGAGGTGAGACCATAAGAAGGACTTTCTGGCTGACCAGGAACATTGTTGGATCTTCCTACTAGTGGAATTGTGAGAAGAGGATGGGGAGAGAAGGAAGGAGGGAGAGATGAGGGATGGCAGCCCCAGAAGAGACATGAACCTCACATACGATCAGAGGTGGTAGAGAGGCCTCTGTGTTGAGTTTAGTTCCAGACCCCTCATGGGTGCCAGTGGTTAGAGAAATTGGAGGACTGTGAAGAGTGTAAAAAAAAAATACAGGAAGAATCAGAACTGGGAGTATCAGCAGGAAAAGGAGGGGGAGAGGGTAAGGTGTGGGCAGGCAGGATTATCTGTCAGTTTGAGGGTTTCTCTGGGGTCTGTGAAGGGCTCCTCGCTATGTACTTGAGGTGAAGTTCCAAGTCTTCTCTCCTCAGCCCATCAGTCTGGCTTCCACCTTCATAACTGGTGAAACCTGTGCCCTCTCCAGCCTCTCACACAGACTCTTCAACTGGACCAAATGGCCCTTGCTCAAGCCTGGTGACCTCTGTGGAACATTTCCTACTGATATCCATTTCATACTGATGTCTTCTCCTGTGGCCTTTGGTTCTTCTGTTAGATCCCTGATTATTCATTCTGGGTTCTAGTCATTCAGTCCTCTGGGTAGATCAGTTCTCCAGTCAGAATTGTTTCCCAAAGTTCTGCTCTCAGCTCTTTTTTTTCCTTTCCACTCATGCTCTTTCACTTTTATCATTTCAACCATCATTTGGAATTATAAACGCTCACTCATTTCTCTAAACTCCAGATTTGCACCCTAACTACTGTGGTCCTGTCATTAGCTCCCAGATCAGACTGGAGTGGTGCATCTGATTGGCTAAGCCTGGACCGCATGACCAGGCCCTAGCTGCAAGGAAACCAGGGAAAGTACCTGTGCTTTTGGCTTCTGTAGTGGCTTATAAGTACAACCTCCCTCCAAGACTCATGAGATGGCCATTCCCCAAACATAGGGAGGGCATTCAGATGCTTACTCACTCAGCATTGTGCTTTAAGTCTTGAGCTACATTCCTGCTTCCCCACCTCTATCAATAGCATCCTTAAACTTCTAGGTCCTCAGGTGCAAATCCTGAGCATTATCCTGGATTTGCCTTCTTCCTTTCCCCTTCATCCAGATCAGTCACATCACAGCCCATCACTTCGTCCTCAGTAGCGCTTCTCACATCCATGCCTTCCTTTCCCTTACCCATATCTCCAGGCATTTATTGGGTGCCTACTGTGTGCCAGATGCTGTGTTGAAGAGGAAGGTGAAAGCTGCTTTGAGGGCCTAGCAGCCTGGTGGGGGAGGCAGAAATGAATAATTACAAGACAGTGTAAAGGCTGCTGTCCTGAAGACTTATACAAGGTGCTGTGGCCGCATGGGGGCCGGAGCCCTGGGACACCTTAGGTGAGTTAAGGAAGGCTTCCCGGAGGGAGCCAAAAGATAAGTGATAAAATAAAGGGGATAAAAGTGATCAAAGTTAAGCAGGGGCTAACAGTCTAAGGCGGCTGACGAAGTGCGTGGTGGAGAGTGGACAGCGTATGTGAAGGCAAGGAGGTAGGGAAGAGCGTGTTGTGTCAGGCGACTAGCGTGTCCCTCGGAGGGAGTCTGACTGGGAGGAGATGGGAAATGGAGGCAGAAGTTCGGTTATTAGGAGGCTTATGTGCTTCACCAGGGAGACTGGATTTGATGGGGGTACTGGGCAGTTAGCTGACAGCCTCAGAGGTGCTGAGTGCAGAGTATGGCTCGGGGACAGCACATAACCACCCCCAGGATGAAAGGAAACCCGAATCTAGCTGCCCACTGAGCCCAGCACCAACCAGATACTTAACTGGCTCTTGGCTGGTTCTGAACAAAGAGAGGAATGTGAAAGGAGTGGGAGCCACCTGAAGAAGGGTCTCTGCCTCTCCCCCTCTAGAATCACCCTCACTCCTCTCGGCCACACACACCTGCACGGTCGGGCAGGCTCAGGGGAGCTCCCTGGGAAGAGACGTGGAGAAGCCAAGGTTGGTCCCCAGCACAGTGAGTGCCCTGAGGTCAGGACAGGAGATGGACCTCTGGGGACTGGAGTGAAGAACAAAGAAGTTCAGTCCTGGAAACTTCCTGGAGGAGGGAGTGGGAGAAGGGGTAAGGGAGGGTCCAGGGGTGGGCCAAGGCTCTGAGGAGATTCTTCCTAGAGAAGGGGTGAGAGGCTGGAGAGACAGCTGAGGAGATGACGATGCCACTGCCGGCCACTAGGGTGGAATGTAAGTGGGTGTGCCGCCTACCGCCCCTCCCCCAGGCGCAGCCTCTGCACAAAGACCTCTCTGTGAGTAGCTGTGGAAGTGGCCATGTCAGGTGCGGGGGCTTAGCTCCCAGGGCCCACTGGGAGTGGGCTGGAATGGGGTTGGAGGAGGGGAGGGTGAGGGGTGGCCTCAAGCTTTAGCCAGGTCCTGGCAGGAAACAGAAGCTGAGATTTGGCCAGGTCTCACAGTGAGGCCATCCATGGTAGAGCCGTTCCCCGGACAGGCTCCTCTCCAGCACCAAGGCTCTGCCCCTGCTCCCTCCCCATGTCTTTCCAGGTGTATCTCCGATCCTGCCAGGCCTGTCTAGCCTCCCTTCCCCAACTGTACACGCCCTCCCATAGTACCTCTGCGGCTGGCCCCGCCCGGAGCCTCTCTCTTCTTCCAGCATAAGAGTCCCCTCCAGCTCTGCACAGGGCTCCCTGTCCAGGGAGGGCTATGTTGGGATCAAGACTGACCAGAGCCCAAAAAGGAGTCCAAGGTCCCCTCGGTCTCCACACCCAGGGGAGGTTTCTCTCCTTGCCTGGCCTCAGTGTCACTCATGCTAATTGGCAGTGTGGGTAGACCTTCTCCCCTACCTCCAACCCTCCGTTGGGTACACCGTCCCTGCTAATAAAAGTTTGGATTTGGGGCACTGGAAGCGGTAGAATGACAGTGGACACACCTCAGCTGGCAGGTTGCTCACAGATTTGATAGAGGGGCTCCGGCCATAGGAAGAACAACAAAAGAAGGAGGTTTTGGTTTTCGACCCTGGAATAGGGCAGGCTGGTCAAGATACAAATTCTATCTTCCCTCCCTTACTAGCTGGGTGGCCTTAGGCAAGTCACTTAACGTCTTTGGATCCTAACTTCCTTCCACGGTTATCCTGAGGATCAAATATGTCGGTGTGGATGAAAGGCTGTGTGCAGATGTCCAGTGCCCATTCTAAATGCTGAGGGACACAGAGTTAGAGGGGCCACGATAGGCAGATGGGGACAATCCAGGAAGGCTTCCAGAGTCTGGAAATGAGGGAGTGGGTTGCTGGGGAGGAGAGTGAAGGGACTCTGGGTGCAGAACGTGATGAAGCCCTGTCTGGGAAGCGTGGCTGGGCTCTGTGGACTGGCTGGAGCTCTCTGGTCTCAAGCAGGTGAGCATCTTGCTGAGACAGGTTTGGGAGGCACTTGTTTTTAACAACTATGTGGTGAAATGGACTCCATGACCACGGCTTCTTTCGTCCTTCTCAGGAAGAACTTCCCACCGTCCCTGTGTGAATACTGTCCAGCCATTCCGGGAAGAGAGGAGGGGTGGAGTGAAGCTCGATTTCCCTTCATTGTCCTAACCCACTCTGCTCCCTCGTCTCAATGCTCTCCAGAGGGAACCTTAGCCAGACATTGTGACCCTCCACTGAATGAGGACAAAATGGTACCTCCAAGCCTTGCCACTTAGGACCCTCCCAAGTCCCTGATTTTAAGGTTCCTCAGCACTGTCAGGAGTGAGCTAAATTCAGACCAGTTTAGACCTCTCGGCTGGTGGGCCAGGGAGACTTTGAGCAGGAGGGTCTTTTGTCTCTGAGCAGTCATCCCTTGTTGTACAAGCAAGAGTCTCGAGGAGGAATCCCCACAGATAGCAATGGAGCCTTTAGGCCTGGAGGGAAGGGACAGGCTGAGGCTGGCATATGGAGGGAGAGCCCTGGGCACAGGGTCATGAGCTTCACCCAGCTGGGGCTACCTTCTGCTGGGTTTGTCCATCTGGCACCAGCTGGCTTCCCGGCACTGCCCCCGCAACCAACCAGACTCCTCCTTCTGCTGTTACCATGGCAATTGGCTGCCATCTTGTACTTGGGGCACTATCTCATATCTGGATTTTCCCATGGGGTTCCTGGAGGATGGGAGATAGGTCTCCAGGGGATTTATCTCTCCTCTTGATATCCACCCAATAAAAAATCATATTAATATATGATTTTTTAAAATAGCCAAAACGAAGGCTTACTATATGTCAGGCTCTGCTAAATACTCTCTAATATGTTATTTAACATGGCTAAGAAAGCATTAATGAGACAAAATTTAAGGGGTTCCCACTCAGCTTCCTGTTTCTTTGACAGACTTTTCCTCTCTCCAACCAGGAAATTCCATGATCTTGCTTACTGCTGTCTTGGGAAGTCCTCTCCAGTGTCTAACCAAGATCTGTACTGCTGAAGTACCAGTTCTTTGACCCTTGGCTTGACATGGCTAATTGGAGAGGTAAGGAAGGAACTGCCACCCAGCTTTAGTCACTTTATTGAGCTTCCCGGACTCCAGCTGTTGGGATAGGGAAACTGAGACTTGGCCAGATTGGTGAGGGGCCCAAGTGCCCCTTAAAGACTTGGAGGTCCCAAGTCTAAAACCTTTTGTTTAGAGAAGTGGAGTCAGTGTCACAAATGCTTTGAAATTTCCCTTCCTTGCCCCCATCCCCACCCAAAGAGAGAGGCAGGAACCAGAGACCATTGGCAAGTGATAGTCTTCTAGCTCGGGTGCAGTGGGGGTGGAAGGCAGTCTCCCCCTCCAGCCACTGGGGACGTTCCAGCAGGGTCCCTGAGAGATCCTGGGAGGGTAAGAATTCCCTCCTTCTGTAGCTCAAGCAGAAGGCTGAGAATTGTCACCTTGAGCTAGAGGGGCACCTATAAGGGGCACTGAGCAGGGGCCAGCTTTGCAAGGGAATCCTGAATGAGGAGCAGGTGGAGAGAGAAAGAAGGCCATTCTCAACTGAGGAAGGGTGGGCTGGCAGGGAGGGGCTAGGGATAATTTACGATATCACTGTTCTCCGCCCCGCTTTCCCAGCCCCCACCCTCTTCCCAGCCCCCTGCTACTGTACGGTTGCTAGGAGATGCTCCCTCTGTCTGGAGCTGGGAGGGTGTAACAGGCGGAGACTGTTCCATCTGGACTCCTCCTCCCCCACCCAGAGGAGGGCCCTGCGCTGGGCTTCATCTACCACCCCTTCCCAGGCCCTGACAGACACCAGTTTCCTCTGCTGTTCCCCTAAATCCAGCCAGCCTGGGGCTAGCAGGGTTCCCAGACAGGCTGAGGATCTGGAGCAAGGAGGGGAAAGAGAGCTGTGGAGGGAGATGCTAACAGACTTAGCGGGCACTGAGGGGCAGCTGGCTCACCTCCGGGCCTCTGGGAGCCAGCCCAGGCTGGGAATAGGGCCAGAGGGCGTCAGGGACACAGGCCTCAAGGAGCCCAGGTTTGAGGGAGACTGAGTTCCTACCTTTGGGGAGCTTCCAGTTTGATGGGTGAGGCAGACCTCCCATTCCCACCCCTCCATAGTATGGTCAAGGTCAAGGTTAGGGACTGGCAAAGGTGGGGTTGGGGGCAGGGCAGGGAAGGAGGAGGTGGGACAGGGAGGAAGGAGGCAAGTCTGGAAAGTCTGAGAGTCTAGGTAGGAGGAAGGTGACACTGATCTGAGCAGAGATGGGCAGCGCAGCGGTGTGGCCTAGAATTTCAGAAAGAATTTCTTTCTGAAATTCTCTTCTCAGATTTTTTTTTTTTTTTTTTTTTTGCGGTACGCGGGCCTCTCACTGTCGCGCCTCCCCCGCCGCGGAGCACAGGCTCTGGACGCGCAGGCTCAGCGGCCATGGCTCGCAGGCCCAGCCGCTCCGCGGCATGTGGGATCTTCCCGGACCGGGGCACGAACCCGCGTCCCCTGCATTCGCAGGCGGACTCTCAACCACTGCGCCACCAGGGAAGCCCATCTTCTCAGATTTTAAAGCTGTTGGAGAAGTCGGGTGAGGAGAACTCTGGGGGCTCCCCACTCCGGGTGGGGCAGGAAAGGAATGCTGTGCCCACAGCTGTGCCTCTGACACCTGATTTCTGTGCAGCCCCTATTGATTTTATTCTTTCCTAGGCACAGCTTCCCTCCACTCCAGGAAGGAAGGGACTGACCTTGATCTGGCACCCGCTTGCTTGTGTAAGCCCTTTCCTAGCCATTGTCTCAGTTAATCTTCCAACGGTCCTGAAAACTGGTGATACTGTCCCCACTTTACCAAGGCATAATCAGAGCCCCAAGTCACAGGACTAGTAAGTTGGGCTGGGCTTCAAATGGGACTTGGTGGCTCCCACAGCATATGCTGTCTCCCTCCCCTGTGCTGACTTCCTGCAGAACGTGTTCCAAACACAGTCGGAGGGACTGAGAGGAGAGACGGCCAGATGGGGGGGAGGCCTTCTCTGCGTGTCCTCAGGGGAGGAAGGGGCGCTCCTTCTCAGGTGCAGGAGTGAAGTCTGAGGAATGCTGAAACAGTCCTTGCAGGTTAAAGACAGGACTGGGGAAGAGGCCACGGGAGCTGTAGAAGTCAACAAAATCTTCCCGGGTTTGTCCCGAGCCAAGGAAATATGCTTTCTGTCTCCCTGAAGCAAGTGCCCTGGGCCACTGCCTAGCCTCTCACCTGTTTGGGATCTGAGCTCCTGCCCTGGGCATGCCCTCTCTGCCTCCGCCTCCACACACACAACCCCTGCCATGGCCCTGCGTAGAGCACCTAGAAGACGCTCCTAGATTCATCCATTGTCATGGTGGCCCCCTCTTACATGGAGCCCTCCCTGGTCTCTCGCGTTTCCTGGCCACTGGACACGTGCCCTCTGCCTCCTGCTAAGGTCTCCATCCAAAGAGAACCTTTTTCAATCTTGACATTTTTTTTCTCTTCAGACCAAAAAGAAGAACCTACTTCACCCAGCTGGCTTGGGTTCCCTCTGAGAAGCCGTCCTGATTGACTGAAAGATAAGGCTAAACTCTAGCAAGTTGAAGAGCTCTTTCAAGAAGCCTTTGAGCCAGAGAGAAGTGGGGAGGCCCTAGCCTCCAGCCTGGGCAGCCCACTGTACCTGGAGCCACCTGGGATAACACTTTGCTTCACCATTGCTCCCAGGTCTACAAGCTGTCCATCCCACCCGTCCTGGTTTCTCCTGTGTTGTCTGAGCTGAGATTCCTCTGAGATGGAAGTCCCATCTCCTGTCTAATAAAGACTCTTGAATACTGACCAACAGTACTAGTGGTAGTGGATGTACCTGGGCAGGGGAGGGGCTGAATGAGAGGAGGGCAGTACCGGGCTCCCTCTAAGAGACCAATGCTATAAAAGCCACCATTGCAACCAAAGGGGGAAGCCTCACTAAGACAGAACTCCCATCTGTGGGGGATGGGTTGGGGAGGAAAGATCTCCTTGGCTCCTCCCACCTCTCTGAGCCATCCCAAGGCCCCTGGGAACACCATCCATGATCTGGTCAGTCCCAACTCAGAGCAGTGGGCTGATGCTCCCAGCCAAGGAGGCCCCTAGGTACCACCCCAAGGACCAAGAGGATGGGAGAGGGTGGGGTTGCTCCCCCAGAGTGCCTGTGTGGGAGGTCACTGGATGGCCCTCTGTCTCAGCCACCAAGGGACACATCCTTAGAAATGTCCTCCAGGGTTTGAACAGACCAGAGATAAAGAGCATCCCTGCTTCACGGGGCCACCCACTCCTGCTTCCTCTCTGTCCACCCTCAGTAGAGGCAGAAGGGGATGAATATGCTTAACAAAAGGGATTCAGGTTACACAGCAGGTAGGACTTCCCAACAATACCTGGGAGGGAACCTGAGGGAGCAGGGGAACCACAGCAAGAAGGAACTGTGCTCTTGGCCTTATTTGCCCCATAACACACCTGCATAAAACATGCTCCCCCAAAAGATAGCGCCCCCCCCTCCAATCTCTAGAGAGTTCCTGCTGGAAAGTGTTAGCAGAGTCCAGAGTGCCAGCTCCTTTTAAGCCTTCTACCACTCCCTAAAAAGTCCTTCCTCCATCTAACAACAATCCCTCCATGGAACTATAGCTGGAATCCTGGGATTTTTCTAAATAAAAAGGCTTAAGATAATACACATGGTTCAATTCCAACAGCACAAGAGGGAGAGTATGCCTCTTACCCTCCCCTGTTCCCAGCCACCCACCTCCTCTCCCAAGAGGCAACCACTGGTGCCTATGTCCTCCCTGAGATACTCTGCGCATCCAAGCACGTATGTCTACACACCCCTCCCCTTCCATTTAAACACTGACCACAGCATTTTTAGCTCCTCTAGACCAGGGCTCCTAGCCTCAGGTCAAGATGAACCACAGGGGGATCCTTGCATCTGCTGAAGTTGCATACAGAATGCTGGCTAGGCACCTGGGCATGATTTCCAGGAAGAAGGAACGCGGTAAGAGCCACCTGTTCTAGCCCAGCTCCTCATTTTACAGTGAGGAGGAAACTGAGGCCAGAGAGGGGAAGGGCTGTGTCCTGGGTCCTCAGCATGTTGGAGGCCCATGAGGAGAATTCCAAGCTCCCCTAACCTACATTCCAAGGAGCCCCAGGACCCCCCACAAGGACAGGGTCTAGGAGGGCTGACTGAGGCCAAGGATGCGCCCAGGAAAAGGCAGTTCCATTTGTATCACAATCTGGCATATTTAAGGGGCGGAGCCTGGGCTCACCAGGTCAGGCAAGTGCTTCTGAAGTTCCCAGACCTACTTTGAGGATCCTTCCAACTGCGCAGCCTTGCAAGGACCCATTGCAGCCCTGGGGTCAGCCCCCGGAGGAGGAGGAGGGGTTGAATGGAGACCGGGTCTGGCCTGGGTTCAGCAAGAAGGAAGTTGCCCAGGTCTGCCCTCCCCCTCCCCCTGCTTTTGTTTGGACCCTGGAGCCTCAGCATCAACCTTCTATGGCTTCCTTACCCTCTGGGTTTTGGGGGGCCTGGGCAGGGAAAAGCAGCCCTCTGCCTCCATTCGCGGCCTGGCCTCCTGGCTTGGAAGGGAGGCTCCTGGTGAAGGAGCTGGGGCGGCACGAGGAGGTGGGAGGAAGGACTTATCTGAGCACAGGAAAAGAAAGCCGGACACTAGTGACAGCAGGTGGGAGAGGAGCCACAGAGGGTGGGCTGCCTTTTGGAAACAGAAAGGCCCAGACCCAGACAGGGGCAGAAGGGGTGGGGAGGGACCCCTCCCTCGACAGGGATGCCAGGACTGGGCTGGGAGGGTCCAGGCAGACACTTAAGAATCTGCTCTCAGAGTCCCACTGAGCATATGCAGATGAGGTCTGTCTGTATGCAAATGAGACTGTCTGTATGCAGATGAGGGAAGAGGGCATTCTCTTCTCAGGGTTACCATAGAGCCCATCCCTACCCCCTTCCCTCAGGGCCCCAGGTGCAGGGCAGCCTGCGAAGAGGCCAGGCCTGGGGAGGAGCAACCTGCAATAGAAGGTTAGACTTTGGGAAGAACTTACCAAAGGAAAATGGCCAGTCCTGTGAAATGAACTGTAGAGGAAATGAGGAATATAGAGGGGCTGCTGAGAGAGCCAGGCAAAAAAGATGGGGGTGGACTGTGAAAGAACATCTCAGTCACCCAGAAACGCAGGCAGACTGCAGAAAGCTTTGAAAGGGAGGCAGGAAAAAAAAGAATTTCGATTGAGTATCCACTTTGTGCCAGGTCCCACATGGAGTGTCTTCCACTGTCTCACTATTCCCGGTGATAACCCTGTGAGGCCTTTCACAGATGAGGCCCAGACAGACTGACAGGTCCAGGTCACGCAGTTTGCAAATGGCAGGGCCCTGGGCTGTCTGACTCCATGGCAGGCAGCCACGGCTTAGGATCTCCTTACTCCTCCCTTCTGGTAAGCCGCTCCTCCTAACCTGAGGGGAACTGAAGGGCCTTAGGGGTTGGGAGGCTGTGCCTGAGTGAGGAGTGCTGCTGCCCGCTGAGGGGAGGTCTGGCTGGGTCTCAGGCCCAGAGAGGGCCTGCCGAGGGCTGGGAACTGGCGGTGGAAGGTAGGGTGTGGCTGTGAGGGTAGCTGAGTGGGCAGAAGCCGGGAGGGGGACATCAGGGCTGGGAAGGACGCCAGGGATAATACGGTGGGGGGAAACTGAGGCCCACAGGGATTGGGAGGATTGCCCTCCTCACTCAGCAGATCCAGGTCCAAGCTGGGCCTGAACCCAAGGCACTGCGCCCCCAGCCCAGGGCCCCTTTCTGGGAATGCAGAGGCTGGGAGTCGGGGCGTCTTGGAGAATAGCCTCTCCTCTTCCTTCGGTGGCCCCTGGTCCCCCACATCCCATGGTGTAGCCAAGGCCTTTGTGGGGAAGCCGTGGGGAAGAGAGGCCCCTTGTTGGCCCATTCATTTTGCTGGAGGCTCGGCCAATGCCAGCCCAGGCACCGGCTGGGCTCTTCTTCCTGGGGGTGCCAGCCGGCCCCCACCCACTGCCACTGCCCGCTCCGCTCCCCAGCTCTGGCGTTTCCTGGAGCCTCAGGGCTTTGGCCCTGGTCCCGGCTGAAGGATGGCGGGGAGCCCCAGCCCCCGCGTCCCCCGCACCTCGCCTTTCACACGCTGGCACCAGAGCCGTGGGAACGCTGGACGGCAGCTGGGCACCGGTGCCCGGCTCTGCCCACCCCCAGCCCGGCCGACCTCAGAGAGGGGAGAGGAACAGGCTGCCCCAAAAAAAGCCCCCTCCGGGATGGGGCCCTAGAAATCCTTAGCACTAATTATGAATCTGGGGACAAACAAGGCATTTGCAAGTCAATTAGTGACAGAACTTTCCCAGGAAAGAGCTTCATCCAGGCTCAGCTTCAGACAGGGCCACATGCTGGGTCATCTTGTCCCTCCCCCTGCCTCTGCCCTGCTCAGAGCTCAGGGACAGAGGCCGCCCAATGTTCTGCCAGTCCCTACGTGGCGGAGGGTCTCAGAGCCCTGATGGGCAACGAGGGGCGGGAGGGCAAGGCTGCACCCTGCTGAGGTCAGCTGGAGGTCACTAGAGCGCTGCCACCAGGAGACGTCCCGTCAGGGCCCTGGCCTCAGTTCCACCTGTGACAGAACCTGGCTGCTCCTGGATGGAATTGCCAAGGAGACAGCTGGCCCGGACAGGGTGGCATGGATGGGTTGACAGGAAAATAGAAGTCATTGTGAAAGGGTCGGGGGGGAGATGCTACCCGGAGGACACAAAGAAACCAGGACAAGAGGAGACCAAGGGAGAGACAAGGGGTCCCAGGCATCTCAGCTCGTGCCGAGGCAGGAGGCACGTAATCCGAGGGGGCGCAGCCACACACATGGGAACGTCAGGCGGACTAGCCGGCCATCTGGGGCCACTTCCCGTAGAGAGGGCGACAGAGCCTGTGAGGCGGCTGCTCCCGGGCGGGGAGGCCTTTAGCTGGGAGAGGGGCTCTCTGCTGAGAGGACCCCTTAATTGGGGGAAGAGAGTGAGGGAAGGGGCTATTTGGGGCAAAAGCCCTAGAGCCAGCCTCGCCATCTGAGGGAGATTAAGGGATTATAATTAAAATGCGTTTGAGGGACTCCAAGCAGGTGGGTTGGGGCTGGTGCTAACGATCTAATTGCTGCCTTTAGCCAGGGCTTTCGCCAGGGCCTGGCTGCTGGGGCTCGGTAATGAGTGGGGGGTGGGTTCCTTTTAAAGGAGGGTGGGTGAGAAGAGGCGGAGTTGAGGGGCCAGGAGGGGCAGTCTTTCTCTCCACTGTGAACACCTCAGCTCACAGGGTCCTGTGCCCCGTCGAGGCTCCCCCTACTGCCCTCCCTGAGAAACCAAGGGGAAGGCTGCGGTTCAGTGGAGTTCTGGGAGCCTGGAGAAGAATCTGGGGGGCCAGGAGTGAGCAAGGAGGATACTTACGTTCCCACAGAGAGAGGACATTGAGACGGGGATGGTTAGGGTGTCCTGGGAACAGTTACAACGCCAACACGAACTGCAAACGTACTCTGTGTTGAGCATTGTACAAAACACCCTATAAACTGATTTCACCCTCACAGCCATGGTAAAGTAGGTCTCCCCCTCGGGACTAGGGCTGGGCCTAGCCCCCTGGCTAAGCAGACGCCAGGGGTCCCACTGGCCAGGGGTGGCTCCTTTCTAGGAAGGGACGGATGAACAAACCCTCTGTAGACTCTGAGAGACCTCAGGCTGAGGGGCAAGAGCATGCCGATTGTAGCCCAAAGACCCCGGACTCTGGGAGTCCAGCCTGACCGAGGTGGTGCGGACCCCTCCTGCCTCGCATGCAGAAGGCACACTAGGGACCTGGACACACATCAGGTGTCACACCGCTAAGCCTTTGCATATGCTGTTCCCTCTCCTTGGAAGGCCATCCCTTCTGCTCCGTTTCTGCCCTTCTGAGAGATCGTCCTCTCCCCTGCACCCCCTAGATCCCCTAAGGGGTAAGGGGTCTCTCTGGCCGCCTGGAGCCTGGCTGAGAAGGTGCTTACCACGCATTTAGGAAACAGATGAATGGCCTGGTGAGGGGCCGGTGTTGACTTTTATAACGAAATGTCTGAGCAGCTCTGGGAGGATACAGGGGAGACCAGGAACATTAGTTGCCTCTGGGATGGGAACTGGGTGGTGGAGACCCGGATGCAGGAGGGAAACTTTACTGTGTGGTACACCCTTTTGGGCCTCTAAAGTTTTATGCCCTTAAAGTGAAGAAATTCCTGGGGACCTCCCTGGTGGTCTGTGGTTAAGACTCCTCGCTTCTGCTGCAGGGGGCATGGCTTCGATCCCTGGTCAGGGAACTTAAATCCCATATGCCACATGGCCAAATAAGTTATTATTATTTCTTTGGCTGCATTGGGTCTTTGCTGAGCGAGCTTTCTCTGTTTGCCGCAAGGGGGATGCTACTCTTCGTTGCGGTGCGCGGGCTTCTCACGGCGGTGGCTTCTCCTGTTGCAGAGCACAGGCTCTAGAGCACAGGCTCAGTAGCTGTGGTGCACAGGCTTAGTTGCCCCGCGGCATGTGGGATCTTCCTGGAGCAGGGCTCAAACCCATGTCCCCTGCGTTGGCAGGCGTATTCTTAACCACTGTGCCACCAGGGAAGCCTCAAATAAATAAATATAATTAACATTTTTGTTGTTGTTGTTTGTTTTGTTTGGTTTGTTTTTTTTTGCGGTACGCGGGCCTCTCACTCTTGTGGCCTCTCCCATTGCGGAGCACAGGCTCCGGATGCACAGGCTCAGCGGCCATGGCTCACGGGCCCAGCCACTCCGCGGCATGTGGGATCTTCCCAGACCGGGGCACGAACCCGTGTCCCCTGCATCGGCAGGCGGACTCTCAACCACTGCGCCACCAGGGAAGCCTCAAATAAATAAATAAATAAATAAATAAAATTAACATTTTAAAAAGTGAAGAAATTATTATTCAGAAATAAATCTAATTTAAAATAATAATTACTGCATCTTTTTTGAAAGCTTGGGAAGGACAGTGTTTAACCCCAAAGGCCAGAGCATAAGAGAACCCCTGAGACTCCTCACTGGGGAGGAAACAGTGCAATTTCAGTTCCTTCCCTCTACCTCTCCCTTCTCTCACCCTGCTCCTGCCTCCTCCCAGGGCATGGTCCCTGTGCCCCACACTCCACCGGGTCCTCTAAGAGCATTTCAGTGTTGGCCCAGGGAGCAGAAGCGCCCCCTCCCTATCGGGTGGGCATTGCGGGCAGAGCCCCTGGATTCTCACTAGCCCTGCACAGGGCAAGTCACTGAAGCTCCCCAAGCCAGCAGCTGCCCCAGTGAACACACAGTGACGGCCTGGCTGCTCTCCCCTGAAGAGGTCTGAGGGCGGCTGCCCACCCTCCTCTGCACATGCCCGAGGGACGCTTGCTGCCCAGCCCCAGCCATGGGCCCTGCTATCTCCTGTGTGCTCTCTCCCAGGCCACCTCCTGTCTCTGCGCCTCCTTGTCCCATCTGGGGCATGGGTGTATCCCTGCCCTTCCACCCCCTGTATGGCTGAGCTGAGGATAAAGGAGCTCTGGGCACCCAGTCTTAGCATTCTTATCTGAAAAATGGGGATACAAACAGTAGCTATTTGCCAGAGCTGTTGGGGGGATTAAATGAGATAATGTATGTAAAGTGCTTGGCGCGGCGGGGCACGAAGTGGGGGCTCATAAATGGTGGCTGTTATTATAGTTATTAAATGGGAGGGACCCTGCAAAATGTGCTAGCCTGGGGAAGGGACTCATCATTATTGCTCTGGCTGGGAATAATGAGGCCTTGTGGTAATAGCCCCTCGCACTCCCAGGCCCCTCTGACAAAAGGACGCAGCGGCTGCGGACGGGCCCGACAAAGTGAGAAGTGAATGGTACATAATGGGACACTTAGGGGCTTAGCCCAGGCTGGGGGGCGCTGGGAAAGACCCTCCGGCTGTGGCTCCAGGTGCTGAAGGACCCCACAGGCCGGAAACCCAAGCCGATGGGCCGCCCTTTCTTTGCTTCAAGGCGGCTTGGCCAAGAGCCTTCAGCCGCAAACCCAGGTCATCCGGGCCTTCGCTAATAATGGACAAAGCGCCCCTAAGTGCCAGGTGCCGCTCTGTGTGCCAGGGCACCAGCCCACACCAACAGACCCCAGGACCTCAGGCCGTGCGAGGCTACTGTGGGAGACAAACATGAATCCAAGCAAATACTCAAAATAGGTAGAGATGCTGATGAGTGATCTGAAGAAAAATAGGAAGGGAAAGGGAACATAAGGGCTGGAGTTGGGGTGGTGAATTCAACTTAAAATAAGGTGCTTCCGGAAGGCCAGGTTTTGTCCAAACTTTTCTTGTGGAAGATGTTAAATAGATGCAAAAATAGACTAATCTAACGAACCCCCATCTACCCCTCATCCAGCTTCAACAACGGCCGGTCGTTCCATCTGCACCTCCACCTACTCTCCCCCACCTCCCGTGTCACTTTTCAGGAAACTCCAGACTTCTCCTTTCATGGAGGATGTGATTTGAGCAAAGACCAAAGGAGATGAGGAAGCCAGCCACGTGGTCATTAGGGAGGTGAGCATTCCAGGCAGAGGGAGCAGGTGCAAAAGCCCTGCGCCTAGGATCGGAAGATCAGGCTCTAATCTCAGTTTTGCCTCTACTGGCTGTGTAAGCTCACACGAGTCCCTTCACTGCTCCGAAACTCAGTTTTGTCATCTGTGAAATGAGGCTGATGCCCTCACCCCACAGGGAGTTTGTAGAGGTGGAATGAGAATCTCTGCGAGTGATTTATACAGTAGAGCAACACGCCAGGATCAAGGTCTACTCTCAGAAACTCAGTGTCTTGGTGGAGGTGAGGCAAGGCCCCAGGGTACCCAAGACTAGGTAGGGGTTGGGAAGGGGGTCTGGGGGTGGTTTCCTGCAGGTTACCCCCAAACTTAGTGTAGCAGACTACGGTGATGGGGAGGGGGCTTGAGCTCAGAGCCAGGCCATGTCTGCTGGCCTCCCCCTCACCCCCACCCCCATGGATGGGCCACAGGATCCCAGGCTGCTGGAAACAAGAGAAGGGCCAAAGGCCTGAATGGCCAACTGTTCTCTGAGGAGGCTTGGCCCCCTCCAAAGACCCTTATCACCACATCCACCTCCCTCCCAGGGTGATTATCACCCAGAGGGGCCTTTCCTGGGGGACACAAAGAGACCCTCCACTCCCATCCTCTAGGCAGGATAATGGGCCATTCACACTGAGGGGACCCCAGCCCCACACCTGGCCCTCTCAGGCAGCCCCCGACAGCCCCATTGTCCCAGGCCCGCTTTGCACACGGGTGTCAGTGGCAGGGAAGCCCTAGCCCCCAGCTGGAGCGCTCCTCGACTTCCCCCACCTCCCCAGCCGCCTGGACTCTGGGCTCGATCTCGGGGGGAGGTGGGCCCACCATTCATCCCACACCCGCTCACTCGGAATTTCACTCCTCTCGAAAGTCCTTACAGAGCGATGGGAAAATGGGAGGGAATAATTAGGAAAATCATTAACGTCTCAAGGCCCATCTGAGAGGGATTAAGGGATTAAAAGGCTTCCAACCAATCTCTCCTACTTTAAGGTTGTTGGAGGGGTTTTGTTTCCAGGACTTCTTTTTCCTCTTCTCTTTTCCTGGATTGGGGGACACTAGAGTCTTGGTGGATCCTTCCTTCAAAAGCTGCAGGAAAGGGTCAAGACAGTAAAATCCGCATGGAGAAGAATGGGGAAGAGCAGGTGTATGGGGGAGGGTGCCTTCCCAAGCTCTCCTGAGCCGCCTTGGGCCGCCTCTCCGGACATGGGTGGAGAGGGAGGGGTGCAGCGGCCAGGCTGGGCCGGAGGGGAAGCCCAGACAGGCCTGCTGAGAGCGGACCGGCTCCCTCGGAAGGCCCCTGAGAGGCCCAGCCCTGCACGCCAGGCCACATACACCTCCTCCGAGTCCTGGCTGACTGGGTCCAACCGAGGCAAAATGGGCCAGAGGCTCCGTGCCACACATCCTGCTCTGGAAGGCCAAGGCTGGAGGTCAGAGAGGAGGGAGCGGGGCCAGAAGGCTGAATCAACAAAGACTTTTACTGTTTGCAGTAAGCAACATGCAGCCGCTGTCCTTGAGCAAGGCGTGGTCCAGTGGGGGTGAGCAGGTAAAAATGAATAGCTCGTTACAACACGCTGTGAGGCTGGCTGAAGCGTGAAAGGGGGTGAGGGGGTCTACAGAGGAGGCAGACCTCAGCCAGTCTGGAGGGATTTGGGACAGTGCCCTGGAAGGGTGATTTATTTATGAGAGGATCCCTAAGGCCTGGCACCTGGTAGGTACCCACAAACTGTGAGGTAAGTGCTCCACTCGGATACATCACCCCCTTTTATATGGAGGGTCTCACTGAAATGGTCCCCCTCACCTGGCTCAAGGCAGAGCCGGTTTTGGGTTGCTGGAGAGCAGAGGGGCACGTTAGGGGATGGCCCAAGCTCTCCCTAGAGTCTTCATGAGCTCCATCCTGACGCAGCCCTGAACATTCTGGGGAAGAAAGATACTGGCAGCACGTGGCTCACACAGTGCCCCCCCCAACCAACACACACACTCACGGTTCCAGTTTGGGGGCACCCTGGAGTGAAGGCGGCCCCTCCATTTCTCTGGAAGGCTCAGTTAAACCCCCTCCAAACTTCTGTACCCACCAACCCTTGCCTCGAAGACCTGAAGCCTGGTGGGGCAACATGGAGGCAGGCGGGAGCCATCCTGAGCCAGCACCTCGCCAGCGGTGCGGGTGATAGATGCCGGCGGCTACAGCCCTCTGCAGCATTAATAACCACGTTTAAAAATGGTCTTAATTAGCAACTGCCAACAAGAAGCCCGGTACTAATTCCACCAATAATCGAGGCTTGCGGGGCGCGGACAGGAATGCTAGTGAGGGGATGGATGGCTTGCAGACCCTGTGCATAGCTTGCAGATACCGTGCAGCTGTAGGCTCCAGCAGAGGCCAGCTGAGTGGCTGGAGGGCTGGGAAGAAGGGGGACACTGCCCCCACCGGCTCCCACACCAGGGCTCCTTGACCCCCCACGGCGTAGCCTCCTCAGATGGTGTTGGGACAAAATGAAGCGTGAGGAATTGCAGGGAGGAGGGGAGATCTCTGTCTGCGCCGTCAGAGCCAGAACCCAGACAGCAGCCTGTGGGATGAAGGCGCGCCTGTAAAAGCCCAAGTGAAATGAGCTAGAAGGGGATTGGGAACAAGCCCCGCAGTGTCCCGGAGCCACATTCCTCGCTCTGGGGAGACGGAGATGGATGGTGCTGAGCTGGGGAGGAGGGGACACTAGGGTGGGGGGGCATCTTCTCCAGCTGAGGGCTCCCCTGCCAAGACGAGCAGGGTGGGAAAAGCGAACTTAAGAATCCAGCCGATGCCCCAGCACAACAAAGCCCACTTCCTCTCTCAGCCTCAGAGCCAGGATGGGTCTGCTTGGGTCCTGCCCAGGGACCTTCCAAAGACCATCCAGAGCAGGCCCAGAGAGCTCCAGAAATCCAGGCCAGAGAGAGAGAGAGGGCCCCCTTCAGAGCAGGCATCTCTGGTCCAACCTCTTCTGGGGACAACCTGCAAATGTCCTGGAAGAGAAGAGGGAGGGTCATGGGAGGAAGGATGTGTTCTGGGGCTCAGGCGGGTGGAGCCTCTAGCCATGTGTGGAGACGTGCAGGGACCTGGGTTTGGCTTCTTTCAGATGTGGCTTTTGGGGTCCCCGGAGGAGTTTCCATGAGGCTGGGCAGCCCCAGGTCAGAATGTTTTGGAGGGTTCCAGGTTGGAGCAGAGATGCAGTGAGGAGTTGGAGGGGGGCCCACTTCCAAAGGTGGGGAGTGGGGGTGGACAGGACTCTGGCTACTTCCCTGGCACCATAAAATGCCTCAGCTCCCAGCCCACATCCCCTGACCCCAACTTTCCTCTTATCTGTCAACTGCTATCCCAGGAGGCCAGGCTCCACTGCCCGCACTGCACCTCCACCTCCCCAGAATGGAGTTGCCACGCATGTTGTACCTGGATCTCATCACAGAGGCCAGGAGGACAGAAGGAAGTGCTCCGTCTTAGGAAAAGCCTGGGCCAAACCAGAAATGAACAGGCCTCTGAGGCAGCACTAGAAGCCCTGCTTCCCGGAAGACTGCCTGCCCTACCAGCGTCTCCTCCCTCCTCTCCCCATTCAACCCTCTCCTGCTTTACTGGAACTGAAATCCTGGACTTCCTGGGACAGTTCTCATTTTGATGTTGCCCCGATTGATTTTGCCCCGAAAACCTTATGAGCCTCAGAAGCATCACTGTTTCAAGGGCCCAGGCACCATCTCTGAAATAGCTCCCACCTGAGTGGCATCAGCCCTTGATCATGAGCCTGTGTGGGAGTTTAGAAAAGGTGGAATCGGGTCCTGCACCTTGCAGAGTCGAAAGCCCAGTTACTGGAGCTCAGCCTGTAAGCACACAAGAGCAGAGGCCAAGTTCCCAGCTAGAATGGACTCTGCTTCCCGCATAGGGTCCCTTGCCTACTATCCAGTGTTGGGCCAATACCACCTGTTAGATGGGCACAAGCTCCTGGGTTGGGGGTAGAGGGATGCACGTTTCACTTGTGGGAGGGGACTTTCTGTGGCAAACCACTCCCCCGCACCTCTACATCACTGGAGAAGCTTCTTTCAGTCCTGCATGGCTAGGGCTTCTCCCAGTAAACGGTGGGCCTTCTTAACTGGTGGTGGCAGCAGAAGGAAGCAGGAAGGAGGCCTGGACTGGGCCTGGGGCTCACGAGTCACAGAGGATCCCTCGGGGGCATCTCTGTCCAGTAACCTGCTTTGGGGAAACTATGAGTATTTCCCTCAAGGTTCTGGAAGGGAACTGGCTCCAGAGACACCTCTGGTCAATGTAATGTGAAAACATGGATGGAGATGGAGAGGGCAGTTAACAGGTAGGGAGGATGGGAAGAGCATCACCTATAGGCTAGGTTTAACCTCCAAGAGACGAGGCTCAGAAATGAACTGATTTGTGTGAGTGGGGTGCCAAGTTGGGGGCCCACCAAGGTCTGACCCCAAAGTCAAGGCTCTTTGGGGAGAGGAGTAGGTATGGAGGGAACAGGTGACCACCCCTGCCTGGCCCCAAGGCGTGGTTTGGGTCGCCTTCTTCCTTCCTCCCCGGGCTGGCGAACTCCGATCGGCGATCAGACGGCGGCACGGAGACAATAGCGCTCTGTCCCGGGCGGGCGCTCCGGGAAGACAGCTCATCCCTATGCAGGGACGGCCTCCCCCACCCGGGCCTGGCCGCCAGCCCCTTTCAGGCGGTGGAAGCCGGGGCGGCGGCAGAGGGGGATTCTCACAGGCCGTTGGACATTTGCATAGCCCGCTCGCCCGCCCGGAGACATTGGCCCGCATTGTTCCCGGGCGGCGGCGGCAGCGCCGGCGGGCGCACGGGCCGGGGCGCGCGGGGCGGCGCGGAGGACCCGGCTGGGAGCGGGCGGGAGGACCAGACAAAGGAGACGGGGCGCGCAGAGCCGGGCGGGGGAGATCGTGACGGTGGGAGAGAAATATTGGGGTGAGGTGGGGCGGGGGACGCGGCTGCCGAGTTAGTCTGTCCCGGGACCGCCACCGACCCCCACTTCGGACACCCACGCCGTGTCTAATTCCTCCCTGAGCTGGGGCCACCATGCGCCGTGATTTGAATCCCAACAACGGGGCATCTCAGGCCTTCCCCAGGCTATGCAGGTTCAGGGCGCCAGGTCCTCCAGAGGTCAGAGGAGCAGCTCTAGCTCCCGGCCCGGCCCAGGGGGCTCTGGCCACACAGGCACAGAAGCACCCTGAGGCGCGTGGGGAACCTTGGACCTCCCAGCCAGATGTCTGGGCAGGAAGCTCTGTTGTCGCCCACACATACTTGTGCCAAGCCCGTACAGCTCCACCTCCAGAAACCCTTTCCTAATGCCTCTGGCTCTGCTGGCTTGACACTGACCCCAGCGCAGCCAACCTTCCCCATCAGTGGGGCCCTGGGAGGCGAGCAGGGGCCAAGTGTCCTCGTCCATCATTGTCCCCCGAGCTCAGGCACTGGGGCTGGACAGACGGAGTTCATGAGTGGGCAAGTGTCTGATTGTCCTGCATTGAGAGTGATAATGGCGGTGATCAGAGGGGCTGTCCCTGAGGGGCAGAGGCCTCATTGTCCTGAAGGGGTGAGGAAGGAGCTCCCTTTGCCCCTGTCCCCGCCATCTCCTTGACCTGTTCATTGTCACCCTGTCAACCCAGCCTGAATGGATGGGCCACCGTGTGGGGAACCAATGGTGCTGAGCCAGGGGCTACAGGAAAGATGGGGGAGGGGCTTAGCCTTGGTGAAGCAGAGAGGCTCCAAGGATACCTGCCTTCCCTGCCCTCTGAGCTCCCTGCCTGAAAGCAGTAATGGGACGATCACCCCCCAGACCCAAACCAGTAATGATGGCTCAGTCCATCATTTGGACCGAACAATCTATGGACTGCCCGCCAGGGTGCTAGGCACTGCAGGAAAAGCTGGGGGAGGGAGAGGAGGAAATGCAGAGGGAAAAACCAAGGGCCTGGTTTAGGAGAGTTCAGTCCAGGACAGAGTCCCCTGAGCCATGAAGCCAGGGTGCTGTATCTTTTTTTTTTTTTTTTTTTTGTGGTACACGGGCCTCTCACTGTTGTGGCCTCTCCCGTTGCGGAGCACAGGCTCCGGACGCGCAGGCTCAGCGGCCATGGCTCACGGGCCCAGCTGCTCCTCAGCATGTGGGATCTTCCCGGACCGGGGCACGAACCTGTGTCCCCTGCATCGGCAGGCGGACTCTCAACCACTGCGCCACCAGGGAAGCCCTAGGGTGCTGTATCTTGCAGTAGAGCTCAGCAGCGTCTCCCAGGCCGTGAGAGGCTTTATGGGGGTGATGGAGCCTGAACTGTCTGGTTAGGGGATATTCAGGGCCATCTCCTGTCGGGCAGCCATCACCCTTTCTCAGGGATCTCTTGGTGGGCCACCCTAGGAACTGTAGCCTTTCCTCCCTTAGAAGCTGGCTGGGTAATTGCCCTCTCCCAGGGAGGGTTCAGTTGTCACTTCTCCAGGAAGCCTCCCTGGATTGAGATGGTAGCAATGACCAGCCTAGGCTAGAGCAGCCCCTTTCTGTCAAGCCTGGAGGAGAGTTGGTTGTGGTCAAGAAAGAACCAGAGTAGAAGGAAAGGATCAAGTGGGAAAATGTTGGTGGTATGCGTAATAAATGAATACTCGTAGCCTTTCCCACCCAGGATAAGCAAGGGCAGGGAGGGTCTTATCCTTAAGTCTCTCCTTCCTAGAAGTCTTTCAGATCTCTGTTTGAGGACTGCTCAGAGAGCTCAGGGGCAGAACAGGTCAGCTGGCTGTACCTGGATCCATGCAGAGGCAGAGCCATGGCTCTGCAGGGTGAAATGGGGGATGGGCCTCTGCTTGCCCAGACTCCCTCCCAGCAGGGGCTGACAGGACAGGGTACCTTTTTGCAATCTCAGCAGTCATCCTGCCTCAGCACAAGGATCTCCCTCCAACATACCTACCCCAGCCAGCAATGGTCAGGGGAGGCTGTGGAGGAAGGAGGGGAGCTCAAGGGGAGGGATATACCAAATATATTTGGGCCACATGGGCAGGCGTGGTCCCCATGGGGCACTTCTCTCTCAACCTCCCTCCTTGTTCCTCAGCTTTTCTTCAACTCTGTGCTTGACCTCTTTCCCCAGCCAGACTCAGTCCCTTCAGCTACAGTGAGGATGGAGCCTTGTGGGGGCACCTTTTGCCCCTGTCCCAGAACTAGGCCTCAGCAATCCCTCCTTGGGTTCCTACGTGTGCATGGGTTTTGGTTTTGAGAAAGAGGTCTCTAGTCATGCTCACTCCTGCCAGAAGGGAAGAGCAGGAGAGGGCAGAGGGGGGTCCCAGTACTTCAGGGCTGGGAAAGGAGCTCTGGTCTACTGGCAGGATGGATTCTCTGTTGAATGAGAGATCTGGAATGACATGTGGTAGGGACTGGGAGCTCAGAAAAGTCTTGTGGCATGAATAGTGAGGACCAGAGCTGAAGCAGACAGGGATGCCGTTAGGCTGTAGGAAGGACTTCCCATTCTTGGTAGAGGATGGAGGGGCAAGAAAGGCCGCATCTTCCTCTGCTGGGTCTGGAGCGCCCTCTGGTGATCAGATGGCTTCGGGCTGACGGAAGCCCCATTCTCTGCAGCAACTCATTTGCCCTTCCTAGTCCCCACTCCTCAGACTCGGGACAGGGACATAAGTTGGTGCCTGGGGGCTGGCTGCTTCCAGCTTCTGAGGAGTTAGTGGCAAAGAACTCCTTATGCCCCTCTTAGTCCCAGCAGGGGCCCTCTTCCTACTCTGTTCAGCGGCCACCCAAGTTGAGGGTCAGAGTGGCAGCCGTTCTGGAATAGGAAGAGCTCTCCAGGAGCCTGAGCTGTCTGTCCTATAACAAACACACACTTGCTGCAGGAGAATGAGCTTCCTGTCTCTGGAGGCAGGTAAGCCCAGTCTGGGCATCCACCTAGCAGAACACGGCATCCTAGGGCGAGTTCCATGGACCCAGGGAGGCAGGATATTGTCACCACTAAGGTCCTTTCTCACCCGAGGTTCCAAAATTGTGAGTTAGATGGTAGGAGGAGCCCCCCAAATTCCAAGTGCACAAAAAAAGGAGTGAGAGTCCTCGGTGACCGTGGTATTTATCACCTTCAGGCCCTGGCTCAGGCTTCACTGTAACGGAGTGATGCTGGTCCAGTGGATCAGCAGTCACTTGGGTGCCTCACTTGCAGGGCGTGGGGCGGTGGGGTGGGGCTGTGTGAGGCTCTCCCCTCACCACACTAGTTACAGCCCCTTCCCCAATGCTGCCTATGGTAAGGAGGCTCCTTCCGGCTCCTGTCTTCTTTCTTGCAGCAGAAGTGATGGGAACTAGGAAAGAAAAGCTTCCCAACGGTAGCCAGCCATCATATTCTAAAAGGAGAGTGTCCTTTCAAGTCCTGGAAGCAAGTTAGGCCCGAGTCTCCAGTTCCTCTGCCCTGAGAGGTCCCTGGGCTAAATCCTCATGCTCCCCAGGCACCTGGAGGGCAAGGATGGAGGAGCAGGTGAAGGGGCAGCTCCAGGGGGCTGGAGACCACAGCTCAGGGAGGGACCCCAGAGGAGAAGAGACAAGCGAGGAAGGAAAGAGGCACGTTGGATCAGAGGAGGTGCGGCAGGGAAGGGAAGGTTGGAGGGTGAGAGAGCCCCATGGGCCTGAGGGGCTGCAACCACATCTCACCTCCCAGTAAACCTGGTCCTCGTAGCACTGGGAGTCTGGCGGGGAGTCCAAGAAGGGCAGCCGCAGCAGGAGCCCTGGTGGCAGTAGGGGATCATGTGTGAGGCTTTTTGCCAACCCCATGGGGGAGACTGCCACTCAATACCACCGGGCACAGAGGAGCCAGGAGGCATGAGGTCAACGCGATGCCCGCCACAGGCATATCACAGTGGTATTTATCGAGCACCGACTTTTGCTAGGCCCTATGCAAAGTGCTTGACGTGCATTGCCCTCCTTAAGCAACCACAGCAACCCTGCAAGGTGAATATGATCCCTCTGTTACAGAGAAGGGGGCCAAGGCTTACAGAAGTTAAATAACTTATTCAAGTTGGCACAGTTGGGAACGGACCAAATAGTGAGTCTGTCACGAACCACAGCTCATAAGCCTTCTGTGGCCGCCTATCCAGGAGGGGTGCAGAAAGCGTTTATTGAGTAAGTAATTAAATGAATGAATGAGCTGAACCTGTTTGAGAATGAAAATCTCAGGGTGGGAGCAGGAGGGTGGGGATACTCAATCAGACGTTTTATTCTGAAAGCCAAAAGGACTAAGGCCAGATATCAGGAAGGACTGCCTGACCTGGCGTCAGTGGGCAGGCTGCCTCTGTGGAAGGTTTTTGTGCTCCAGTCTAGTGATGAGACAGGCAGGGCTCTTCCCTCCCTGCCCCTAGCCCTACACGCTTCAGGGCCTCAGCCTGAGGTTGGGCTGCCCTCTAGTGGGCAGAGGGAGCAGCACAGGGAAGCCACAGAGGAGAGGGATCTGTCAGCCCCTAGCAGGCTTCCCACCTTCCCTTGGCATCGGAAGGGAGCAAGTACCCACTTTGTCCTACTTATCTGGAGGAAGTTACCCCTTAAATGTACAACCCCACCCTGCACCTGGCACAAAGTAGGCGCTCAACAGATACCTGTGAGTAAATGAATGGCAGGGGGATGGGATGAAATGGCCCTTCCTCCAGAGAAACCCCCTCCTCTGTCTTCTGCCCTCCCTGGAGCTCCTCACAACGCCCATCCCCCCCCTCCCCCCCAGGCCAAGGTCACTCACCTCCGAGGCTCCCACCCACAGAGGCAAATATCAGTGTGACAAACAGTCCGAAGAGCTGGTGCATGGCCTGAGACGTCGCGCTGCGCTGGCCCTTGGCTAGGAGTGGAAACACGCTCTCTAGGCTGCAGGGAGGGGAGAGTGGGGGGAGACAGGGATGGAGCATGGAGCCAGGGCTGGTCAGTGCATCAGTGCACTGCACCGCTTCCTGCAGCGGCCAAAAGGGCCTCAAGGGAGCTGCCAGGCTGAGTCACCTCCGGGCCTTTGCTCCAGTCAGGCCCATAGCCTGGAACACCCTCCCACCTCCCCTGTGCCAGCAACACCCTCACACCTTTCAAGGCTCACTTTGAGGGTCACTTTTGCCTGCCCTCTTTTCTGAGCCCTGATGTGCAAAAATCTATCCTAAGGGTCAGTATCTCTTACCTGACCCTTTAGTAATAACACTATTGAAATCATTTGTTCAATGACCTTCTGCTGCACTTGAGTGAGGACCAAGAAGGCAGTCCCCAGTCTTGTTCACTCCAGTTTCTTCAGCTCCCAGGAGGTAGAGGAATGAATGAATGAATGAATGAAAGAAAATAGACAGCTTTTTCTTGTTGGTCCACAATAGGAGGAAGAGAGTGAGGGACTTAGTTCAAGGGGGATAACGATTCCACTGGGGATGGGGGGTGAGGGTGGGGAGAACTCACCCATCTCCGTAAGCTTCATGGGTGGCCAGTCCAGCCACAAGGACCCCCAAGAGCGCTCCCAGGACCCCAGGCATCCCGTGGAGGTTGTGGACACCGCACGTGTCTTGGACTTTGAGTTTTGACTCAAGGGTGGGCTGGAGAACAGGACAACAATAATGAGTCTCGTGTGCACTCCGAAGACCCCCTCTTCTGCCCAGGGCCCAAGAGGCATCTGTACCGTGAAGAACTTGTACCCCAGTGTGGAGACGGTCCCAGCCAGGAAGCCAGCTACCAGAGCCCCAAAGGGTGTCAGCATCATTTCAGCCGATGTCCCCACCACAACCCCTCCGGCCAGTGCGGCATTCTGGATGTGGACCTAAGGGAGCACAGAAGAACAAGGCGTTGGAGGCCCTTTCAGATCGTCACACCCACACCCAACCCAACCCCGCCCACCACAGTGGCACCTACTGCTTCTGAAGTCCCCCCACCATCTAACCCTCTAACTCTCCTGCTATCCTGTCATCACCTCATGCTCTGACCCAACGCCTCCAGTGCAGATGGAGCCCCCTATGCCTGTGCCGTTACCTGTTCCCCTGGAGAATCCTCCTTGCAGGGTCTCCGATCCTTCCCCCGCCTCCCGGTCCCTCCCTCTGCCTCTCCCAAGCCTCTCCCCCATACCATGTCCAGCCGCCCATCCCTCCCGACAAGGGCTGACAAGGCGAAGGTGCTGAGGGTGCTGGCAGTCAAGGAGTAGTACGTGTTGAGAGCCGACCGATGCTGCCCATCCCCCAGCGCAGTGGGTGCAGAGTTGAAACTAGGCCAGAAGATCCATAGGAAGATGGTCCCTAAATGGTGGGCAGGCAGGCAGAATGCGAGGAAGGAGGTGACTCCCCCACAAGGCACAAGCTGTGTAACTGCACTCAAGTCACCTACCCTCAGCAGCCTCAGTTTTCTCATCTGTGAAGTGGGGATAGTGATACCCACTTTATAAAGTGAGGACTAAATGAGGTGATACATCCCAAGTGCATAGCGCATGACCTAGCCAGTACTAAATGTTCAACAAATGGTAGCTATCGCAGGGTACTGGCACAAAAGGGAGCTCCTTGATTGAAAACCACAGGGGGTTGAGATTTTTTTTTTTTTTGCGGTACGCGGGGCTGTCACTGCCGCGGCCTCTCCCGCTGCAGAGCACAGGCTCCGGACGCGCAGGCCAGGCGGCCATGGCTCACGGGCCCAGCTGCTCCGCGGCATGTGGGATCTTCCCGGACCAGGGCACGAACCCGTGTCTCCTGCATCGGCAGGCGGACTCTCAACCACTGCGCCACCAGGGAAGCCCGAGATTTTTTAAGTATCAGAAAAGGAAAGAAAAAAAAGGCAAAGGGCACCACATGTCAGGCACTAATCTGGTACTTGATATACATAAGAGGAAAATCACTTGTTTTATAACCTCAACTGCCCCCTGGAGAGGGTGGGCCCTGCCATGAGCACCGATGGGCTGGGCCTGCGCATCTGGGGTAAGGACATATGCCCTGCCTGCGGGTCCCAGGTCAGTCCTGGAGGGAGAGGGGGAGGGGCCAAGGGCAGGTGAAGGGGAGCTGGGGACCCGGTAGGGTAGGGTCAGCAGAGCAAAGAGGCTTGAGAGACTGCCCCTTAGTCCTGAGTGGTCCTTGGGTTGCGATGTAACTTCTGCACCTCCACAGTCTGATTAAAATCTACCACACATACACATGCATCTTCTGAGAAGAGTTTTGGGAGGAATCGAGGAAGAGGCCAGTTTTCCTGTCTGGAAGAAGCTGGGAGGCAGAGGAGATCTGAGAATGTAAGCCTCGCAGGAAAGCACAGACATCTTGGGGAAGCCTTTGGACTTCAAGCTAAACTTATCTGAGTCTCAAAGGGCAAGGAGGCCTCAGCTGACCTAGGATTCCACATGCTCTATTTCACAACAAACCCAGAGGTGAGCAAGAAATACAAAACCAGTCTCTTTTTAATGTAAGAACGGGCACTTCGGTCACTACTCAATACTACCCTCAAAAACATAAAATAAGGCTTCCCTGGTGGCGCAGTGGTTGAGAGTCCGCCTGCCGATGCAGGGGACACAGGTTCGTGCCCCGGTCCGGGAAGATCCCACATGCCGTGGAGCGGCTGGGCCCGTGAGCCATGGCCGCTGGGCCTGCGCGTCTGGTGCCTGTGCTCCGCAACGGGAGAGGCCCGCGTACCGCAAAAAAAAACCCCATAAAATACGGATTTCCTTTCCTGACTCATTAGTGAATAAAGAGAGAGGAGCAGAGGCCAAGGCAGAGGTATGCGCTTAGGAGAAACAGGTGGTGATGATGGGGCTTGCAGGTCAGACCCTACTGCTCGCCGGCGTGACCTACGACCTCTCCTCCTCCCCCTTGAGAGTGCAGGAAATCCCCTGAGAGGACGTGACCTCAGGAGGTGGGACGCAGCCCCAGGGACAAAAGCCTGGAGGTTAGAGATGGGGAGAAGCTGAGTCTGGCTGGAGAGAGAGCGTGGGGAGAGTGAGTGGGGAGGGGGCAAGGGGGGGAGGAGTAGCCAAGATCCTGCAGGGGTGGGTGCGCCAGGCTGAGGAGTCTGGTATCTAACTGTCGGTAGTGGGGACCCTGGAGGTCTTCAACAGAGACTGGTGCCCTCAGACTTCGATTGAGAAAGGCCCCTAGGATGGATCTCAGGGCATGTGCATACCCCAGTGCTGAGTTCTAAGAACCTGTCATAAAACTACTGAGAATGGTGAGCACGTATTCCCGGGGCTCTGGTGGAAGAATCCGAGTTGGTAGGGAGTTCCCAGCCAGAGCCCCAAGGATTCTAGGTGGCACCCCAAGACCAGGCCTGGAGATGAACCGGCCCCGTACCCACCACACCTCAGCAGGCCTCACCAATCATGGCAAAGAGGTCCGAATGGTAGACGGAGCCCTGGCGATGCTTGCTCTTCTCCAGCTGGGGCCTATAGAGGACCCTGGAGAGGACCAGCCCGAAGTAGGCGCCAAAAGCGTGAATAGTCATGGAGCCTCCTGCATCCTTCACCTGGGGAGGTGGAGCTGAGGTGGAGGGGCAGCCCCTCGCCCCTGCCCCTACCCCACGCCCTCCCTGCTCAGGGCCTGGCCCTGGCCACTCCCACTCCTCACCCCATCCCCATCCAGACTCACCCTGAGGAGACTAAGGAGCACAAACTCGTTGAGGCCAAACAGCACCACCTCCAGCAGGGCCATGAGCAGAAGCTGAGCCGGCCCAGTCTTGCCCAGTATGGCACCAAAGGAGATGAGCACAGCCCCAGCGCAGAAGTCAGCATTGATCATGCTGGGGGGTTGGGATGGGGAGGGTGAGAGGGGGCTGGAAGCGAGGGCAGCCCTGGGGGGTGGGGGGAGGGGAGGAGGCAATGAGCCTACCCACCTAAGCTCTTCCCTGGTAGGCAGGAAGGTATCACCTCGCCTTTTTTGTGGATGCGGAAACAGAGTCTCAGGGAGGTTCTGGGCCTTAGCAAACAAAGCCCACAACAGGTGGAAGAACCAGATCTTGAATCAAGAGCTCCTCTGAACCCTGCCCTTTTCCATGACACTATCTATCCTCCCAACATCTCTTGGGTAATAAGGGGCCTAAAGAAATGGGGAGGTGGGGCTCGAGGATGGGAGAAGATATCAGGCAACAGAATAGGCAGGGCTCCTAAAAGAAATCAACGGATGGGTCAAAAACCTGGGTCAGGGAGCAGACTTGAGGGACTGGGTTTGAGCTGGGTCCCTTGGACAGGGGCCTCCCAGGTAGACCTCAGGGGAGCCAGGGTGGCCGCCACTGCCCACCTCTCTACGCCTACATAGATGTGGCCATGGTGGAAGGAGTGGAAGAACCCCTGGACGAGTGTGGACCACTGCAGGGCAAAGGCGGCCGAGAGGAAGGTGAAGCCCACGCTGCTGAAGCCGTAGCGCTGCAGGAAGACCATGAGGAAGCCGAAGCCCACGAAGATCATGGTGTGTACATCCTGGAAGCCTGCAGGGTGGAGGGGGCATTCAGGGCTGCTCAGGCTGCCACCCATCCACCAATCAGCCATCCTGCCAGCGCCCCCAGCTCTCACAAGCCAGGGCCGCCCTGAGGCTGGAGCCGAGCCTATAAAACTCCCTGGACATGGCCGGCCTCCCAGCCCGGATACCCCATGCAGAGCTGGCCAGCTTGGAGCAGTGGGACCCAGACCATCCCTGCTGTCGCCAGGTCACAGCAAGAGAGTAGAGCCTTCCGCTCTCTTCTCTGCCCCACTCATTTGCCCTATCCCTGGGTTGCTTACAACCAGTGAGAAGTCCAACATTTCCTGTGTTCTTTCCTGGCACAGTCCCTGCCCTCTGTGCTGGAAATTCTCTTCCCCTGCCGGGTTTTCTTAAATTTTCCCTTTCTGTCGGAAGTCCTTCTTGATGTCTACCCTCCATTCCTCATACTTCAGAATCTATACCTCTCCATTTTCAGGATTTTAAATTTTATAAATTAATTTACAAAAATAACTTTAAATTGTTAACAGAGATTATCTCAGAGAAAAGAAATTGAAGGGAGGGGGCAGGGCTGCTGAGCTGTACAACTCTGGAGCAAATAATGCCCCCCGGAGGTGTGCAATATGGCCACTCCGGGAAGGAGGATTTTACCCTATAGTTTGTTTCTTTCTATACTTTGAATGTTTTAATTTTATAGATGAATCACTTGAATTTTTTTAAGTGTCGGTGGGGTTTCTGGGCAGGGAGATTTGGGGTCTTTTCTGTTTGCTTTCTATTCTGTGTAAAAAGATCTAAAATAATAAACAGTAATAGTGAAAATGAGATAAATACAACAATTTGCTTTTGTATTAGTTTGTTCTGTACCCCTCCCCCCATCTACTTGTAAATAGGGTTTGAAACACAACCTACTATGATGTTCAGCCAGTGCATCTAGTCCTGTTTCCTTCGTCTTGGGTCTATGTATCCATAATGCTGTGCTATCTTTGGCTTTAATTGAGAAATACTAGAGAAACACTTGAGTGCATTATTGCATTTGTTGTAAATAACTTACTGAGAAACAGGGTCAACCACGACCATAAACTCTCCTTTCATAGCTCCATGTGAGAAATTTCTCCTGGAACTTAGTACTAGGAAATGTCATTTCCCCTGAGGAACCAGGAGCTGGTTTGCTTTCCCTCATTCATGTGATAGATGTTTACTAAGCAGTCATGCACCAGGCTCTGCGAATGTAGAGCTGTCGGTGGAGGACAGCCATCAAAAGATCAAAGAATCACATATGTGAGGCTTCCTTGGTTCTGATGAGAACACATAACTGACCATATTACCCCTTTTTCCTAGCTGCCTGGACGCTCAGAGCTACAGGAATTTCAACTATAACAACTGTAGGCCTTCACAGTGTTCCTTATTTGTGTACTGCTTCTATACTTTTCTTATTCACGTTTTTGTTGTAAATGATCGCGTGTCTTGTACAAAGAGGCAGATCACAAAGAAAGAAAATCACAATCACCTTTTTTGTTTAAAGGTGAAGGACCAACAAGCCAAAAATTTATTACTGAACTTTAGAATGTAATCAACGACTTTGAGAGAAGCAAATTTTTCTGCTTGTGTGTGTGTGTGTGTGTGTGTGTGTGTGTGTGTGTGTGTGTGCTGTGTATGGGCTGATAGGAAATGAGTTTGCAAGCCCTTGGCAGAGGGTGGGGTGCATGTTGGAACTGGAGGTCTACAGCTCAGCTGCCAGCCCCAGTGGCCAAGTGGGTGAGGGTCTGGAGGTCCGCTGGCCTCACTAAATGTCTCCACCACTGTGCCACTTTTCCAGCCCAACTCACTCCCCAAATCACCCAGATCTCTCTTCCCTCTCAGATCTTAAAACCCAACAGAAAAGGAGAGTATCTTTTAGAACTCAGCCCGAAGCCTTAGTTCTTTTAGCCTCACGGCCTGACTTGTTTTCTCCTTGTGCAAACGGTAAAGGGGGTGCCAGGTCTGTCCTTTTGCCCAAGGATAACAAAGCAACAAAAGGGGCTGGGTCATGCCCATTTCATGCCGAAACCGCTCTAGAACTTGTCTTAAAAGGCAGTAATATTTACATCTCCCACCCCGGGTTTGTTTGGAATCAAAACTCAATCCCTTGGTCTTTCACCTGGAGCCTAAACATCAAGAAATCTCCTTTACTCATTCCACTCTGTGGAACATTCCACACAGACATTCTCCATGGACTGTGGTGGGTAAGGGGCTATTCCAGCTGGAGGCAGGGGCATAGATGAGATGACCCCTCAACATTCCCTTCAGGGGATCCCTGGGTTGGGCAGGATGGAGCCTGTTTTCCATCACATCCCCACCCCCACCAAACCCATGCACCTTTGGTTGGAGAGAAGATAAAAGCCCTCTAGGGCCACCTATCACCCTCCCTCCCTCCCTTATTGCCCTTCCCCAACCGCACCAGATGACTCCTGAACAAGGTCAGACTGTGGGACAAGGGGACAGTTAAAGCTGGGGCTTTAGCATCTGACAGAGCTGGATTTAAATTCCAGCACCTCCCCCCTCCACTTCTCACCGTGTGATCTTGGACAAGCTACTTAACCTCTCTAAGCCTCAGTTTCCTCATCTGTAAAGTGGGGATATAAAATGTGAGAAGCAGGAAAAAGGGAGTGGTAAGCTGGGGAGGCCATCTGCCCCCACCACTCTACCCCCACGTGCCTTTAAGAGGGCAGATAGGGCTGTATTCTCCTAGAAAAGTCACAAACCACTCTGGTCCCAGTCACTTCCCCCTGCCCCCACCTCAAGAAAATCCTGATTCCATTTGTCCTAAATCCCTCTCCTTGCAAGTCAGGTCTCAGAGATATATAAAAAAGAACCTGTCCGTATTTTTTCTTAGAACCCTTTCTCATCTTTGCTTCTGTGTCCCCTGTATGCCTAGTCTTTTCCCCTAGTTTCTCCCCTTCTTACTTTCTCTCTCTCTCTCTCTTTTTTTTTTATTGGAGTATAGTTGCTTTACATGTTGTATTAGTTTTCCCCCTTTCTTATTTTCCATTACTTGCCTCATAGGATAGAAGTTTGTAATGTGGGGGAAAGTCTGCAGATGGGGAGTCAAGAGACCCGGTTCTAGGCTGGCTAACTTGCTGTGTGATCTTGGGCAGTCACATGACCTCTCTGGCTCTCTCTCCACATCTGAGAGGAGTGGATCAGATGAGCTCTAAAGGCCCTTCCTATAGAGGTCACAGACAGATACTCAGAGCAGTCACGCATTTGACATTGGCTAGTCCCACAGCTAAACAACAGCGGCAAAACTCTCTTTCATCTCCCAAATCAAAGGGCAGTGGCTACACCACCCTCTGGCCCTGACCACTTCTCCAGGACACAGGGATAGGTGAAGACTTGGCTCATCAAAGCCCCACGCTCCAGGGACCTCACACCTCCCTCCTCCCCAACCCATCCCTGCACCAGGGTCCCAAGTCCACAGGGATAGAAACCTAGTGCAGAAAAAGAGGTAGGATTCCCACTGCTATTCCTCTTATTGCAATCCAGGGACGGAAAACTGTGCATCCAGGAGAGCCTACCATTGCAGCAGAGGGATGAGAGGTTGGGGGTTTCAGGGAGGACTGTGAAGCAAGCAGGGCTTGGAGGCCTTGAGGCCCATGGGAGAAGCAAATGGGGGTTCACGGCAGGCAGCCAGGTCAGACCCTAGGACAAGAGCTTACTTCTCTCAGCCTGTGGACTGTCCCTGCCCAACTCCCCATCTCTGTGGACAAACGTATGACCCCAAGAGTCTGCCATCCCAGCTCTGTGGCTCTGGCTTTGATTCCAGCATCCATGGCTCACCTCATGCAGCCAGAATTGGGGTGAAATGTGGGGCGGGAGGAGCTGTAGCCCTCCCTCGGCCTAGGATGGCCGGTATTCTGGCACTTTATGCCCAGGTCCAAGCCTCCACCTCACCCTCTCTATCCTCAGCATTGTGAGCTTCATTTTCTTGGGGTTGGGGCTGGGAGAGGGTCAGGTGGGGACACACTGCCACCAGCTCTGCATACAGAAAGTAGGGTAATAACAGCCTGGGATTTTTATAGGAGATTCTCACATTCTGGGCCTCATTTGAATGGATATCCTTCAAATGGAGGCATCTTTCTCCCCATTGCTCAGATGGGGAAAACTGAGGCTTAGAGACCTAGTCAAACATTTGTGATGAAGTCTGGGAGATCTGGTCCCAGCTGCCCAGGGCCTGAGTCACAAGGTTGGGTCCCCAATCTTGAGGGAAAGGCTCTGTCCACAACAGGGGGCAGGGGCTTAACCTTCTCCTTCCTGGGCCTTGTCAGCAGGCAGGTGAGCTGTGGTGCTAGGACCTGAGGATGGCTGAGTCCTAGTTCCAGCTCTGTCACTCACATGGTAGGTGATCATGAACAAATCACAACCCCTTTGAGCCTCAGCTTCCTCCTGGGTGAAATGGGCTAATGACCCTGCCTTGCCTCCTTCGCAGGGCTGGGGGGCTGCTACTCTGTGATTGGCTGGTGGATAGTTACATCATTTTCTCTCTGGCTCTGGAAGGACCAGCTTTGGGGGACTGGGGAAGAAATGTCTCAGTCCACTAGTCTTGGCTGCCTTCACAGCTAATACCATCACTGCCCCCTGTGCCCCACTCCCTACCTCCCCTGCCCAGATGATTTTTTCCCTGTGGTCAGGGTGGAGGCCCCAGGAAAGGCAAAGTCTCTGAACAGCCCAGCAAAGCCCAACTAGGCCAACAAGAGAGTAGGTAAAGCTGGGGCTTCAGATCTGGGTTCAAATCCCAGCTCCCTCAATTCTGACAGCAAGACCCTGAACCAGCCACCTAGCCTCTCTGAGCCTCAGTTTCCCCATCTTTGCCTACTTCATAGACTAAAGGAGAAAAAATGCACGTGCCGCCCTCAGCATAATACCTGGAACGTGGCAGACGCTAGTGAAAGGGTGTTATTATAATAAATCTGGGGCACCTTAGATCTGGGCATCCAAGTGCTCCCTCCCAAGACATCGGGGGAGCTTAGGGCCTTAGCTCTCCCCGTGCCCTCACCCGCACTCACTTGGGTAGCGAAAGTAAAATTCATTGTCCGCGTTACTGTGGTTGTGCCAGTGCCAGAGGGCAGCGTCGGTTTCATGGTTGTAGCGGACAAATACCGCAAAGAGGATGGCGGTGGCGCCCTGGAGGAGGAGGCACAGCAGGGGCAGCTGCAGTCGCCGGCCCGCGGTGCGGCGGGGAGACCCGGCCATGGGATAGAGGCTGCGAGTCTCCGTCTCCGGCTAGGGCTCCTGGCGCGCGGCTCTGGGAGACACTCACCGGGCGGGCCGGGCAGGTTTCACTCGAGCCAGGCCCCGCCCACTGAAGCCAGGCCCCGCCCACAAGGTGGCTTACCTGCCCGCAGTTCCTGGCTCCAGCCCGGGAGGCGGGGAAGGGTGGGCGGTGTCCCAGGCCTGAGGTGGGGCAAGGAGTGGAAGGCGATGGGGCGTTTGTACCCCCAAGTCCTCTTTCCTTTGAGGCAGCTGACCCTGGCGCCGTTCCGGTTGGGACAGGTCCTTGGAAATGACCCTAGAGAGGCGCCCTATGTTCTGCCTGCTGGGGCGCAGCTGCGGGACCGCAGGGGGCGGTGGGGGGGAGGAAGAAGGGAGGGCACCCGCCCCCTCAAACATGCTGTTAGAGAGTGTTTCCCTAAGAATAAGCGGCCTTATAGGCTCAGACTTCCCTGGTCGAACCCCTCCAGGGTTAATACAAGAGAGAGGAGAGGGATTACTCAATCTTTTGCCCAACTGAAAAGGCGATAGGGAACGGAGATAAAGAACAGCCGGCTCTCTAGGCATTGATGATTAACCTGGCCGGGGAGGTCTGAGCCTCAACAGTTGAGTTCCTTACCCCACTCCCAAGCCTCAGCCTCCTCACCCGCGTCTGCATCCCACCACACTTGTAGGTCAGAAGGCTGGACCTGCGAGCAGGCTGGGCAGGGGCCAACTGACACTTGGGTTCCCTGCACGTCCAGTGTGGATATGAGAGGGTCTGGGCTGCCCCAGCAGCTGGAAAGAAGGGAAGCTAGATGGCAGGAGGGTCTTCTCAGTTAAGAGTCAAGAGACCCTTGTTACACAAGCAAGATTTGCATCTGCTGGGGTCCTGGTAGATAGACAGCGAGGAGGCAGCTGTTAATTGAGCACTTACTGTGAACCAGGCTTCAGAGATGAACCAGATGACCCCTCCCTCCAGGAGCCACTGTCCAGTTGGGAGAGAGACACCTAGGAGAGAACTGAATTACCACTGGGGTAAATGTGTGACCCTGGGAATCACAGAGGCTCTGGGGGCCTAGAGGAGAGGCTGCAGAACCCACAGGAGTGGGGATGAGGGAGGGGACAAAGATGGAGAATTGCTTCCCGGGAGGTGGTGTCTGAAGGCAGCCTGGAAGGCCAACCTAGAAACTGAGTAAGTGAAGAAAGAAAGAAGAGGAGATGTTTCAAGAAGGGGACCCACATAAGCAGAAACCGTGCACACGTTCAGGGTGCTCAGGAACTGAGGCCAGGGGTGGGTATCAGCAGGCAGAGGTACGTGGCCTCTACCCAGTGGGTGCCAGGCCCCTGGAGACCTCTAAACAGATGGAGGACCCTCACATTATTGGTTCTGACTCCCAGAGGCCACAGGGGCTTCAAAGAGGAAAACGTGAAGGCCAGTGGGGCTGGTGGTGGGGAAGGCCCTCTGTCTACACTACCCGTAGCCTAACCCCAGCTGTCTGAAGGGGTTGTTGTGTGGGACGGACTTGTGGGTATTTGCAAAGATGTCTCAGACCTCGGCCTGAAGGAGGAGCTGCCATTCTTAGGGGATGTGGCCTAGGCCCATAGGGACCAGCCACTGCCCAGAACTGATGCAGGGTAGGGCTCCTCCTAGGAATGGGGGTTGCCCCTTCTCGAGAATTGGAAGGGACAGGAGTGACAGGGGTCCCTGACCCTCCTCCTTGCTTCTCCTTCTGCCCTCTCCCCAGTTCACCTCCTCCCTACCTCCCCTCAGGGTCCTGATCCTCTGGCCCAGCATGGGCTCTGGGGTACAGTTGGATTCTAGGTGCCCAGCCAGGCAGGCATGGGAGGGTGGTAGCTGCCTCTGATAGCACTGCTCTACCAGGCTGAGCAGCCTCTCTGGCCTTCGGTGGCCCCTGGCCCCGAGACTCTCTCTCACTTCTTGGTCAGCAAGATGGCTGTTTTCTAGCTCCTCTGCCGGTGGTGGCGTGGGGCGGGGGGGAGGAGAAGATGTCTGGTCAGCAGCCTTTGGATAATGATTCTCAGATAATTCAGCATCTGGGGTATCCTCCCAGGTCCAGCCTTCTGCCCCAAAAGTTCAGCCTGCTTCCTGAGCCCTGTTTGGGAGCAGGGGTTGCCCTGGGTTGCACAGGCAGGGACTGGACAGGCCCTTAAGGGGAAGAGTCTTCAAAAGCAGCAGAATGCGAGAGAGAAAGAAGGAGTGAGCTGGGCCTTCCCAGCATCTTCTGGGAGCCTCCACCCTGATGCCAGCCTCCTCCATCTCTATTCACCTGTTGTCTCTCTTAGTCTCTCTGAATTCCTCTGAATCTTTGATTTTCCCTCTCCTCTGTTGCTCATTCATTCATTCAACGAATATTCACTTAGCGTCAATGCTAAGCCAGGTCCTGGGGCTGTGACCTGAGGTTCTAGCCACACGTGTAACATGGTTGGGTCCTGGATGCCTACAGACCTGGCAGGTGTCAACCCTTTATTTGTTGGATTGTGGGAGATCTAGAGGGAGCCTCCTGGAAGGGCCAGGATAGCTGGGCCAACCTCTTGAGGGCATACTTGGAGACCTTTGGGGAACTGCTAAATACCATCTTTATAGGAGGATCTTGTTTTGTTTTGTTTTTTTGCGGTACGCGGGCCTCTCAGTGTTGTGGCCTCTTCCGTTGCGGAGCACAGGCTCCGGATGCGCAGGCCCAGCGGCCATGGCTCACGGGCCCAGCCGCCCCGCGGCATGTGGGATCTTCCCAGACCGGGGCGCGAACCCGTGTCCCCTGCATCAGCAGGCGGACTCTCAACCACTGTGCCACCAGGGAAGCCCTGGATCTTGGTATTTTAACAACTAATGAGTACCATCTGGTATCATCCCTGGTTCAACAGAGAGCAAAACCCTGACAGTCCTCCCCTTTTGAGGGTCCCCCTGGCCCACCCGCCCCTTCTGAGGGCTCTCCTGGCAGGCCTACACCTGTGCGGGCTCCCCTGGCCCACCACCCACTATGGAGAATCTCAGTCCATGGTTTTCTTTTGGATTGCCAAGTGCTGTCAGGGCCCCTGGCCCTTCCTCCTGCCTTCTCTGGCCCTGAAAACTCTGATGGAATGGGGGGGCTTCACCTCTCACCCCTTCCTCCACCCCGACCTCCTCTCAGGGCCCAAACTTTGTCACCAGCTCCCAACCTGCCCGGCCTGGGGTCTGCCCAATCTTTGACCTTCCATCTCCAGTTTCCAGCTGTGACCAGCTGGGCACTTGAGGGTGGCCAAGGGGAACTGGTGTCTGCTGCTTGCCCTGGCCCAGCCTGGCCAGGCTGTCCACGGGGACCAGGGTTTGGGTTACTGAGTAACTCGGGGCTGCTTGGAGCTGTTCTCTACTGGGGTCACCTCCTCCCTATTCCCTGCTCTCTTGGCTCAGGAATCCCCAAAGCCAATTGGGTCCTTTTGCTCCATCAAGCTATCCCCAGTGTTTATGGGGAACAAAAGAGAAAAACAGCAAAGCACCAGAATCAGTAAGACACTTGTTTGTTCATTCCTTCCTTCATTCAATACATCTTTGCTGTGTGACCTCAGCAAATTGTTGAGCTCTCTTTGAGTCTCAGTTTCCTTATCTATAGGAGTAATAATATTCCCTTTGTGGAAGTGTTACGAAGATTACAAATAATTGATGTAGAGCATTGGCATTTTCATAAGCAGTCAACAGATATGGTTATTATTGTTCTGATTGGCTGAGCAGAGAGGGCAAATGGGTTGCTGACTCCAACATACTATGGGCACATGCGCCTCTGGGGACAGGAAAGGATGGAGGGGGCAGACACAGACTTGATGTGTTTTCCTGTCATCGGCTGGAGGCAGTGACCAGCAGAGTCTGGGGCCTAGGACAAGCATATTCAGAAAGGGCCATCAGACCAGCAGCCCCTGTGACACAACACCTCTTGAATAGAGGAGATTTGGGAGAAGGCAGAGCCTTCATTCAGTCAACAAACATATATTGAGCACCTACTGTGTGCCAGACACGGTGCTAGGGGCTGGAGATACAGTGGAACGAGATATATCCCTGGGTGGGGGTGGGAGGTCTATCTGGGGGGGATGCAAGTGAATCAGCAGGCAATCGCATTGCCAAGGTGATAGTGGGGGAGACAGGTCCTATGGGGATCCAACCCATGCTGGGGGTGATCAGCGAAGGCTTCCCAGAGGAAGTGAGGCTTACCATGAGATCTGGCCTAATTTCACAGGTAAGGTGGAACAGGGGGATTCCTTTCTGTCTAACAGTCTGGTATGAAACTAGAAAAAGAAACTATACTAGAGAACTCCTCAGCACCCATTTTCTGGGGGTGGAAAATCCCAGACCTCATTTTTTCCCCAAAACCACAGCCACAGTGGCACCATACAAAATACTGTTGTGTTTACATACAGCCAATGGTAATATCAAATATGGCTTTCTGTCCCCAGAGGCTCACCAAAACAACTTCCATGTAAAAGATTGCCAAAATCAGATTACTTGTGTTTGTTAAGGTTTCTTCATCTGTAAAATGAAAATGACAATACCTTGGGGAAAAAGTTTGTCAGAAGGCAGTGATATCAAATTAAAATGTTTTCCACTCATGTAATACATTTTGTTTGCATTCCTGCTATGTGCCAGGTGCTACGCTACGGGCTAGATTCTGGAGGAATATCCTCCACGTTCCATCACCATCAAACAGAGCAGAATCGTGCTCTGTTCTCAGGATGCCAAGACGGATGAGATGTCGTCTCAGTTCCCAAGGCCTGACAGCAGCTCTGCTTCAGTGGTGCAATTCTTGCGATCCTGTTGGGGGTCTGTGATCAATTCCTGAACAGTAAAATTCTGAAAGACAGCAAAGAGCAGAAGGTGAGAGTGTGGCCTCAGAATGAGAGGGACAGAGGTCAGAGTCCCAGCTCTGTCCAAAAGAGATTTTGGAGAAGTTGCTTACCATGCCTTGAACCTCAGTTTCCTCATCTGTTACATGGAGATAAGAATAGTAATAACCCCACAGGGGTTGTTGTGAGGATTAAGGTCCACAAATCACGTGACATGTAGTACGTCTTCAATAGTACAGCCATGGTTGTGACTGTTGGTCAGCACTCACAGCCAGGGAAGTCCCTCAGTCCTTAGTTTTAAAAATATAATTGTGTTCGGTTAACTCTCAAGTGCCTGACTGGAGCCACTTAAGAGAAGAGCCAGGGGGGACCTCCCTGGCTGTCCAGTGATTAGGACTCAGCCCTCACTGCGAGGGCCAGGGTTCCATCCCTGGTCGGGGAACTAAGATCCCACAATCCATGTGGCACAGGCAAAAAAAAAAAAAAAAAAAGAGAGAGAGAGAGAGAGAAAAGCTGGGAGGGAATCTAGGGTGCAGTGGAATTGCATCTAGAAATGGGTCAGGCGGAGGTGACAGCAGTTAAAGGGAGCGGGGAGATGAGAAGCCACATCCCCACCCCAGCTTCCTTTCCTCAGTTCTCCTAAGGATTCTGCTGCTGCCACCAAACCAACCAAAACCACACTCTGCCCTGGACAAGCCAGGAAAGCCGGCTCAAGCCCTACTACGTCTCCCTCTGCCAGAAGCTGTTGTTCAGGCATCCTGGTGTTGGACCCTTGCTCTCCTAGGCCAGTCCCATCCTCCCCTCCCCAAAAGTGAGTGACACTTTGTGATGAACACCTCTCTTCTCTGGAAAGGGAGCAGTTGGATAGAAATATTCTTTACATACAACCCAGGACAGGACAATTGTAAAGGTTGGAAGCACATCTTCTCTGCCCCGGGCCTGAAGCAGCCGGGATGGAGGTGGTAAGATGGTTCCATAAGGTTTGACAGGAGCTGCAGAAGAGTGATCAGACTGGGCTGTGATCAGACTCAGCCTCCCTGGGGCACATCTAGGGACGTGGGCTGTCTGCTCTGATCTCCCTCCTGCAGCCCCACCAGCGTACCAAGCTCCTGAGACACAGAGGAGAATGTGGGATCTGAGTCTCTTAATGCTGTTAAGCAAGGTCATGACCATTCAGCCGTTCATTTCGTAGCTATTTATTGAGCCATGCGTTGCAAGGTCAAGCAGGCCCTGCTTTCAACCCTGAGGACCTGGCAGTGAACAAACAGGTATCGTCCTTGCCCTCATGGAGCTGCTGTTCTAGTGGGGGAGACGCACAATAAACACACACAAATAGATACATAAGATGTCACGAGAGGTTTGTTGAAGAAAACAAAGCTGGGCTAGAGGATAGAGTGACAGGGATGCTGCTAGACTGGATTGCTAGGGAAGGCCTCAGGAGGGATGGAAGGAAGTGAGAGGGGATCTTACAGACTGATAGGCCAAGGGAACAGCAAATGCACTGCCCCTGAGGTGGAACAGCAAGGAGTGTGACAAGAGCTCAGTGAGACATGGGGCAGTGCAGGACGGGTAGCGGGGGCCAGCACACAGACGGCTCAAGGCCCTGGTGAGGAGTTTGGACCTTACCGTAAGGATAACGGGGAGCAATTTGAAGGGTTAAGAGCAGAGAAATAATATGACCTGATGTATTATTTTAAAGGATTCCTCTGGCTGTCTGGGGAGCAAGTAACCAGTCCAGACGCCACTGCTGCAACCCAGGCAAGAGCCGACGGTAGCAGTAACAGTGCAGAAAGCAGTCAGATTCTGGACGTACTGGGTTGGCCCAAAAGTTCGTTCGGGTTTTTCCTTGACGTCTTACGAAAAACCCGAACGCACTTTTTGGTCAGCCCAATATTTGGAAGGTAGAATTGACAAGGTTTACCGAAGGATTGGATATGAGGGGAGAGAGAAAGGAGTTGCTATGGACCGAATTGTGTGCCCTTAAAGTCATACGTCAAAGTGCTAACCCCCAGGGTGACTGTATTTGGAGATGGGGTCTTTGGAAGATAATTCGGTTTAGATGAGGTCATGAGAGTGGCCCCCTCATGATGGGATCAGTGCCCTTATAAGAAGAGACACCAGAGAGCTCCCCCCACCTCTTTTGCTCTCGCTTTCACTCTCGCCCTCTCTGCCAAGTGAGGTCAACAGAAAGAAGGTGGCTGATTGCAAGTCAGGAAGGGAGCTCTCACCAGAAACAGATCATGCTGGCACCCTGATCTCAGACTTCCAGCTTCCAGAACTGTAAGAAAATAAAGCTCTGTTGTTGAAACTCCCAGTCTATGGTGTTTTGTTATGGCAACCTGAGCTGACTAATGTACGAGTCAAGGATGGTACCCAGGTTTTTGACCTGAGCCACTGGTGGCGGGCCCATCTCCAGCAGGGAGCCGAGAAGACCCCTTCCAAATGCAGCCTGTTTCTCCCTCCAGGCTGAGAGATTCACTTTCCAGACTCTGTACTTTAGTTCTGGCGGGTAGTTAGTTCAGGCTCTTACCCGCGTGCCCCTTCTTCAACTAAAACAGGACTTCACCTTCGAGGCCCACCTCAAGTATGATTCCCTGCCTTTGGGCTCCTTGTTGTGTGCTCCCCAAATTAGAGTGCTGGATGCCCCATTGGGATTTATACCTCCACCCCTTCTCTGGACTGGGCCACCTTGAGGGCAACCCCTCTACTGGGCATGGCATGGTCCCCACACCCAATTGCTGACTGAAATGTTGGGCTGAAAGGAGACAGGACTTTGACTCCACCAGGGTGAGTCCTTTCCCGCCGCTGGGAGTCCTTTCCAGATCTCCATCCTCGAGGGCCCGCCCTTTCCTACTGCTTCCTCTGCCAGGCCCTCCACCCTGAGACAGCTGGTCAGCTGGCCATGGAGCTAAGTCATCACACCAGTCCCCACCTTTCTCTGCCAACAACACCTTCACCCTAGGCTTGCAGCTCCAGCACTCACAGCTCAAGCCAGTAGCAGGTTAGCTCCCATGGAGGGGGCAGGCCACACCCCTCCATCTCCGCGGGCGTGGGCAGCGATGGTGGACAGGAAAGAGGGGGGCCCCGCCCTGTTGGCTGGGCTAGGCTCCCTGGCTGGCTCTCAGTGTGCCCTTCACTGTCCTATCTTCTTAGCCAGATCAGTTTGTAAACAATATTATCCTTCCCACTTACTCATTCAATAAATATTTATCTATTTAAGTATTTCATTTTATTAGCCATTTAAATATGCAGCAAATGGCTACTGAGAGCCAGCTATGTGCCGGGCACTATTCTATGCGTTGGTCACACAGCAACGGGAAAAGCTGTCAAGAACAGGAACAAAAAAACTCCTGATTCTTCACGAATGTGAAACTTACTAAAGTTCTTTTTAACTGTATTGTTTTAAAATGTGTCACTACTGGGAGTTCCCTGGTGGTCCAGCGGTTAGGACTCAGTGTTTTCACTGCCGTGGCCCGGTTCAATCCCAGGTTGGGAAACTAAGATCCCGAAAGCCACGCCACGTGGCCAAAGAATAATAATAATAAAATGTGTCACTCCTTGAAACTGGTGGTCTGACGGCATCAAACTCCTGTCAAGTGGTTTGCAAATATCAGATGAAAAAACCCAGAAGATCCTGGGTTCAGGAAGGGAGAAGCTGGGCCAGTGGGGTGGAGGAGTGTCTTGGGGAAATGCTCCCAGAGAACTCCTCCAGGGTTCTGAATCTCCCCTTCCGATCTTCATTTTTCCAAGCTCTGGACACACCTGAAGTTCTGGATTCAGTTAGAACTGCCACATCTGAGATGAGCAATAAACAGAGAAGCAGGTTCAGATGAAAACCACAGGAGGATGTTACAGGAACTGGGGCTGCTTTATCTGGGCAATGGAGGTCTGAGATTGCAGGGGCTGGGGATGGCACTATTGGTTCCTGTCTTCACCACGGAATTGGCTTACTAAGTGCTTGGAGAAAGCTGTAGGAGTCAGACCCAGGTTTAGGTACAAGAGCCTTCTAGCACCCAGACCTGCTGCCCTGGGAGGAGACTGGGCTTCCTGCAGCTGGGCAGGTAGCTGGGTAATTCCTGGCAGGAGAATCATAGACACAGAGGGGTAGGGGGCCTAAAGCACACTCACCAGAGCCACTGCGGGAAAGCTGAAAAGGCTCAGCAGATGATTGTGAGAGACCCCGTATTGCAGCACCCACTCCCTCAAGTGAACCATGCTGGCCTGGTGGAGACACTGGGTCAGTGTCCCTCTGAATCATTTGGGTTGGGGAAGAAACTCTGAAAAAATACCAGTGCTTGCCCCCACCCCCAGAGACTTTGATTTAATAGGTTTGGGTGGAGTCTCAGCACCAGTATTTTTCTTTTAAAGCTCTCCAGACAATTTCAATGAGTAGCTAGAGGTGAGGATCGCTGATCTAGACCAGCACATCAGCCCCCTGCCACCGGGGAGCTCGTTAGAAGGGAGAGGCTGGGAATTCCCTGGTGGCGCAGGGGTTAAGAAACTGCCTGCCAATGCAGGGGACACGGGTTTGATCCCTGGTCCAGGAAGATCCCACATGCCGCGGAGCAGCTAAGCCCGTGCGCCACAACTACTGAGCCCACGTGCCACGACTACTGAAGCCCGGGCGCCTAGAGGCCGCGCTCCACAGCAAGAGAAGCCACCACAGTGATAAGCCCGTGCACCGCAACGAGGAGTAGCCCCTGCTCGCTGCAACTAGAGGAAGCCCGCGCACGGCAACAAAGACCCAGTGCAGCCAAAATTAAATAAATAAATAAATGAAAGAAAGAAAGGAGAGCTCTCAGGATCTGCCCCAGACCTACCGAATCAGAAACTCCAGAAGCAGGGCCAGCAGTCTGCATGGAACAAGCCCTCTGGGTGATTCTGATGCACAACGACGAACTTTCAGGCCTTTTCTAGCTCTAAGAGTCTCAGAACCTCAGGGAAACAAAGGTCGATAATGGCTTACCCTCTTCACCAAGGATGTGCGTTCATGGTTTAACCTGCTTAGAGAGCAAACCAGTCAAACCAGTCAAACCTGAGATCACAGAATCATTTCACTTCTTTGTTAGTGTCTCACTTCCTGAAAAATCCAAAACAAAAACTACCCATCTTCAGACTTTTTCAGTAAGTGTTCAGCTTGGCAGCAAACAGTAGTCCTCGAATCACATGCACCCATCACCTCCTGTCTCAGAAAATCGACTACTTGAGTCCTTAGGACCCTACTGCCTGCTTTATGAGGTCTTCACTTATGGGACCCTGCCATCCACTTGGCTTTCATCCCATCCCCAGGAGTCAGTGTCAGTACACAGAGGGAAGGACCTGCCAGGCAAGAGTTGGCCCAGCTCACCCAGAGAAGAAAGTGGTGGCAAAGCAGGCTTGAGCAGAAGATGTCAGTCCGGGCACCACTGTTCATTCAGTGGAAAAATGCCAATGTGTCAGTGGTAAAGGGAAGGGAAAACCAAAACCCTGTGTCAGAGGAAGCCCACAGCAGAGGGCTTATTTGCAGGGAGGTAGTTTAGCACTCTGCGCTGGAGGTTCTGGATGAGACTAGAAGGCTGTGAGGATCCCAGGGTTTCCATCCGACAATTCCACCCCACCCCCTCTGCCCCAGTGTAGAAGAGGAGGGACCCAGGCTCCCCTCAGAGATTTTTCTCCGGGCCTTTCTCTTGGCCTCAGAGCAATTAGAAAGGCCCCAGAACCCAAAAAGGAATCAAGCCCTGAAGAGGAAGTAATGGCAAAATCTAGTATCTCTAGGATACACAGTCAGGTAAGAAGGAAGAAGAACAGTAGTTAGTGAAATCTCAGCCCCATTGAGGGGAAAGCCAGGAGGAGAAGGACACTGGGGGAACGCCGCTCAGGCACACCAGCCATCTTCCTTCTCCCATACCCCTCCCTGCAATTCCCTCTGAGACACTGTCATGAGGATGTCCCAAAGGCACTATCACATGTTATAACAGGCAACTATTCTGTAAATTCTCTGGACCCTACCTCTTGCTCCAGCTAATGCTGCAGTGACAGTTTCATACAAGCTTCAACCAGCTAAGTGCAGGTACAACCTGTCAGTGTCTCTCCTTGGAATCTGTGCCACCCCTCCCATTTATTGCCCTGGGGCTTCTTTGCAAGAACCTACAAAGACTTATGCATGTGTAAACTGGAAGCATGGGGGTGCTAGGGACTGAATGTAGCCTCCCAAAATTCTAAACTGAAACTGAAACTCTAAGTTGAAACTGAAACTCCAAACTCTACCCCCTCAATGTGATGGTATTAGGAGGTGGTACATTGGGAGTTGATTAGGTCATGAGGGTGGAGCCCCAGTGAACGGGATTAGTTCTCTTAAAAAGGGACCCCAGAGGGCTTCCCTGGTGGCGCAGGGCTTCCCCCGTGGTGCAGTGGTTGGGAGTCCGCCTGCCGATGCAGGGGACACGGGTTCGTGCCCCGGTCCGAGAAGATCCCACATGCTGCGGAGCGCGTCCGGAGCCTGTGCTCCGCAACGGGAGAGGCCACAACAGTGAGAGGCTCGCGTACCGCAAAAAAAAAAAAAAAAAAAAAAAAAAGGGACCCCAGAGAGCTCTCTCACCCTCTTTTCACCATGTGAGGATACAAGAAGTTGGAAGAGGACCCTCACCAGAACTCGACCAGGCTGGCACCCTGATCTTAGACTTCCAGCCTCCAGAACTATGAAATTAAATTTGTTTTTTATAAGCCACTCAGTATACGGTACTTTGTTTTTCTGTTTTTTGTTTATTGAAGTATAACTGACTTACAATATTATATTAGTTTCAGGTGTACAACATAGTGATTCGATTTGTATTTTATTTTATTTTGTCTTGTTTTGATTTTTTGACCATGCTGTGTGACTTGCGGGATCTTAGTTCCCTGACCACGGATGGAACCCAGGCCCTCGGCACTGAGAGCATGGAGTCCTAACCACTGGACTGTCAGGGAATTCCCTCGGTATCTTTATACATTACAAAATGATCACCACTATGGTACTTTGTTATAGCATCCTAGACTGATTAAGACAGGGAGTTAACAAGAGTGGGGCACTCTGGATCAGCAGGGGTCAGGAGCCAATAGATACATTTCCCCTTTTCATGACCTCTTTTCATTTCATTTCATTTCTCAGAAATGGTTCTGAGATCCATTTCATGAGGCTCCTCGAAACGTCCTGTGGGATTGAGCATGAGTCACCTGTAGTGGTGGCCAACCGAATGATGCATCTTTATATCATCTTTCCCTTCTTCCCTGTCCACTCCGCTCGTTCTGCATACCTTCTCTCTGGATCTCATTCCCAAATAAACTACCTGCATGAAAAACACTTGATTCAGGCTTTGCTTTGGGGAGAAACTGGCTAAAACAACTGCTTCCAGACTAGAATGAAGACTATCAGGATGGGATTTTGGAGCTGGATCACTTTTTAGTCAGATGGCAAAAAGGATTCCACTGCTGGTAATTCCTGGTGTATGACAGCATCAAGTAACTAAGATTCTCACCCGTGGTGGACTGGGATGTGGTAAAAGGTGAAGTGTTGGCATTTGTGATAGCTATGACCCTTTAATGGCATGGGGGCAATGGTAATTTATAAGGATTGGCTGGCTTTTAACTGCTTTGGAAGCCTTCAAAAAAAAGAAAATTATAGGCTCAGGTCAACTAACTAACAACTCAAGGCATACCACGAAAGTCAGAGAGCCTCTTTGGCAATGTCTAAGGAGACTCTCATCTAAGTTGCAGGGCAGACAGTGAGAAAATCAGATACGGGATCTAACTGAGGGTAGCAGAGCAGCAAAGGAGACTGAATGCACAGCACCAACAGGTCTCCTATATCAAAGTCAGGACCCTGATAGGAAAAGAGTAAGACTCAAAGACCTGGAATGAGACATCTCTGCACATGAACCTGAGAATGCTGAACCTCCAGCTTCATCTGAACACTCCAGGTCAGCAGAAGCTACCCTCTCCCCTTGCAGCGATCAGCACCACCATCAAATACTTAAAGGATACAGGGATGGTAGTTTTGTTGGGATAAAGTGGTGGATACATAAGGGTTCATATACTATTCAATTCATTTGTCTGGCTCCTGCAGAAGCCAAACAGAGTGGACGATAATGGGTTACCATAAACTTAACCACATGGTAGCCCCAATCATAGCTGCCATACTGAATGTGGTGTATTTACTGGCCAGCTTCTAGCATTGATATGTGACTATTGGTCTGGCAAGTGTGTTCTCTATCCTCCTTGGTAAGGATGGTTTAAAGCAATTTGCCTTTATATGAGGACAGCAGTACACAATCACTGTCTCGCCATAAGATCATGCTAACTCTCCTGTTCTCTAACCAATAGAGTCTGAAGGGAAATCAATTGTCTTGATGCGCTGCCCAACATATGCCTGTCCACTATATTGATGATTTACTAATTGGACTTGATGATCATGAAGTGGTAAGTAGTTCAGTAAGACTAGAAGGTTCAGGCTCCTGACTGTATGGCTGTTAGTGTGACTGACGCCATCTTGGGCCCTTACAGTTTCTCCTGACCTTTCGCTGACCCTACCCAGGACTGTAGTGTGCAGTGAATCACTTCTCTGTCATCAAGGGCTTTGTAGTTAGTAGATATTTCCTAATGATCATTCGGACTAGGTAGGCTCTATGCTCTGTTAGTCCCCAAACAATGATGAAAAACCTTCCCTGACATATTCCCAGTGCCCACAAGACTAGTTACCCATTCACAAATCTTAACTTAGGAATGTACGTCCTGTTTCCAAGCACATACCCCCATACCCTAGGTTAACTATAAAATTATCCCAATGGCCCCTCTGTGGTATGGAAAGCAGCTCGATCCCAATCCCACCCACTGATCCACTGATTATACAGAGCTGCCTCGTTTTTCCATCTCAAGATGCCTTCTCAGTTTGGTGGGTGCTTTTCATTCCCTCTGTCCTCCAACACTGCAACATTGAAGAAATTTTTAGGGATCCAATAATCTGAGGTATGCCAGAACATCTCCCCTAAAGTGAAGGACAAATAGTTGCATTTTGTGTCCCCTACCACTAAGAAGAATGGTAACTGGCAGAACTCTTTATTTTATTTTATTTTATTTTATTTTATTTTATTTTTTTTTGCGGTACGCGGGCCTGTCACCGCTGTGGCCTCTCCCGTTGCGGGGCACAGGCTCCGGACGCGCAGGCTCAGCGGCCATGGCTCACGGGCCCAGCCGCTCTGCGGCACGTGGGATCTTCCCAGACCGGGGCACGAACCCGTGTCCCCTGCATTGGCAGGCGGACTCTCAGCCACTGCGCCACCAGGGAAGCCCTCAGAACTCTTTAGATTCTGGAGGCAACATATCCCACACATGGGAATATTGCTCCAAACCATTTATTAGGTGACCTGAAGGGCTATCAGTTTTGAGTGGGGTTCAAAGCAAGAGAGAGCTCTATGGCATGTCCAGGCTATGATTGAAGCTGTCCTGCCACTAAAGCCACATGACACACAAAAAACACAATGAATCCAAAGGCCTCTCCAGTGGATTAGAACGTTGTAGAGAGTCTCTAAAAAGCCCCAATAGGAGGGCTGTAACACAGACTCAGGGTTCTGGGGCCAAACTCTGCCTACTGTGAAAGAGAATGTTATCATTTGAAAAATGGGCTATAGGGCTTGAGCACAGACCCAGCACTGACTATGGGACATCGAGTGACTATTCACCCAGAGCTACTCATCTTGACTGGGTATTATCAGATCCACTGAGTCATAAGATTGGGGGGGCACAGCAGCAATCCATTGTACAATGGGAAAATGGCATATTTGGGATTAGGCCTGAGCAGAGCCAAAAGACCCATGCTAATTACATCAACTGGTGGTCCAGACTGTCTGTGTCCTTTGCGCCAGTGCTTTTCCCTCAACTTATATCTATGGCCTCATGGGAAACTTTCCAAGACCAACTGACAGAGGAACAAAAACTCAGGTCTGATTTTGAACACTTCCTATATATTTGATATTAAGGTATTATTGCTATTTTCAAGTGTAATAATAATGTCATTTTTCAAAAGCATTTATATTTTAGTGATACATACTAAAATATTTACAGTGAAATTATGTAATGTGTGCAACTTGTTTAAAATATCATGAGAGGGGAGATGAATGGGACAGAAATGGCCATGGTTAAGCCTGAGTTAGGGATAGATGGGAGTTCATATACTATTTACTTATGTGTATGTTCTAAATTCTCTGTAAATCAAAGTTAAAACAAAAACCCAGTCTGGTCCAGAGACGGGTCAACATGATACACTGGGGTTAGCTGTAAATGGGCTGCTGCTGTATCACAGTCTTACTCAGGGGTGGCCCTAAAGGACACCATGGAGGGAGATCCTTCCGGACCAGAGCCTTGAGCATCACACCTAGTCAGTCGTTTACTTTGTATGGCAGAAGTGGCCTGAGGTCGAGTACACATGGAGTTCTGGACGGTAGTGGTGAATGGCTTGGTTGATCAGGGGCCTGGAAGGAGAAAGATTGGAAAATCAGAGACAAGGAAGTACGGGAAAGAAAATATTGGTGGAAAATTTGGGAAAATAATTAAAGTAACTTTTGTTTCTAGTAATCAAATTACGTTCCTAACAGTGAAAGAAGGGTAATTTGGTTCTTTCATTCTTGAAGATGTTTTCATCTAACACTACCTTAGCCTTTCCAGTCAAAGCTAAGGACAGCAGAGCCTGAGAGTAGCTCTTCCTCTCATGGAACTCTTAGCCTTGTGGTGCCCAGAGCTCTATTCTCTGCCTCTTCATTCTCTAGGTGATCTCCTCCAGTTTTGTGGCTTTCAATACCATTAATATACTGATGTCTATGGAATTTTTATCTCCTCCCAAGCCTCCCCCCTGAATTTAAGTCATGTATCTAACTGCCTGGTGGACATTTCCACTTAAATACATAACAAGCATCACAAATCTAACACAGTCAGAACCTTGCTTCTGCATCCACCCCTTCCTATTCCTCCCCCAGGCTTCTCCATCTCATAAATGACAACTCTATCATTCCAGCTGTTCAGGTCAAAAATCTAGCGTCATCCTTGACTTCTCTTTCTCTCATACATCATATCCATCCATCACCAAATCCTGAGACCTATACCTTCAAAATATATTCAGACTCTAAACGTTTTTCACCACCTCCGTGGCTATGACCCTGGTCCAAGCTGCCTTCACCTCTTGCTCGGATTATTAAAATAACCTCCTCCTCCTCCCTTGCCTCTACACAATCTATTCTCAACACAGGAGCTAGAGTCATCCTGTCAAAATAAATGTATTTCTGATCACATGACTCTTCACAATCCTCCAATGGTTTCCCATTTCACTCAGAGTAAAAGCCAAAGTCCTGGGCTTCCCTGGTGGCGCAGTAGATAAGAATCTGCCTGCCAATGCAGGGGACACAGGTTCATCTTCCTGGTCTGGGAAGATCCCACATGCCGCGGAGCAACTAAGCCCATGCGCCACAACTACTGAGCCTGCGCTCTAGAGCCCACGTGCCACAACTACTGAAGCCCTTGTGCCACAACTACTGAAGCCCGAGTGCCTAGAACCTGTGTTCCACAACAAGAGAAGCCACCGCAATGAGAAGGCCGCGCACGGCAACGAAAAGTAGTCCCCGCTCGCTGCAACTAGAGAAAGCCTGCGCGCATCAACGAAGACCCAACACAGCCAAAAATAAATAAATAAAAATAAAAATAAAAAAGGCCAAAGTCCTTAAAATATCCTGCAATGCCCTACACATCATC